>NC_136483.1:161495027-161895027 GCF_053919585.1 Euprymna scolopes
TAAAGGAATGCCTACAAATATTTAGAAATCTATGCACCAAATGCAACTACTGTGACTACAACAATTTTCTAGTACACTGTACAAAATTTAATATTAATCATTCATTTCTCACCAGCTTTGCACTTTTGAGAAACATTTAATAGTTGTTGGTGAATGTAAATAAACTAGACATTTTGCTCATCGAAAACAAGCAAAAGTCATCAGCTTTTGAATTAGAATGAATAGTTTATGCCAAATTGATGAATGAATTTATGCTCATTTTTTATTAAATACTAATTCTTATTAATCTCTGTACATCGAATGGATGCCATAATACTTAGTTTGCAACACTTTATCACAACAAAGGTCCATACAAAATTTTAACTAGATAAGTCCAGTAGTTTCCGAAAAAAAAAAGTGGAATGAACAGAGGGAAAGAAAGAGAGAGACAGACTAAGAGAAATATAATACAGAAAATGTCTATAAAATGGATATTGGATCAGGAATACTATAAGATTATGGGAAAAACCATGGATTCCAAAGGTCATTTGTAATATCCAATTAAGACAACAGTGTAGATAGATTCTAGAAAGCAAACTATTCTACCCAATAAGATATCCAAGTAATTATACAAAATAAATAGCTTAATCTTGTTTTTTTTAAGATAAGCAAATGTATATGCCAATGTTGTGAAAGTTAAGAGAAATGCAGTTTTTGATTTTATTTTTTTGTTATGAGGAAAATGAGCAGCAGAAGATATGAAAGCAGGTAGCAATATATGGCTCCATAGCCAAAAAAGTTCTGAACCGGGTTAAGGTTATTTAAAAAAAAAACCTAAAGAGAAATACATTTTCCGTATAAGAAAAAACATGGTCTAAGGAGAAAAAAAAAAAAATTGGCTAGTCAGAATCAAATAAATTATCAAATTAATTGTTACCAATGATAACAAGAAATAATGACAAGAAAACATTATATATTAGATGTATATATATATATATATATATATATTTGAAGTTGACGCGAAAATTTCTGAAATTTGGAAAAGAGATTCTATGCATAACCATAGGCTATATGTATTGATGATTAAGTTTGTAAAAAATATATATATTTGGAAAGTTGTCCTGCATATCCTCCTTTGGCTGTTATCATGGCAAGATTTACCTTCCACTAAAGACAGTGAGACACGCTGCGACGGCCACTCCCTCTTGTGAGTCTCATCATTGGAACGGGATAGCCTTCCACCAAGATTTCGAAGGTAAACAGTGGTTCGAGGGCCAAAACCTCCAGACGCTTCCAGTACCACTGGAGTTATGATGTATCTGTCTGTAAGAGACAAATTTAGTTTCAGAATTTCTGTGTCTCAAGAGACAGAACCCGGTTCACGCGCAGACCTGATTATATTAACAGACAACAGTGTGTTGCCACAAGGAATATCCGAAACAAGTGATTTATCACCTTTAAAAGGGGAAGATAACTCCATCTGGTCATGTTCCATTATCACAGTCAAGACATACAAGTGCAGTTTGGCATGAAAACCGTACTGTATCATTATCTCTTCTCATAATCTTATTTGGAGTCGGAAGTCTTGGAAAATGACATTTATAGATGGGGGAAAAAAATTCACATGTTAAAGTTCTTTGTTATTAATATTTTGAAATTGTTTAAATGAATTCTTTTAATTAACAATTCTGTAAAATTATGAGGCTGCTCTATTAAAAGAATGAATGAAAGAAATTTTTTTAAATTAAATGTATTAAATAATGAAAAAAAAAAGTGAAAAATGATGCCAAACTTTGGCCAAGTTAATGAACAAGATATTTATAATTTTCCATATTTACAGCTGCTTTGTTTTTTCTTTTTCTTAAAAGTTAAAATTTTAAATAATTATATTATAATGCACAATTAAATTCTAATAAGACCTTAACATTTATATACAAAAACAGAATATGAATAAAAATCAAGATTATTCAATCATCATCCATTTGAGAAAATGTAAAAAAATAAATATAGTCAACATTCATTAATATAACATGCACCATATATCCAATAACAAATATAAAAATTATATATACACACATATGAATACAAAATTAATTAAATAAGTTTAAATGTATGTAACTAAATAGTGCTCAATACATATGTAAAGCTCTTATAAATAAAATTGTCTAAACATCAGAAAAAAACCCTATGTGGATTGATCTACATGTTGACGATGCTAACTGTCTCATCAGGGGTTCAATAATAGCTAATATAGTTAACTGGAAAATTTATATTTGCCATTCCTTTATTATCGGTTTTGATTAATAAAAGACTATTTTCTCTCCTTTACTAAAAAATTAATTTATGTATCGCTCTAAAGTGAAACTGTAGATTTCTCTGCACCTACAAATAAAAGTACCTAATAAATCCACAACAATCAAGATCACTGAAGAACCTCAAACTTAACGTAGCTCATTCAGAAAAATAAAGCCCCCCTCCCCAGCATCTTGATTTTTAAAAGGAGAGAATATGAATAATTAGTCATAAAATCAATATTTAAAAATATCTAATAAAAATGAGTTCATCCTAGCAAATCTAGAAGATCGGGAGGTTTGAACACATGTCC
This sequence comes from Euprymna scolopes, assembly GCF_053919585.1. Lineage (NCBI taxonomy): Eukaryota > Metazoa > Mollusca > Cephalopoda > Sepiida > Sepiolidae > Euprymna > Euprymna scolopes. The sequence goes on from NC_136483.1 coordinate 161,497,612, forward strand.
TGCTTGAATCAAGAGCAAGTATGAAGCATTACTTTGCTGGTAATGGTGATTAAGAGATGCTCGTAGATTCAAGCAAACTCACAATGGTCACTGGCAAGGCATGCCATTAAACAACTCAGGCAGTTGAAAATGTTCTGCATGATGGCTCCACTTGTTTCCATGGTGATCAGTTGAAACACAAATCTGTCAAGATGACCAGCACGTTTTTTTAACGTTTGTGGCCCTCTACTGATGCTGCCATGTGGTCAGGGTTGGCATCACAGATTTCGTAATTGAGTGCAAATGTTGACACAAGTCACATCCTCTTCGCTGTTCGCGAAGAGAAACACTGTTAGACTGTTTGCCATTCCTTCCATCAATGCTGACTGATTCAAAAATCAATGAGAAGCCAGTTATGTCTAAGACCTGTCTGATGACATTGTTGAGAAGTGCTGTGTCTAGGGAATCTACTAGTGTACATGATAGGGTGTGGAGTTCATACACATCAACACCACAATGGCATATGTGAACACTGTACACTCTCAAACTTCGTCTCCTGAGCTGTTGTAAAACATTCTCAATAAAAAACTCGTCTAGCTACAACCACTGTAAAAGAATTTTTCTTTTTTTTCCCTCTGTGTATCTATAATTAAATAGAACTTTAATGAACAAAGTTTTTTTTTTTTCAAGAATTTCCCATTTGTGGACCACAATGCCACAGAGCTGCTTCTTTGTTGACTACAGCATGGTTGTTTTTATGCCCAACGTTAACAAATTCTTGTCAAGCCGTCTGACTAAGCCATCGTTTCCAATTCTCTTAGGCTGTTGTTCAACAACTGGCAATCTCATTACCCCTCAGTCTTGAGTGGACTTTCAGCCTTGATTAATGGTGATATGAGTATATATATATATATATATATATATATATATATATATATATATATATATAAAACATTCATCAAAGGAGGAATGTTAGAATCCAAGTAAAATTCAACAAAAAATGTTGCTCTTTGTTAATTTATTTAATACTGAGAATCATTTTTATTTTATTTATTTTTGTTTTTTTTTATTGTTTTAGAAGTTGTTTTGACTTCAAAATTTTCAAACTTTTCTTTGAATTGTTTCCCTTAAAAAAGATTTTTTTTACTACATTTGTTCCTTTGGCACTAGATGTATGTATTAGGTCGGTGCAAAAGTTTTTGCCAGATTTTGTAAAAGAATTTATTTCAACCCATTTATTCTATGTATATTGTTATTACTTAAAACATATCACCATGATTAATTTATAACTTTTCAGATTATTAAAGCATAATTCATATTTTTCTGCAATATTTTGACCCGAAAATGACCTTTTCTATCTATATATCTATAAAAGTGAAAGTGTCCGTCTGTGTATCTGTGTGTGTACATTTTCCTACACAATAGCTCTGTCAATTTTAAGTCTACAGACTCGAAATTTGATATACAGGGTACTGAAATTTGGGAAAATTGCTGTGATCGGTTTTCGGACAGAAATTTGTTGATCAACGATTTGACCTTTGAGAATTCTACCAAACTCCTCCGACGATTTTCGGTCTAAACACTTGAAATTTTAGATATAGGTGCCTTGGACATGGATCTAACTTAATAACTTGAATAGAGCCTAAAACAATAACGTTTAAGAGGTCATAATAGGGGTCAGAATTAAAAAAATCGACTGCTTTTTTTTTTTTTTTTTGCTCAACATTTTGTCAATTTTAAGTCTACAGACTCAAAATTTGATATACACGGTACTGGGATTTTGGAAAATCTTTGTGATCGGCTTTCGGCCAGAAATTTGTCTGTTAAGGGGTCAAAGTTCAACGATTTGACCTTTTGAGAATCCTACCAAACTCCTCTGACAATTTTGGGTCTAAACACTTGAAATTTTAGATATAGGTTCTTTGGACATGGATCTAACTTAATAACTTGATTTGAGCCCAAAACAATAAATGTTAAGGGGTCATAATGGGGGTCAAATTTTTAAAAATTGACCGCTTTTTTTTTTTGTTGTTTTTGGCTCAGCATACACCTCCAAACACCCGGGCAATGCCGGGCTGAAATGCTAGTATATCTATAAAAGTGAATGTGTGGGTGTGTGTGTGTGTGTCTGTGTACATTTCCCTACACAATAACTCTGTCAATTTTCAGTCTACAGACTCGAAATTTGATATACAGTGTATTGAGATTTGGGAAAATTTTTGTAATCGGTTTTCGGACAGAAATTTGGCTGTTAAGGGGTCAAAGTTCAATGATTTGTACCTTTGAAAACTCTACCAAACTCCTCCGACAGTTTTCGGTCTAAACACTTGAAATTTTAGATATAGGTTCCTTGGACATGGATCTAACTTGATTTGAGTCCAAAACAATAAATATTAAGGGATCATAATAGGGGTCAAAGTTAAAAAAATTGACCGCTTTTTTTTTGGCTCAACATACACCTCCAAACACCCGGGCAACGCCGAGCTCCAAGGCTAGTAATCAATAAATAAAGAGTTGGAAGATAACTCCTTTTCTGTTGATTAGAAGGTCATCATGATAATGCTCAGCTTCATACAACACTACTGACCAAAGATCTAGAAGAATTTGGTTGGGAAATCTTGCTAATCCTACATATTCTTCTGACCTATCTCTTGGGTTATTACTTATTTTGAGGATTAAAAAACTATTTAGATGATCTTGAGTTAACATCATTAGAGTAGATCGAACATGAGTTAGATTCATATTTCACGTCAAAATCTCAAGAATTTTACACGTGGGGCATTTATAAGCTCATTAACAAATGGAATCAAATTATAGAAAGCAGAGGTCGTTATTGTTATAATAAAATTTGTTTTAAAAAACAGCTTTTCATTTTCCAGATTAAATTTTAAATTGGCAAAACTTTTACACCAATCTGATACTAGTAAGAAGATCTCAGGAAATAATTTGCTAAAATGAACCCATTTTTATAAGACATTTTTTCCATTTTGTTTCCATTAACATTTATTTAAATCAATATTTATTTGAATAAAGGAATGGTTTATGCAAAGGTTGTTTAAAATGTCCTTAGTCTCATCCAGAAATAATATATGTATTTACAATGTTTGCTAATGAAATCAAAAGTAGTTGTCACTTGTCACAATGTTGGCAATGAACCACTGTAAATTGGTCGGTCATCATTAGTCATGCAGTGAACTCATTGGAAACAGCCAGCTCAACTGACTCGCAGTGAATGCTGTCACAAACAACAGAACAGAAAGAAAGTCTAGAGCTGAACATTTGTTATAATTAACAGACCTCTACCTCTATAAGAGGCAAACATGTCTTAAAATGTAGTACTGTTGCCATAAATGAGAGGGGGCTGCTTAAAGCACTCTTTTTTGCCTTTCCAAGCTTCAAAATCAGATTCAAAACCTAGCAAGTGATATTCTTTTTCTCCTCCTTGCAACCGATTTCTAACAGAAGAGACATTGTAAGTCTGTTTCTGCTCTATCTTCATTTTCACGGATAGTGTTCAACTGAGCTTTAATCTCTGCCCTCCCCCACCTCTGCAAAACATTCATAACAAAATCATCTATCTACAACCACTGTAAACAATTTCCTTCACTCTCTATCTGTACCTAAATCTAAATGTAAATTCCATGAACAAGGTTTCTTTCCTAGAACTGCCTGTGCAACTCTGTACTGCAGACCTGCTTTCCAGCTGATTACAACATGGTCATTTTCAAGTCTAATATAAAGAAGTTCTTGTTGAGCCATTCTTTTAAATAATGAAATTCTACCCAATTTCCATCATTATGCTGTTATCTCACTGACTACTTTGAACTCATTAACCCTTATCCTTGAGTGGCCTTCAGGACATTGATAAGTTGTGTCTCCCTTGTACAAAAAAAATAAAAAAATAAAAACTACTATTACTCATAACACTTGAAATACTAATTGAGATTTCTGTCTTAAATTCTGTGCTGGTTTAGCCTATAAAAAGCTGAGAAGTACATCACCATTCTAAAAATAGACAAAAAAGAAGCCCATACAGTCAAAGTATTGGGGAGGGGGAGACACAACATCCAAAGTCATCTATGAGGACATGCTGAAGACTCCTCTTCCTAGGCAAATGTGAAGAAATTGGCTATGCAATTTAAGTTGACATAACTCTTGGCCAGTACATCATAGCACTTCAATCACTGACAAGTTGACATCATTCTCTGTACGTCTTTGGATGACAGGCATCTTGCTATTCAGTAGATAACTGTTTGTATCACTTTAAATGAGATCAACTATCTACAAGATAATTGGCAAGAATGCTGACACCAGAGCACAAGCTGAAAAGGATTTACATGTCCAAAAGACATTTGATTTACTTTCAGGTAAACCCGAATAATTTATACCAAAGATTAGTAACTTAAGATGAAACTTGGGTTTTCTCGTTTGAACCTGAATCAAAGATTCTAAATAAATAGGAGAAACAATTTGATCATCTTTCAGCCTCAAAGAATTTCAAATAGAAAGCATATGTTTGATATGGTAATAGTTTCTATTTTGGATTTTTTTTTTTTTTTTTTTTTGAGAATTCTAGAAGGTTAATTATAATTTTCCTTTTCCAGGTAGACTATTAATGGATCAGAATTAGACATTCAAAATTCAAATTAAATCTCACCTTTGTAGTTGTTATTTTTGTACCAATGATGAGATGTGCCATAGATGCATTTTTGTAGGACCAGCATACCAAAATCTTCCGTGATGGAAATACAATACTTGAATCTTGTTGGATCAAGTTATTTCAAGGGAGGACTATATTGAAAAAATGTTTTGTTTCTTTCTGCATGAGACTTAGAATCATCTTGAACAACTCTCATATATAACATCTGCTTTTAGGACATTTTTGAGCTTTTCGTTAATTCTTAATTTATCACACAAAGTAATTCATTAAAACTTAGTTAAATAATGAGTTTTATTCATTTTCACTATGATCAATGGATTTGCATGATACAAATTAAGGAAGAGTTCAAACTGTTTTAACACATGCTAAAATATAAAGCATTCTTTTATTCAATTAAATAATTCTATTAGATTCTCCCTTTGTAATTTTATGAGTTTAGACGCTGAAGAGATTTCAGGACTCTGAATTACGTTCTTCAAAAGTATTGATTGTTGTTTTATAATAATAAACAGAACCTATATATCTTTCATCTATTGTATATTACTGTTGTGTTTAAAAGGAGCCTGTGACATATATCCATTCTATGGATGTCCGACATAAATGCCGACCTCACAAAATGATGGAACTATCTTTGCTCAAACGGAAACACACTCATCTAAGTACTCTCGTTTATGCAGTTTCAGAATATATCTGGATATGGAGGACTATTTCCAAACACTTGTAGGACTTTGTGAGATATTTCAATTTTACAGACATCCAGCACGGAAATTATTTTTTTCAAAAAGAACAGATACTACACTTTGATCCTAATCCGAAAGCCAAGAAAGTGCATTTCAGTTCAAGTTCCATGCTCAACACAATAGTGACATCAGATAAAAATTTTTGCATTGCATTTTCAGATAGATAATAATGAAATCATTATCTACATTGCCCAGATACATGACTACAGCTCATCAACAATGCATATGTAATACAAAGTATAATGTATAACTGCCAATGTATGAGTTATGCTATACATTTCAGGTAAGTGGGTATATATAATACCTCAGGGAGATGAACACTTCTGTCTTGCTCAGTTCCAGGTCACCCTTGGGTAATGCATAGTACCTGATAGCCTCCCTCTGATATTCTGGAGTGTTCTCAGCCATGGTGAAGGAAATACATCTAGGAAGGTGGGGTGGGGGACTCATTTGAAAAACCAAACTGGACAGAGGGAGTTTGTTCGCTTTGTATAGCAATCTTCTAATGGATCTGGCACAAACAAAAATATCTGCTTCCAATTTGTCATAAGCTAGCACATAACTAGAAGGGCTTAAAACACTACCATGAAATATTTGTTTCAGTGCGCAATCTAGTCTAACTGAAGATAGCAGAACATGATAATAATAGATGTGCACAGATGTATAAAGGGAGGACAACAAGTGTCGTTTGGGTAGCTTTCAGAAAGCATAAGCGTTTTAAAGAATGCAGTATCTCAGCAGCCAACAACTGATGCAAGTAATTTGTTCCATGTTTCAGTAATTCTAAGCATAAAAAATGACAGAAAGTCATAGGAGCTGTGCTGTTTTCCAACTTTATAGGCATGTCCATATGTGTTAGTGTTGTCGTAGTGTAAGTTTTGAATCCTTCGATAACAGTGTTGTGGATTTGCTAATCAGTAATAATTAAGACAAACACAGTGGCATAATTAACAAAAAGTGCATTAGCAGAAATATGTTACAAAAGTACACGCCATGATTCTGGAGCCATACCTGCCACAGATTGCTATCTCTATATGTTAAATATAACTTTATTTATTGTCTCTGGGTAAATCAATTATTTCTGAAATGGGTAGATCAGCTTAACCCATAACAGTTATCCACATGGAGATCAAAAATATGCTTACGGTTGTTGTCAGTAAGAGAGTTAATAATTTTGGAGGCATTTACTAAAGTCGGTTGCTAGATGTTGGAATTTCAATGAATATAATCCCAGGAAAATGAAGCATTTAGATTATGGCAAATGTCGAACAGAGGGCATTCGCTCTGAGTCAGACAGAGTTTCAAAACTAATAATGAAAGTGCTGTTCAATAAACACCAGTATCCATATCCAATATTTTCAATGTCAAGTTCTCACATTATAAATTTTTAGCTGAAAATATACAATCTTTGTTTTTCATAAAAAAATAAATCAAGAACAATTGAGACCTTATGAAGAGCAGCTTTACTAAAAAAAAAAAAAAATACAATAACATCTAATACCCATAAATTAGTAATTATTTAGATAAAATAATTCTTTATATTATTTACCTTTGCTTCAGGAGGTTGACACAAATAAAATAATGCTTTATATTTAGCAAATGCTAGAACATTTTGAAGTCTATATTAATACTTAAGGACCCTGTATACATAGGCACCAAATAAGGTAATGTTTACAAACGACAGCCTAAAAAGAAAATGGCCACCAAGTTCAAGTTTTATGGAAAATCTGAAAGAAATTCTTACTCCATAATCATAAATATAACTGTTTGTAAGGAAAGTTTGCTTTGCTCAACAAAAGTGTTTTTGTATTGAATGACAAAACCCATCTTTTGAACATTTCCATCTCCAACAATCAATTTACTGCGAATAATGATAAATTTCATACCTCCAAGAATTGGCTATTAACTGATGTTTGGCAATCCATTAAAGTATTTCATGACAAGTTGTGATATTATTATTTCTTTCGGTCCGCATGAAATCATTGTCATAAACATTATTTACAAGACTTGTTGGACACATTCTAAGAACTCAGTTGCTATTTTCTTTCTAGGTCGTTATGTCTATATGTTATCAGATAGATAAAAAAGAGGAGTTAACTCTTGTATTTACACCTATTCTTTAATTTGATTTGTAAACAATGTCAAATGTATATGTTTTGAATGGATATTTTTCATTTGCAATATTTCATCATCATCATCATCATCACCACCACCACCACATTTGGTTTAACATCCATTTTAAATGCTGGCAGGTGTTGGACAGCTTTTAGAAATTGACTGCTAACCTAATACATACTTGGCCTGGTTTTTATTTTTCCTAAATATGTCATTTTAAGCAAAAATAATATTATCTATTATCTATTGTCATGTCAAAAAAATGTAATATATCCAAAAATTATGATAATTCATCAAGTCGGACAACTGCTATTGTATTTTTTGTAAAAAATAAGTCTATTATTATCAAGGAAACATAACGCCGGTCATTAAGAAAGGGAAAAGCTGGCGGAAAGGGAGATAAGCCAAGTCAGTTTAGGCAGAAAGGGATATAAGGTAATTTAGCCCCTCCCCCAAGCAAAAACAATTAAATTAAAGAAAATTTATTAACATAAATATTAAATGTTTTTGGTTTTTTAACAAGAAAAGGTAATTTAATTAAATAACGAAGAAGAAACAGTAATTTCAGTTATGTTTTTATAAATTTGTATCAAAAATATATTTTTTATTAAAAAACATATGTACATGTGTATGAATAAAATTTGAATATTTTCCAAAATGAACAACAAGAATGAACCAAAAACAACATATGTACATATGCGTGAATCAAATTTGTATATTTTGTGTGTGAACTACAGCTCTTTGAAATTGAAGCTCTAAAAAACTGGTAAACTGCCTCATCTCCCTTTCCGCCTAACCTGGCTGGTCTCCTTTTCAGTCAGTTTTTCGTATTCTTAATGGCTGACATTGTTTCTTTGATAGTAATAGACTTATTTTTACAAAAATCATAATAGCAGTTGTCCTACTTTATGAATCATCATAATTTTTGGATACATTACTTTTTTTCGATATGACAATAAGGTAGATGATTTTATTATTGCTTAAAACGAGATATTTAAAAATTTGATCTGTCAACTATAGATTAACAAGAACCCTTCTTCCTCCCAAATCTATCCTTATTACTTCCCATGTTTTCCTTGCCAACTGATCCTGCTACCTCAACTGTTCTACATCAACTAACCCAAGAACTCTCATCTATTCTTTGAATTTGACCATACCAATGTTCTGCACTCATCTTCCCATACTGTCCAGATACTTTATCTTCCTCTGAGGTCATCAGATCTAAACTTGTTATAAGACTCACATTACATATCCACTGTATCATTCTCATATCATTTCTTTCCATGCAACATATATCTTCAACCCTCACTGGCCACATTTCACTTCACTTGAATAAAATTTAAATAATTGAAATTCACATTTTTAATTAAAAAAGATAAAATACATAGTTTTTTAGTTAAAAAAATACAGGTTTTACATAATTTGGAGAAATGAGTTCATGTTTATTTAAATTAAAAGATGTTCAGTCAGTAAAAATGTATTTTTTGTGCACTTTTCATGCCATGAGAATTGTATTTTTTCTTGTTAAAGATTTTATTAAAATTTTAATTTGATTATGAGATCAAATTAAATTTTTTTCTAAAAAGTGACTTTTATTTATTTACTTCTTTCATCCAAATAAAAAATGTGGCAATTGTTTTAACTTTATTCCAGTAAATAAAAGCGTAGGATCTATACTGTACTTAAACTGGAAAAGGAAGACCCAATTATTCAACGTTCTGTCCAATTGTTTCATAGGCTTTTTCAAGAGCAAAGAAAATAACTAAAAAATGGTGCATGAATAATTTTAATTTTTCTAATTTTAATTCATAATGTCAAATTTGTTTTATCCTTTTATTGTCAGAATCTATATTCAAAACATACACATTGCATTATTTTTAAGTAATCAAATGGAAATAAAAATTAAAGTAAAAACAAACTGGTGAAAAATCAATCGTCACCCTTATTTTTGCATTTCATTGTAGAGGTGCCCATTATATCCAAGATCCATACCTAATATTATTAATTTACCAATGCATTTTATTGATTTTCATTCCAATAAGAACAAACAATACAGTTTGTCGAGTTAAATTCTTAAAAATGTAGCAAACAATATTTTACAAAGCAAAAAAATTTAAAAAAAAAACAATAAAAATTTAAAAAATAAAACTTTTAGAAAAAGGAAGAAAAATAAAGAAAAGATTGAAGATATTTGCGAGTAATTAAAAACTTATGGAAAATTGAATAATGCGCAGAGCAAGTTCAAGAATCAAAAAAGAATTAGGTAGACATTTTCTTTTTAAGGACAGATCAAAGCTATGAACACTAAGAAAAGAACATAACTCCATGAATTTAAATATTAACTTCCATTAAAACATATAACAAATGTTTTACATCGATATTAAAATAATTTTGTCTGTATATATGTGTGTGTTTCTGTTTTTATGTATCACTTGTAAATGGATTGCAGACTAGTGCAAGTAAAGAACACCCAAAATACATGTCGCATTTAAGATGGAAATTAAAATTTTTTTTAAATATTCGTGGTCTTCCATTTTTAAATATACATTTTTCTTTCGTTGGATCTACAATAATCTTTTTTCTTTCTCTCATATATAAAAAGTTTAACTTCAGTTGCCAACATAAACAAATGTAGTCACATTCGAGAGCTGTTTATGCTTCCTGTGATTTGTTTGGAAATAAATATGCGCAATTGAAAATTATTGAAATTCCTTCCATAGTATCATTGTGATTTGTTTTACTACATTGACAGTTTCCATATACTGCATTGCCATAGCCCTCAAACAAAACCCTCTCATATATATATGTTGAGCCTGGCCAGTACCAAATGAATGACCATTTAGGAAAGCTAGATGCTGTATGTACTGCGCCAAGTCATAGAAATTTCCAGGTTGGTATTTGGGGGTGCATTAATTCACTAGAAGAAATGCTCCCCCCCCCCCCCAGTCTTCGCTAAGACATGCATCTAGGAGAAGGAAACTCTGATGTAAAAACCTGTGGTCTATTGTATACTCTGTCCTGTGGCAGTCATTTGCACCTACAAAGGTTAGCAGTAATACCAAAAAGTGTGGTTGGTTCTACACAAAGCCTTCATCACTATTAACAAATCAGATCTGTGTGGATTTCTGAGCAACTTAATTATTGTGACGGAAGCTCATACGTCGAAATCGACGGACGAGGCCATCATATATATATATATAATGACTGTAAACTTGTGTTTGAGCATCGTCATTACTTGACTAATAATGGTTTGTTAGCAATGCCCTATGTATGAAGCTTTTTTAAATAAGGAAAGGTTTTTCCTAGAATTAATAGTCTCTAAGCGATCATTCTGACCTAAAAATAAAAGTAAGTCTATACCATTCGAAATAATATTCACCATAGTGTTCCTTCTCCTAGATGTCTGGCTAAACAATGAATGAATGGGACATCTTTCCTGGTGATTATACCATAACCTCAGATATTAATCTGAGCATTTCTATGCTCCAGCATATATATATATATATATATATATATATATATATATATATATATATATATATAAAGGGGGTTAGAACAGTAGTCTAAAGAGCAGATTGTATTTTAATGTGATAATAAAATTGCTAATTTAATTAAGATACAAGAAAAAATTGCTCATTGTAATGCAGATATATAATAAACTCAATAATTATAAATTTTAAATTATCAATCACATTACTAAATGTATATATATATATATATATATATATATATATATATATATATATATATATATATATATATATAATTATGTTTATACCTACAGACACTAGTGTTTCGTGCTTTCGCAATCATCAGTGCAGTATATTATGTATATTAAAAAAATGTGATCTGTTGGATGACTCAATGAGCTTGAGTTGAATTGGAAAAATGAGTTTACAAAGTCAGTTAAAAATTATATATATATATATGTATGTATGTATATAAATATATTTTCTTATAATATATCAATCCTTATTTAAGAAGCTCAATGTAATTACAGAGCAATATAGAGAATTAATGACAATATATATATATATATATATATATATATATATATATATATATATATATATATAAAATATCCAAAATCAGTCTCTTTCTGATTGTTATATGTATATATATGTTTCCCACTTTTCTTCTTCAGCTATAAATTAAATTTCTTTTATTTATAATGAACTATTCTTATCTTTTTATTCTGTCCTTTCTTTATTACCTTTCACCGTTAATAAAGAGAATGAGAGAGATAGAAGTGTGAGTAATAGATACAGTATAAAATAAGAACAGTGGGTCAAAATTGGTAAAATTCGAGCAGAAGAAAATGGAAAACACTTAGTAAGAGTTGGATCACTTCATGAGATAATTGCAATTTACAGCTAATTTTAACAATAAATATGGATTTTTTATGTAAACATAACTCAATCTCAAAATTAAGGAATATTTTACTATGTATCTTATGTGGTTAAAATATATAGGGAAACAAAAATTGATAAACTCAGCTTTAGTATAATGATAATTTAAAAAATTCTCGCTATCACCAAAATCAATAACAAGCCAAATTAATGTGTATACATTTATGAATAATAAAATGTTCAGTAATTCTGACAAAGTTCTGTAATGAAATGGTGAGGCTATTAGATTGCAATAACTGTGATTAAAGTTTCGAATTTCGTTAAAATTCAGCCAAGCTAACAAAATGTAGATGGCAAAATGCATTTTCTCTCTCTCTCTCTAATATATATATATATATATATATATATATATATATATATATATATATATATATATATATATATATATAGGGTACTCCCTGGTAGCATTTAGGTAAATGCTTCACTGCAGATAATTGAACACATTTACTTGTCTCTATCACCAAAAGCAATAACAAACTAAAATTAATGAAATTAATTATGAGCAATAAAATGCCCAGTAATCCTGGCAAGGGTCTATAGTCTAATGTTTAGGATTCTAGATTACAGTAACTGTGATCACTGTGTTTATATATATATATATATATATATATATATATATATACACACACACACACTGGCAGGGCTACCTGACAATATCCGAGGCAAAAGTGTACCATAACTCCTATCCCTCTCACTTTTCCTCTTCCCTGTTTTTCCACTCTCTTGGCCTATACCTTTCTTCTTCATTCAGCCCATTAGTCTTTCTGGACACACACACACACACATAACTCTAGTGAGTGTAAGGGAAATAACTGTAAAAAAAATCAGACTTATTTTCATTTACATGATAATACTAAAAGATATAAATGGTCATCTGACCCCCAAATAATTAATCTTTTTTTTAAATTTTAGATAATATACATTCAGAGTTATGACAATTAAAAAAATTCAGCTTTGTGGGTGTTGTGTTATTTTTCAAGTTTTAACTGGGCGTACAAATTTGACATAAATAAAATTTATTTTCCTTTCAGGACGAGAGCCAATTCCATGGAATAAGGAAAATTTCAAGTTTTCAACTTATATTCTTTGTTGACTAATAAATTGATTCAAATTCTAATATATAGAGTTTAAATTGATTTTCTGATAATCATGCTCTATTTAGAATATTGAGCTTTTTCATCTGGTTAGGATTGTCCTATAAATATTAGTATTAATATTTATACTCGCTTTAAGTTTACTGAATTATTCAGTTTGTAAACTTGAAAAAAATTTCTTGCATCAGTATATATATATATATGTATATTTATACACACACACACACACACACGGCTTTCTAAAATGTGAGAAGAAGCATCACACATTTTTTTTGCAAATGTCAACGGAAGAGGGTGGGGCTCCATTTTTATCAAGATGAAGCATAAGTAGAAGCATCAAAATGTTTTTGCCACTTCATTCAATGATACAATAAAATGGAAAAGAAGAGGGAAATTAGCAGACATTTTCTCGTCATTGTTTGCATCATTTTTTTTAATTTGTCCAAATCTGTAAAGAAATATTTGAGAGAAGCTAAACTAGAAAAATGGCCAAACTTCTTTTTTACCATAAAGCCCTAACAAATTTAATTTGCGAAACTGTAGTTATATTGTCTAATGGGATTGACTAAAAACTGTACAAACAATAATGCTTAATGGCAACAAACAATCCAAACTTCATAAATCCAAAACTCAAATTATTTTCACATCCAATATTTCTACATTAAAAAAAGCAGCGGAGAATTGAAAATATAAGAAATCATTTTTGGAAACCAAATTTGATGCTAAAAGATTTATTTTTTCCAATAAATGAAAACAGTATGAATTAAGTATTTCGGCCGACTGTAGTCTTCTTGAGTGAGTTATAGATATTGTTTCATGTTTCTTTTCATCATTATCGAGCTATAATGACAAATATCAATGATAGCTGGCTTTTCCTGGTGTCAACTGGAGATGGTTTTTAATGTCTCAACAATGTAAAAAAAGAAAAGAAAATGTCAATAATTCACTAAGGAAGGTTGGAGTTGGCCAAAGTATTTGACTTATATTGTTTTCATTTATTAAAAAAAACTTTTTACCATCAAATTTAGTTGAAAAAATGATTTCAAATTATTTTCAACAAATCAGGGTGACAAATCCAACTTTCCACTAACATATTCTCACTCACCAAAACAAAAATTGCACTGACTTTTAATGAAAAAACTTTCATAGCTTTTTATTTCCACAAGAAGATTTTCTATTGGTCATGATGGACAAAAAAGCATTTCCAATGAAAGTTGAACTTATTTTCTCTGACATAAATTACCAGCAACACTTAGTCCCCTCTTACATCATGAGCTAAGAAGCATTTTATTTCTTTTAAGTTTCAAACTACAGCAACAGAAGATGAGAACCCAAAAGACCAGAATTTTGCAGTGTTTAACAAGCAGTTATTCCCATCCACTTCATTTTGAGCTGAAAATTGTATCAGAAATAAAATTATTTTGACAGCTAAAAATTTAAATGCAATTCTGTATTGATGAGAAGGTTTAGGATTTTTTTAACCTTTCAATGATTTTTACAATTCAATTAAATAAAAGATTATGAAAATAATAAATAAAATAATCACTTTCTTGCAAATTAAGACATTGATAAATACTAAAAAGGATAATTTAATCATTAATCAAATGCTCTTAGTATGAGTGGCAAAATAAATTGGCTTTAGCAACAATTTCTTGTATAAGTTAATTCCAATAAACAGATGATTTTAACTGGATGCTAACTGGATGATTTTATATTTTCTTCAATTAGTGTACAGTTGAATAGCAGTTGCATCTTGCTAAAATGATCATGTGATCAGAGTTTGTGAAAAATAACTTATTAGAACCTCAAAGTGTTCAGAAGTAATGACAGTGTATGACTGACCCTCGTTAATAGTATAAAAGAAATAGAATTGTTTAGTGTTTTTGGTCATATACCCTTTTTTCTTCATATTTACTGTTATGCTTACTGCCATTTTGCCTTACTTATGTCACAAGAATGTTTTTGTATTTCTTATAGATCAGTCACAACCTTTTTATACCGCCGCACACGAGAAAGTATTCTGGCTTTGAGCATTCCTTTTGTCACACTCTTTTTTATAACAGTATAAATATAAGCTGTTAGACAGTTCGACTGATTTGTATAATTTGGATTATTCAGACTACTGCTCTCATTTTGAGTGTTATTTACACGTTTATCAATGTAACCTCCTGCTTCATTCAGATGTATCTAATCGGATTAGGGAATATTTGTGTTGAACTCGAGAATCTGCACAGAATTTTGAACAGGGGATAGCATGCTCTCGTTTTCTCAACCATGACTGTGTAGAAGTCTTAGGTAATGAGCAATTGTATTGATTCAGTTTTATTTAAAATCATTTGTTTTTAATAAAAAGCAAAAGAAAACTACTTGGGCAATCATCTCATGACTGAAACTATCTTTTGGCATAATTCTTTTAACAAAGCACTTTAATTCTTTATTATCAGAAGTTTCAATACATACAAACAAGCATATCCATCCAATAGTGTATCTATATTTCAATTATCAAATGATTTAACATTCCAAGAAGAAAGCTTCAATTAATTATTGAAATTTACTCCTCAAAAAATAGCCTCAATTGGAAGAAAAAAAATTTGTATAAATTTTATACAATGTTTTTAGTAGATTTATAAATCTTAAAAAAATATTTCATTCCTGCATTCAACATTTATATTAAGGTAATTTGATTTGATTTGGTTGATCATTTTATGAAATTATAAGTTACTATAATCATTTTTCTTTCAAATGATGTAGATTGTGTGATTCTTGTCTAGAACTCCCTCTATACTAAAAAACAAAAGTAAAGAAAAATGTGTATGCACATACCTATGACAAAATGAAAATATCATATTCCAAAAATCATAGATTGAGCAAGTAGTTACATTTTTGAAGAAAATCATTTTTAAGCGATTAATGGAAATTTGTAGGCATCACAATATAAATTTGCAAATGTTCCAAATGTAAAACCTTCTATTTTTTAAACTCAAAATGTTGAAGAGCTACAAAAAGAGAAATGGTACCATTAAAACAAGTGACCTTTTGTGCTTCAGAATTTATTTTTCTACATAGTCACTGCCATTTTCAATGATGCATCTCTGCTTTTGACACACGTCTGTAACAAGGGTTGCTTTCTTAGAGTCTCACACTGCCAATATCTGCAACAGAAAGATTAAACTTTCAGCTCATGAATATATAAGTTCAGTCATTATCATAACAACACAATTTGCAATCCCTTCTAATCCATTTGGGCGGAATAAAAATAAAATTGGAGGTATTACATTTGGAACACCTTTCATAGTAAGTGTGAATTATTGATATGTTACATCTTTTGTTTTTTGAAATTTTTTTCACAATGATGGACAATACAGTCACTTCTTGAATGCTCATAAAATGTGATTTTTCATGTTTAAAATTAAAACTATTTGATCAATTTATGTGATTTTTAGAATATAACATTTTCGTTTTGTAACAGGTACATACATCACACAGATTTTACTTTTATTTCATTTGTAATACAGGGGACATTCTAAACAAGAGCTGATTGTGTAGTTTTACTTATTTTTTTATACACATGTTGTTTAAATAAAAAAAATAAGTGCATATACATGGTTATAGTATTTAAATAAATTTTTTAAAGGAGGAGTGCTAACTAACCTTTTGGAAATAATATTAGAATTTTAAAAATAAATTTCATGATTTATATTTTTCATTTAGTTGAATTTTAGGTCATTAAATTTTATAACACTTTCCAACATTTCAATATTAAAGACTGTCCTACTCCTCTCAATTATTCTAACTTTTTAATACAGCTGAAATTGCATGTTAACTTGACACCATATTGTAATTGTGCAACAAAAATAGTTGAATAGAGCTTCATTAGTTAAAACTTAGTTTTTTTAGTCTTATTCATTACATCAATTTTATTTGATCTTCCTGATTAAATTAAATGTCTTCATCCAGATCCAATTTATTTCTACCTCTTCTTTATTCAATGCGCATGAGTAATTATCACCTCTGATTATAACTCATCACTACATCTAAAACTATATATATATATATATATACATATATATATATATATATATTAGTCAGAAGTAAAGAAATAAATGTAAAAATTGATGCCTATGGCTGATAATTTTGAAACCATTAAGTGGGATTTATTTCAAAATACTATTAATGAAATTTTCAAACAAGTTATTGGAGGTGCTGGAGTGGAGAAAATGGGAGAGTCTTTTTAAAAAAAGATAGAAGGGGAGCCAGCTCCCATTTGAATAATAAAAGTAACTCCAAAACTAGTAAAGCAAATACATTTCTAATTAAAGATATATAAATTAAAGACATATTGTACAGCCTCCTTTTTAGGTCATCGGAGTGTTACACAATACATATCAATCATATAGTATGCCTATAGCTGATGTAAGCTAGTGACGCCCATCCCTATCCAGGTCATGCTATCTGACTGCTTCTGGTCAGTTTTGCTGTACTCAAATTCATACACCAGTCTTTCTTTGATCTATAACATAATATGGTTGTTTAGACACTTTTCAAAGATGCCACAAAGTGGGATATAACTCATAACCAAAGAGTTAGAATGCAAACACTCTAACTGCACTGCATTTATATATATATATATATATATATATATATATATAATTTAAAGGAGATTAGAATAATAGTCTAAAGAGCTAAGTGTATTTTAATGTAACAGTGAAATTACTAGTTTAATTAAAATACAGGAAATGCTCGTTGTAATTTAGATATATAATAAGCTCGATAGTTAAATGTCCTAGAGCTAATTCAATATTAAGTAAAGTGATTTTCAATTTAAAAATTTAAAAAAAAAATTTTTTTAATTTAAAAATCAAATTTTAATTAAATTAAAAATCAGTTTCATGAAACTGATTTTTAATTTAATTAAAATTTGATTTTTAAATTAAAAAATTTTTTTTAAAATTTTTAAATTGAAAATCACTTTACTTAATATATATATATATATATATATATATATATATATATATATATATTTAGGATTTAACGGTTGAAAGACCAGATGAGTGCAAAATTGATTTTAATAAACATTTCTATTTCAATTTAAATAAAATTAAAATCTTTTTTCTTTTATTTCAAAATACTATTAAAAGAAAAAAAAAACAACAAAAAAATTCAATTTTATTTTAATAATAATAGAAATGTTTATTAAAATCAATTTTGCACCCGTCTGGTCTTTCAACCGTTAAATCCTAAATTTTTAATATTGAGTGCTTCTCAAACAGTGGATTTTCTATTATTATATATATATATATATATATATATATATATATATATATATATATATATATATATATATATATATATATATATATTTTAAAATAATGGATTAGAAATAATATAAGGCTACAGGAGTAACTAATCATTAAACTTTTCAAAAAATAAAAATAATTCTAATTCTCAGCCCAAAATGTTTGTTTTTTTTAGAGAAAGCAATAGCTTTTTTCATAGCAGAATCTAGAAAAGAGAGAGAAACATAAATAGAGTGCTGGCTTTAAGGAGTGTAAGGTGCAAAGTACAGTAGAGTGAGTTTTGTTAAAATGAAGAATGCCTTACCATCAGAGTTATCCTTGGCTGCTCCCATAGGTTGAATGTCTATTGGATTAGACATACTGCTAGGACTGCACGGTTCAGCAAGTGATGTAGAACGGCGCCGTTGAACAACATAATCTCCCTGGATTAGATATTAATATGAATAATTGAATTAAATTGTAATACGAATAACTGATTTAAATAATAATACAAACTACTGAATTAAGTTGTAATATGAATAATTGAATTAAATATTTATATAAATAATAACACAAAAATGAAAACACAAAAATAATAGAAATTATTTGTACTACAACTTACTCCAGCATAAAGTTTGAAAGTCATTCAATAAATGAAATGAACGCTTTTATGTATACATATATATAAGTAGCGTCCAAAACTAAGGGACAAACTTATAAAACCTAATATTTGTCAAGATTAAACTCAGCACCTTGGAGACTTGCAATGTCTGTTCCAATGTCTTAGTCACCATGGCCATGTGGCAGTGACAACACAATGGCAGCGACAGTGATAGACGCAGCAGCAACAGCATTAATTGGTAGCAGCAGGGACGGCCTGAATGGAACGAGAACATGGTACCCTTGTAAAAATAAAGGGTTGGGTTCGAAATTCCAAAAAAACAGTTCCTGAGTTCGAGATACACCTGAAGAAGGCCGAAGGATGATATGGCCGAAACGTAGTGAAAAAAACACCGAAGATGAGGGAGTAAGTCTAATCTTAACGCCTTATACTACTCAATAATTTTGGCTTGTTTTATGGCAATTGTTTTATCAATGGGTTATTTATTAACAATTTAAATTGTGAGATAAAATTATTAATTATTTACATTTTATTACAAAATAATTTGAAACTAAATTGTATTGAAGAATGAAATTTTTTTTAATGCAGTTTAAAGATGTTGCTTGACTTAATGTTTTTGAACTGGTTCTTTAGATCATTGGAATTGTAATAATTTATCTGGCTTTGTCCCATGGGTTATGCTTATGTGTATATGGCTTTTGGCACAATATATATAGATATATATATATATGAGACTCTTCACCATCCAGTAAATGTATTTGAGTAGTTTATACTCAATGATTTTTTGTTTGTTTTATGGCATATCCACTATCAATGGGCTATTCAATAACAAAAAAAATTGTCGGATTAAATTCTATAGGTGGGCTATTTTTTTCTTTCTTCAAAATATTTGAAGTCAAATTTTATTGAAGAGCCTTTTTTAACGACGTGAAGAGGTATAGAAATAAGCAGTCATGGTTGGCATGTACCCACTATAGAGAAGCCGTGGCACGATAACCTGGAACCCTTCAGATACAAAAATACTGTGGTTATTCAATAATGTGATTATGCAAATTTAGGTGGTGTTGGGAATCCGACATGGCAGAATGAAAAACTGATTTTTTTTCGAGAGACGTCTTTTGCTTTGTGGATGCCACCTTGTTCATATGTGATTTTATTTTTGGTTAACATATAAAAAAGAATGACTGCTGCTGCTTATGTGAAGAGTGAACATTTAAGAAAAACACAAAATAATCCAGTATGAGTGCATGTTTTTTTTTTTCAACTTGAAATAATTTACGTGAATGAAAAAGTAATTAATTGCCTAAATACATCTTTCGGTTATATAAATTATAAATAACCTTTCAGAAGTTTAAGATGTTGCTTGGATTTGAACATCCCCGTTAGGTTATTTCAATTGTAATACTTTATTTGGCTTTGAAATCATGGCAGTTCATTAGTATATGTTTAACTGTATATGAAATATACATATGTGCATGAAGTACACTTTTGAAACTCTTCACCATTCAATAAATGCTTTTCAGCAGTATATGTCCTATGCAGAGTCTGGTTAGTACTACCTTTTTTATTGCTTAGATGTCATTCATATATAGTTATCCAAATCTTGTATAATTTGTTTCTTTGACATTCATTCCAAAATTGCTGTCATTTTTCTTTGATGGTCCTGTTTATAAAAAATCAAAGATCAAATACCATTTTTTTTTACATGGGAATCACCACTTATCAAGGCCCAGAAGCCACTCGGGGATAAGGGTTATTGCGTGTACAGTAGTCAATGGGATAATATCATAGTAATCCTTAGTAATGGAGACTTGATAAAGTGTCTTACTTAAAGGGGCGGTTTATCAGGAATTTGCTTATGTTAAACTTGAAGACATCCAAGTTGTAGTCAGGTGGGAAACAGACAAATAGAAGAGAGTTCCACCAGTGTGCAATTCTAAGAAAGAAGCTTAGTTCATGGAATCTATGTTTTGATTTAGGCACAGATAAAGAGTGGGGAAAATTATTGACAGTGGTTTCAGCTAGACAGGTGTTTATCGTGAAAGATTGGCTAGGGGGGATCAGAGATTGGAGCTCAGACGAGCACCTGCCATGGAAATAACAATAAAACAAAGATAGGCTCGCAACGTCTCTTCTGTGAGAGAGAGGTTGCAAGGAAGAGAAAAGGGCATCCCCACCAAGCCACGAAGTCTATTTTGTACTCTGTCAAGGCAGGATAGACTGTTTTTAGCAGCCCCTGCCCAGATGTGGCAGCAGTACTCCATCCTTGGACATACTTGACTTTTATATAGAAAAAGAATTGCATCAGCAGTGAGATATCTTTTGGAGCGGTAGAAGGATCCTACCATTTTTCCAGCGACCTTGGCAACAGACTTGATGTACGTGCTCTATTCAGGTCAGGAGTAAAGGTCAATCCCAGAAGCTTATCAAAACATGGAGTCTCCCCTAGACGAGAGCCATCCATTTTAATTGATACCAGATGGGGATCAGAGCGTTGGTGATGTAAGGATAGGAGGTTGGTTTTAGATGCATTAAAAGTAACCAGCCACCTCTTCCCTCACTGTACCGCGCGCTCAAGATCAGAGGAGAGAGAATCAGAGAGAACTTTACCATTTACGGCCTTTTCTTAATTTGCATAATGAAAAAAAAATGAACCAAACAACTAAAAGAGAACACTGTTGTTGGGAGTAGCTTTGCTGCCTCTTCTTCACTGTCCAGGCTTCGATCAGTCAGTATGTTTTGCAATTAAATTCAACAAATCAACAGCAACAAATATAATTCCTTAACTTCAACAAACATCTACATTGTCTGTCTCTAAGCAAATGGCACTTCTAATGTGTTTTTTTACAATTGAGTCACCATTTATCAAAGCCTAGGGGCCACTTGAGTATAAGGGTTAATGAATGTACAGTGGTCACCAAGACAACAGCATAGTAATCGTTAGTGGTAGAAATTGGGTATAATTTGATTATTTAAGGGGGTGCAAACTTGTTTAAATTGGACTTGAAGATGACCATATTGTAGTCAGCCAGAAAGCAGGCCATTGGAACAGAATTCCACAGGTAAGCAATTCTAGGAAAGAAGTTTTGTTCATTGAATATGTTTAGGTTTAGACATAGATAGAGAGTGGAGAAAATTGTTGATAGCGGTTGTAGCTAAACGAGTATTTTTTTTAAATGAAAGTCTGGCAAAGAGGTGGGGGTACCATAGATTGAAGCTCAGATGAGCATCTGCCATAAAAATAACAATACATAATACTAGCTGAAATATTAGTAACACTAACACAGGGTACCAAATATATAGATATGTCACATCCAAGCCCAAGAAATACAGACTGATCTGGGAGAAAGAATAATTATTATTTAATTTTCGACAACTGTCACTAGCTAAAGTTATTGTTCATTAAGTAAATATAATTTGAACTCTCCAGCAATTGACAATGTTTACAATGAGATTTCACTTACACTCAACAGTGTTAAAGGCATTGCTCGTTTGGTAAAAATGATTTGAGCTCTCTGGCAATTGACAATGTTTACATTTAGATTTCGCTGTCAGATAATAGCTTCTGGATTAGAAGCAGTCTAGTTTCAATCCTAACTTGAAGCACCTGTTTGACTAGCCACAGTGAAACTGTCATACAGTGAAACTGTTTGTGGATGACGTTATAAATAAGTAAATAAATATATATATAAAGGTCAATATATGGAATTATTGGATAAGCATATATACAGACTAGTTAAAGTAATAACACAAATACATCTCAAAAGTCAACTGATATTTCAATTGTGAAATTGACCTTAATCTGTGGTTTCTATTACAGATTAAAGTCAGTTCAATAACCAAAATATTAGCTTTAGAGATATGCTTGTGTTATTTTAACTAATCTGTTTATATACTTATCCACCAATTCCATATATAAACCATTTAATTTTGCCTGAAATTTCATTTCATACTTCAAACTTCCCCATATTCTTGAAGCAAGTTTAATTGTAGTTAAATATGCTGAGGCCAAGTTATCAGTCAGTTGCAACAGGAAATCTATTGTTTAATCATTTCATATTCATTGCTTACTTGGGTCTTCATACTTTCTTCATTTGTAACACACAGCTGACATTTCATTTGATCTTATTGCCCACAGCATCTATCTTTACCGCTACCTTTGCAGGTTGAAGTAACCGTAGCCATGTGTGTTCAGACCTTGCTGCGATGACCAAAATGGCAGACATTTTCAGCATGCTGGTCTTGATAAAGCTAGGCAGAATTATTAATGCTTTTGAATTCACAAAACAGATTGCAATCTCAAGATGCTGGGTAGTTAACATGGAATGTTTGGAATCTGTTTTTGTTATACTTTGACAGAATTCTGGTAAAGTTTAAGATTCCAAATTATGTGTATGAGCTACTAAATGGTAAAATTATAAAACACTCTTAGACAGGGTCCCAAAAAAGTGTCTCAAATCTAATAGGTCCCGCACTATCGGTCAAGCTCCAACCTTTGTCCCATTGCTGCAGTGTTGCATCCTTGTGCTTGTTTTATAAGTACTTTAATAGAATGTGATTTGATGAAATCATAGAACTTGTGTCTCTTTGACACATATACTCCTGAGTAACTTGACAAGCAGCAAAATCACACCCTTCACTATTAAGGTCTCTAGATGCTGGAAAGTCTTTTACTCTGATAATTTCTTTCCTTGGATTACTATACTTTGGAATTCCCTTCGTTTCCTGACGGTACTAACCCACAGAAGTTAAAATGTAATGTGAACAGACATCTTGCTGCTCAACATCCCACAGTTCTGTTAAACACTATCCCAAATAGTAACCCCTTACATCCCAAGTAGCAATATGCCTTGTTTGGGGTGAAAAAAGTATTTTTAAAAATTAAAAAAAAAAAAAAAAACACCTGAAGCACATTTAATACATTAAAATACAAAATTTAACCATATCAAGACTAGAAAACTGAAAATTCCAAACATCAAAAACATATTCACATATTGTGTCAGAAGAGTAATAAAATATGTTGATTTTTTTTTTTTATGCAAGTTTTACAGAGTGACTGTAGCTTGTTGAGTTGACATAATGGTTCATACTTTCAATGGCTCTAGTCTTGATAACGTTAAAATGCAGTTTTTTGTAACATTCAAAATTTTATCACATTTGCAATAATACATTTTTAATTGACATGTTAATATGAAGATTGCATGCAACAAAAGAGTAAAATTAATTTTAAGAGTAGATCTATTATAAGTAAAAGAGTGTCTACTCTGCATAAGCAAACTAACAGATGAAGTAGGAAGAAAAAGGTGCAAACTTTCTCCTAATAGGTAACATACCTGGTGAAAGTTTATAGGTGGGATAGCTACAACTTTGGAAACAGGTTGTTCAACATCTCCCCAGTCCCACTCTGGAATGTTAGGATCTGGAGATTTAGGCCCAGGAATAATTTTCACACACTGCAAGGAAAAATTACTCAAGTAAAATCGCCTTACTAGTGCTCAAAAAAGTGAGGAATTAGGAAATAAGGTAATTAGAATTATAGCAGTTGAAGCAATAAAGAAGAGATTAGTCTTGAGAAAATTTAGCATGCAATATTAACAGAAACTCAATTTATATAATATTTTTTTCTTAGACTAATTATTTCTATAAAATTCTTTATTGAATGGAATTGGTAAATCTAGTTCAAATTAAGCTGGATCTCTTATATTCATTCAAGACAGTCATATACGGTCTATGATACTTTCTCAATTAGCTAATTTATTACAAAAATTAACATTCAATTTTTGTTCAGTTTTTTTTTTTCCTTTTTAAATTTATTTCTTGTAATCAAATGAATTAAAAAACTTACTTTAATAGAAATTTTTATGTATTTTAAATGTAACTTTCAATTTCAAATGACAAATGAAATTATTTTTTCAGATCATTAAATAGGGATATAGATGATAGATCTAGGAAATGGTTCTAATATAATTTTAATTTAGGGATTATAAAAATATTTAATTCTGCCTTTGATATATGTGTCGGAGGGACAGATAACAGAAATTTTTGTTCTATCGTCATTTGTTCAGGAACAAATAAATTGTCAGTATCTACATCAGTTCTCTTCATACTTTGATTTTAACCATTCTGTTGGTAGTGCTATTAACACCCCCTTATTTACATTACAGTATTATATTTGGTGTGGGGGATAGAGGTATTAGAGATATTTTTGTTCGACTTGACATTGTCCAGGAGTCATAAAATTGTCATTATTAACATTATATTTTCTAAGTGATGGGAGGGGAGAGCAGAATCTTTTGTTCTAGTTAGAGATGTAAATTACAGTATTGCATTAATATTTCTTTGGACTATTTTCATTATTGACATCATTTCTCTTCATATTATTATGAAAGGAGGGTGTGTGCAGAGAATGGAATTACCTAGAACAAAAATGTCATTGTGTTTAGTTCTACTTGACATTGTCCAGGAGCAAAAAAAAATGCAAGATGACAGTATTCCATTTGAAACAAATAGCTCTGATAAATGAAATACATTATTATTTTGTTCAACACTTCAAAACAAAAAGAGAGGAATGGATTAGATGGAGGAGAAAGAGAAGGTGGGAAGAGGGGGAGAAATAATAAGAGAGGGGCAAAGACAGAAAGATAGAGAGAGAGAGACATAGAAGTGGGTGAGAGATAGAAGCTTTAATATGGAGATGTTACACATACTATTTAATTTATTTTATTTTGTTTTTTATGCCCCCCTCCCAAGGAACACTGGGTAACCCTGCTAAAAATACACAGCAAATATAATGTCTTTTGATCATAATATTACGGACTAATAAGCTTGTCTCTCAACAAGGATGTTAAATTAGCAAAAATACAAAATGCAATAAAGACACAAAATCCTACAATAGCATATTCAGCTTAAAATAGTCGACTATATATACTGAAAAGGTTTTCTAGAAAATAACTTATAACATTATTTATCTCTATGAAAAATTAGTATGTATATATATGTTTATATACATAGACTAAAGTAACTGACTGAACATTATGAAGTTTGAAACATAGTTACTAACTGTAAAGGTGAATAATGTGTGCTATGTTTAGTTTAATTTATGCAAAGGGGGTAAAAAAGGATGAAAATCCTTTGTGGAAACTCAGATACATTTGAGTTTTGTGAAATTTTAATAATATGGATTAGATATCAATGAATAAATATTCCTGTCAGTATAAGTTTTCGGGGGAGGGAGGTATTTTACAGGGTTTTAGGAGGCATAATATGAGTACAACCTTCTACTTGAAAATTCCAAATATATATATATATATATATAGTAATTTATAAAATATATATGGCGATTAAGCTACACTGAATATTCGGCGTTTCATCCACTCTAGGATTCCTCAGGCTTATGCGCGAATTCTGTGGTTGTTTATCGTTTTTATATGGTCCTCTTCTATTGAGGATTTAGTTAGCCAATCAGCTTTCTAGTATCCACCGCACCCCTTCCTATCAGCCAATGGGCATGCATTTTATCGGACCTGTTTTAAAACTAGGTTAGTGTTTTTTGGGGTTTTTTTTTAGTTTATATATAAATATATATATGTGTACATACATATATGCACATATATATACATATATATATACATACATATATGTGTGATCGTTTATGTATATTCATGTTTATTTAATTTATTTATTTGTTTATTTTCTATTGTTTTTGTTAGTTTTAAAACTATTTTGTATCGCTATCCTAGGGTAAATTTTATTTTGTGAACACAGTTATTTGCTATTTCTCTTCTACAGTTTAATAGATGGGGTTCTTTAAAGTACAGGATAGCAAATTTTTCATGAAGGCATAATCTACATGGGTCATTTAGATACCTACACGTGGTAGCTTGTCTTATTATTTTCCATTCGACTACCGGCGAATGTCCGCTTTCTTTGAGTTTCCAGTATTTATTCGCTAATGTTGTTTTTATACAGTGTTTTTTATTGTTGAATGTACTTTTGTGGTCATAGTATCGGGTTTTGAAATCTAAGGAAGTCATGCCTACATAATATTTCTTGTTATTCGGGGTTTCTTTCGCAAATATTGTTGCCTGATAAACTATGCTTTTAGTTAGATATTTATTTTGAACTGGGCAAAGTATGCGGTGTCTATAGCTGCATTTATGGCTTGAATGCCAACTGAGGATAAGGGTTAATAAGTTCACAGTAGTATAGTGATCGTTAGTGGTGGAAATTGAGTAGAATTTGATTATTTAAAGGGAAGTCTCAACAAGAACTTGTTTACATTGGACTTAAAGATGACCATATTATAGTCAGCTGGAAAGCAGGCCAGCGAAACAGAGTTTCACAAGCGAGCAGTTCTAAGAAAGAAGCCTTGCCTATGAAATTTGTGTTTAGATTTAAACAGATAGAGAGTGGGGGAAATTGATTGTAGCTAGATGAGCGCTTTTTTGTGAAACCCGTCATATGAAGAGGATGAAATTATAATACCTCAAATAATTAGAACAAACGAAAAAAATAAAAATGACGGAGACGAGAGTGTCCATGATGATGATGATGATGATGATGATAAAGTCGAAAGATATCCCAAAAGAAATAGAAGACGACCCGATTTTTTTGTGGTCGACAATATAAAAGATTATCAAATCGACTATTGCTATTCAATGGAAAATGCACCAAAAAGCTTCAATGAAGCAATTAATTCAGAACATTGTGATGAATGGAAAATTGCCATGAAAAAAGAAATAGATGCCTTAACCGAAAATGATACCTATACGGTAGTGCCTCTCCCAAGAGATAAACATGTTATTTCTACCAGATGGGTCTTTACAAAAAAGAGTGCAGCATCAGGCGTAGAACAGTACAAAGCAAGATTTGTTGCTAAGGGGTACTCTCAGATTTACGGTAAAGAATACTTTTCTACGTTTTCACCGACCACAAACCTAACGACAATCAGAATTTTACTGCAAGTCGCATCACAATATGACCTAAACATCCATCGAATGGACGTAAAAAATGCTTATTTGAATGCCCCAATAGACTGTGAAATTTATATTACCCCTCCAGAGGGATTTATAATGAAAAATAAAAATAGCATGTGGCGACTTAACAAGTCATTATATGGTCTAAAGCAGAGTGCTCAGTGTTGGAACACAGTATTTCATGATTATATTATTAAACAACAATTTAGACAATGCGCTGTAGACCCCTGTTTATATACCCAACACAAAGACGATAAACTACTGATTTTGGTTTTGTGGGTCAATGATATTTTAATCGCATCAAATTATGACATAATGTTAACTGATGTTAAGAACAAATTAAGTAAAAGATTCAAAATGACCGATCTTGGCAAAATATCCTGGTTTCTTGGGATAGAATTTACTCAAAGCAAAGGACTTGTTACGATGACTCAATCGAGATACATCGACAAAATACTATTAAAATTTGGAATGGGAGAGTGCAAGAAACGCTCTACACCGGTCGAAAATGATATTAATAAAAATATACACACAGAATCTGAAATAATAAATGACACACAATATCGCGAAATTATAGGTAGTCTTATATATTTAATGACTGCGACCAGGCCCGACATATGCTATACAGTAACAAAACTGTCACAAAAATTATCACGACCGACAATGAAGGATTTAAATAGAGCTAAACAAGTCCTACGTTATTTAAAAGGAACTAAAGAACAGAAGTTAGTATTTAGAAAATCAAGAAATCCCCTAAAATTAGGTTTTTCGGATTCAGACTGGGCAAACGACGAAGATCGCAAGAGTGTATCTGGATATTGTTTCAGACTCTCAGAAAATGGGCCTATTATTTCATGGAAATCTAAAAAGCAACAGATTGTATCTCTCTCTACGTGTGAAGCAGAATTTATCGCGATCACACACACGACCCAGGAAGCACTCTACCTTAAAAATATCCTAAAGACTATTTTAGAGCCAGAATTAATTACAAGTCCCGTAGTAATTAATTGTGATAATCAAGCCACTATAGTCTTAGCACAGAACACGATAATCAACCAAAGATCTAAGCATATAGATATAAAATACCATTTCATAAAAAACGAGATAAAAAAGGAATCCATTATTTTGAATTACATATCATCAGAACAAAATATCGCTGATGTATTTACGAAAACGCAACAAGGATAAAGTTATGTTTTTTCTCCAAACTTGTTGGGGAATTCGACTGAATAATTTTTTTTTTTTTCACTGCCCTGTATGTATATAGATTTCTATATATCAAAAATACAGACCAGCGAAGTTCCACTTATGAGAAGGCTCTTACTTTTTTGCATGAATATCAGCGGAAAACCCTAGGGGTAATGCTCAGAGTATATAGATTTCTATATATCAAAAAAAAAAAAAAAAATGTCCTGGACAAGACGTTAAACTGTATCCATTTTATTTGTATTAACACTTTATCCTACTAATGTGTAACTAATACTTTTGCTTAAAAAAAAGAATTAAAAAAAAAAACAAAAAAAAAACTTTGTAATTTTCCTTTTTGACATTTGAACACAATTAAAAATGGTGTCTTTTTAAATGCTAAAATTCTAAGATCCAAATGATTTCTAATTTTTGTTATGTCTAAGTGAATATAAAAATATATATTTATTTCTGAGCAGAACAAACACAAGGGACTTCCCCATTATAAAAAATAGGGAGGATGTTGCAATATTTTGGTTGTATTAATGGGGTATGATCCCACACAGTCGGACGATTCTATTTATAAACGATGCTGCTAAGAACTGACGAATCAAATTAATTCATGTTCTGCTACGAACCAATCAGAAACCAGAATTGCTTCATAAATATTAAACCTTTTCTGGAGCAATTTCACATGTTTTTTTCCGTCTCGACATGGTAAGAATATTTTGTTCTGTGGAACTGTCTACTACAAACAAGTCACCTCCCAGGACTTGTGTGTAACAATGAACCATCTGAAACTGTTCTGAAACTCAAAATGGCTTACACTTCTACCATATTGTAGTCAGCTGGAAAGTGGACAAATGGAAGAGAGTTCCATAGGCGTGCAGTTCTAAGAAAGAAGCTTTGTTCATAGAATCCATGTTTAGGTTTAGGCACAGATAAAGAGTGGGGGAAATTATTGATATTGGTTTCAGCTAGATAAGTATTTTTCGTGAAAGTTTGACAAGATTGGAGAGATTGGAGCACAGATGAGGACTTGCCATGAAAATAATGATAGAGCAGAGACAGGTTCGCAATGTTTCTTCAGAAAGAGGTTGTAGGGAAGAGAAAAGGGCATTCTCTACTAGGCTACAAAGTCTATTTTGAACTCTGTCAAGGCAGGATGAAGTAATTCTAGCAGCTCCTGCCCAGATGTGGCAACAGTACTCCATCCTAGGATGTATTTGGCTCTTATACAGGTAGAGAATTGCATCTGCAGTGAGATATCTAGTGGAGCGGTAGAATGATCCTACCATTTTCCAGCAAACTTGGCAATGGATTTGATGTACGTGTTTCATTTCAGATCTGGAGTAAAAGTCAGACCCAGAAGCTTGTCAAAATATGGAGACCCCTCCAAGACAAAAGCCACTTATTTCAATTCATGCCAGATGGGGGTAAAAGCGATGATGGAAAGATAGAAGCTTAGTTTTAGATGCATTAAAATTAACCAGCCACCCTTTTCCCCATTGCATCATGTGCTCAAGATCAGAGAGAATCAGAAAGGTCTTGGTCATTTATGACCTTTGAAGTTTTGCCATAAATGGTAGTTGTGTCAGCATAAATGCCTATGAATGATCTTAGGATGTGATTTGGGAGATCATTGATGTAGATCATGAAGAGAGTTTGACTCAGTATGGATCCCTGAGAGACTCCAGCATTAATACTATGAGCCTCTCATTTCTGCCCATCAACCACTACTCTTCTGTTCTCATCTTTAATGTTATTTTCACAATGTTCTAGTCGATGTAACCTCCAACCTTTTTTAGCTGTATCTTGTCAAACTCAAGAATTTCAAACGGAACCTTTTATTCAATCCATGGAGTAGAATTCTCTCGTTTCATGAGCTGTGACCAAATAGAAGTCTTAAGTAATTTGCAACTGTATTTTGAGTGTCATCCATACTGAAAATTAAACCTGCAACCTCCAGAAGAGTGTAACTTACAGCTAAATTTTACCAAGTATTTTATTCACTTCACCACTGATCCTTGCAGACAAGAATCCAAATAATATGAATAATCAATCTTTATCTTAAAAAGTCAGAAGCATAACAACACTTATGTTAGGCAGTTCGAAATGAATATTTTTTTAAATTACAAATTTTGTCATTTTCTATACAGTGAAAAGTTATGTCGCTTTGTTAAATTTTATCTTCTTCTTGATGATGATGATGATGATGATGATGATGATGATGATGACGATGACGATGACGATTTTTTTTTTTTTTTTTACGGGTTAATTGAAAGTCAAATTAAACATATATTTGTATCTTTTGATAAATATAAAATGCCTCCACTCCAAACTTTGAATTCTTCAATCAAACAAAAACTAAAACAAAAGTGTACATATTAATTAGTTATAAAGAGAACACATGAATAAACTTATAATCTAGTAATAAAAATTCAGAAAATTATATTTAGTATGAAGAAAGTATTATGTAACTAAAGCTCACACTTCCTAAATATCTACAACTAGCGTTTTATTTGGGTTAAACATAATAAGCCTCCTAATTTTAGAAAAGTACTTGCAAGAACACAACACGCTTACCTTCTTTGGCTTAAGATTGTTTTCTGCATCTTCTTCAGTGACGGTCTCTAAATTAGGGACCTCTGGTACTTCTTGGAGCTCTTCTGTAGCTACTGGAATTTGTCGCAGTGAGTGACTTCTTAAATTAACCATGCTACCACCAGGTATTCTCTTCGAACCATCTTCATTCTGAAACAACAGCTGGAGCTGTGAAACATAGACAAATAAGTGAATGAAATAAATAGTCTAGATCAGAAAATACATTTTGATCAAATCAAGGTTGATAATCAATGCGAAAATTGCAAGAGAAAAGTATGTTAACTAATATCATTTGTAACTTGCAACAAGCATTAAAATATAAAATATACAGCAAACATAATATCTTTTAATCATATATATATATATATATATATATATATATATATATATATATATATATATATATATATATACAATGCTGGCAAAAAGAAAGTCCACACTTGTAATTTTTACAAAAACAGCAAATTTAA
Source organism: Euprymna scolopes (assembly GCF_053919585.1). Taxonomy (NCBI): domain Eukaryota; kingdom Metazoa; phylum Mollusca; class Cephalopoda; order Sepiida; family Sepiolidae; genus Euprymna; species Euprymna scolopes. The sequence continues at coordinate 161,529,741 of NC_136483.1, forward strand.
GCTAAATTTAATGTAACTGTTTAAACAAACTATACCTCATTTGATTCACCTTTTATTCCTCTATAATTTTACCTGTTTATATTTGACTTTTAATTGAAATATTCTAGTGTTCAAGTCAATTTAAAAAATTAACTTCAAATTGAAAAGGCAAAAAGAAAGTCCGCAGCAACAAATTCGCTTAAAATCAGTTTAAATTATCGCCCCTAAATCAGTTTAAAATATCCACCAACAGGCAACAAAGCATCTCTAATCGTAATTGTTGTTGTTCCAGGTTATACAACGTAACATTTAGTCCATATGCCACAACTTTTTCTTAGTGATCGTCAGGAACTCATTAATCTCCACCTTTCTGGTTTATCCAATCGAGACATCAGCCGCAGATTGAAATGTGATGAGAAAACGGTACGAAAGACTGCAAAAGCATCAAAACACTGGCAGTGTTCGTGATGCCCTAAATCTGTTCATATTTGAGTTACTTCTAACAGGGAAGACAATGCTATCAAGATCCGCAGCCAAAGAAACAGATTTGTAACGGCTCCCCAAACCCAACAACAGTGCAATCTTGTTAAAAAGTACTCTCTTTCTACTTTCAAGAACAGATTAAAGGAATTTAATTCACGAGGATATATTGCAAGACGCAAGCCAATGATTTCTGTAAAGAACAGAAAGCATCATCTGGACTTCGTCAGATGCAGTGAAAATCATGACTCTTCATATTGGTTAAAAGGGCTTTTTAGCAATGAAAGCAAGTTCAATAGGCTAGGTAGTGATGGTAGGAAGTACGTCCGTCGGAGGAAAGATGAAGAATTTAATCCTAGGTGGTCAGTTTCAATGCTGCAAGGTGTTGGAGGTTCAGTTTTGGTGTGGGGCATTATTAGTACCAGGGCCTATAGTTTGTTTGCAAGGTCAAATTAATTTGACCAAATACATTAATATGTTGACTGAGTATTTCTACCTGACTTTGGTCGGAATTTAGATGAAAATCCCATCTTCATGCAGGATAATGCTCCCATTTACACAGCTAGCAATGTCAAGAGGTTCCTGGAAGAACATGATATTCCGTGTTTGGAGTTCCCTGCACAATTTCCAGACCACAATCCTATCAAAAACGTATGGCATTACATCAAGCAACAGCTACACAATGATAAAATTTCAAATTTGAAAGAACTTGGGACAAAAATTAAAGAAAAGTGGGATGCCCTTTCCCTGAAGTATTGCTGCAGTCTAATTCAAGGAATGCCCAAAAGATTGCAGGCTATCAAATTGCAGAATGTCTATACTACTAAATATTAACTAGTTCATTGTGTTCCTGTTGTATTTGTGTTTCATTAATGTCCTAAAGTTACATTTAAATAACAATTTTCTATTGTGCAGACTTTCTTTTTGCCTCCTCAATTTGAAGTTATTTTTTTAAATTGACATGAACACTAGAATATTTCAATTAAAAGTCAAATATGAACAGGTAAAATTATAGAAGAATAAAAGGCTAATTAAATGAGGTATAGTTTGTTTAAACAGTTACATTAAATTTAGCTTAAATTTGCAGTTTTTGAAAAAATTACATGTGTGGACTTTCTTTTTGCCGCCTGTGTATATATATCTTATAAACTTGTCTCTCAACAACAATGTCAAATTAGCAAAAGTACAAAATATTATATGTAATAAAAACAAAATATCTTAAAAAAGATTACTTTTGTAAGTAATATATATTTACTCTACTTTCGATTATTGTCTTTATCGACATAATAATGTTCATATTATTATGAAATGGCTTGAATGGGGAAAAGAAATTATGAATTGAGCGGGACAATTTGTTCTACTTGACATTGTCCGGGATCCAAAATTGTAAGACTACTGTATGATTCTTGAAAGTGATATACATCAAATTTTTTTCAGGCAATTAACTTCAACAACATCATTTACCTCCATATTGTTGTGAAATGGAGAAAGAAATAAGGAATTGACTGAAACAATTTGTTCTACTCTGCATTGTCCAGAGATTAAAAATTGTAAGTATAACTTTTGGTAATGGATATATAATAAATTTCTTCAAATAATTGACTTTATCAAAATTATGCTTTTTCTTAATATGTTGAATAAAATTTGACAATCAATATGAAAATCGCAAGAACATATTATGTTAACTCATACCAGTTGTAACTGCGACAATCATTGAAATATAAAATACTCATACGCAGTAAATATAATATTTTTTAATCATAATATTGCAGATCTATGAACTTGTCTATCAACAAGAATGTTAAATTAGCAAAAATACAATAGACAAACTCCTAATATAGCTTACAAAGCTTTATTCAGCCTTAAATACTATATGTATCTATATGCTGGAAAGCAAGAGTAGAGGCATTGATTCACTGCTGCAGACCATGCAGACCTGGTACATTTTCATCTCGTTATTGGTGGTCAGCATTTTGTAATTCTAGACTCTCTGCACAACCATAGAAGAATCCTAATAGTTGCCTAGCAGGATCATATCTCAAACAAGAGCGTCCTTGATCAGATGGACATCCTAAGCATGTTTTTTCTGCTCTCAACAACAACGGTGGCTTGACCATGTCAAATGAATGGATAATGAGATGGTCCCAAAAGATATTCTATACTGTGAGCTTGCAACCAGCTCCAGACGAGCAGAAAGACCTATTTTGTTCTATCAAGACATGAGGGTAGGTGGAATCTTCACAACAGGCTGGGAGCTGTGGCAGTTGTTGGAAAACTGCTGTAAATGCATGAACCAAGAGGAGTGAGGAGAGGAGAAACCAGCGATAGAAGGAGAGAGCACAAAAACCGAGGGCAGCAAATGGAGCTCTCACAACCAGATATTATTTACATATGTGGCAAGTGCAACAGAGTCTGCTGACTTAGGATAGGCTTGTACAGTTACAGCAGAAGCTGCAATTTGCAACAGACTAATCTGAGGTGCAGAACTCCATTGTCTCTTGAAACAGACAGATGCCAATAACAAAATACTGGAAAGGTCTTCTAGAAGGGAGATAAACTCCAACATGAGAGGTAACTCAAGACATTACTTATCGCTGTATGTGTATATGTTTATATGGCCATAGATACAGAATTCATACTAGTCTCTCACTCTTAGATGCAGTCTAAAAAGGAGCCTTAAATCTAAATACTATTGGCCAAGTTCCAACTTCTGTCCCATCACCACAATGTTGCATCTCTGTGCCTATTTTACACATACTTTGATGGAATGTGCTCCAATGAACTTATAGCACTTGTGCTCCCTTAACATAAATACTTCCAACTAACCCAACAAGCAGAAAAATCTCACTCCTTCCCTGTTGAGGTTTCTAGATGTCGGGAAACCTTCTCCTCTAATAGTTTCTTCTCTTAAATTATAGACATTGGAATTCCCCCCATGTTTCCTACTTCCCTAATTGTATTAATCTGCAGAAATTTAAATCTAATGTGACCAGGCATCTCGCATCTCAATTCCTCACACAGTTCCTCGTTAAGTATGATCCCAAATAGTAGCTCTTTACATTCACGTGACAACAAAACTTATTTGGAGTGAAAAAAAAAACAAAAAACAAAGAAACATTTAAATAGACAATAATATTTAACAAGTGAAGATGTATCAGTTTGTTTTTTAACATTTTATGAAAGAAAACTTAAGAACCTGCTCTGCTTTCGTCAGTGTTTTGTATCCATGACCTTGTGGAAGACTTCGTTTTGTATCACAGCAAGTGTAGGCACCTGGACTGAAATGTAATTCAATGTGGTATCTCTCAGGAGACATGGAATCCTACAAAGTAAAATAGAAACACAAAATTATTGACATTTTCTGAAAGTTGATATCTTTGAAATAAAAATAAAATTAAATTTTTTTTTTTTTTTTGGAAAACCACAAGATGTATTTTGGGCTAGAATCCCTCCCTTTCTTTCTTACAGAAAAAGTTATTTGTTTTAATTAAGTTGTTTCATCACTCTTCCTTTCTTAAGAAATATAATCACATGTATCTCTGAATATATCACTTTGATCCACACAAAAAATAAAAATTATTTCTTTGCTGATACACAGTTTAATGTTATCTTTCCAACTAGACAGTCATTGTTTTTGAATTTTTGAGATGAGGATTGATAAGTCATATTATTTGGATTATTCAGACAATTGTTTTCACCTTGAGTGTTATTTGCATAACATTACAAATGACATAACTTTCAGCCCTTTTCAGGTTTATCTTGCTGAACTCCAGAATCTTTCATCAGAACTCAGGACTCTACATAGCAGTAGACCTATGGGAATCAATAATTATAAATAACAGATTAAATATATAAGAGTTAAAAAAAAAACATCCAACACAAACTTAGCCAAATCTCATGAATTTATTTCATCTCAGTGGAGGTCTCATCAGATGAGACAAGAAAGTTAGATCTGTAACTATAGTCAGCTACAGACCTGACTAGCTCATCTCATTTGATGAGGCCTGCACTGGGTTGAAATAAATTTATGAGATTGGGCCAAGTTTGTGTTGGATTTTTTTTTGTTTAACTCTCATGTATGCTCTGCTCCGCATTGAGCTCTCACACCTGAAATTTTCTATAGCAACTATCTGATCTGTTTGAAACAACATTCTATATATAACTTTTAGTAATTTGTAGTAATAAATAGTGATAATAGTAAGATTATATTTTAAAAATAAAAATAGCTTTAAGGCTCCCAAAGTTCATACTATCATTGTCTGCAAGGACCTGTGTCATAGTGGATAAAATACTTGGGAAAATTCAGTTGTAAGTTTCATTCTACTAGAGATTGAAGGTTCAATCCTCAGTACAGATGACACTCAAAATGCAGCTAATTTTTAATTAAATCCATCAGCCAATTGTAAGTTCCATCTTTTTTAGAGTTGCCTCCCCTTTACTATGTCTTTTTTTTTTCTCACATATAAACATTGATTTTTTTTTCTTTCCTTCCTTTTCTTACCCTTTTTTCTTGCTGTTCTCCTCCCCTTTATCTCCTGTCAGTCATAAAAAATTTTGAAAAACTACATCTGATTAAAAAAAACAGATAAAACGTAATTAACCATACTGAAACCACCAATTTCTTAGTTCTGTAAATATTATATTTCTAAGAACTTACAATTGGTTGACAGATTTAATTAAAAATTTAATCATAAGTTAGACTTCCATGATAATTAAATTATCATTATAATTATACACTCAAGATGAGAACAACTGTCTGATTAATCCAAACAATACAAACATTCGCACCTCATCTCAAAAGTTCAGAACTGATGTAGCTGATGTCAACAGTTAGGAGATGGGTTTGTTGATTTCAGAGTGTGCATTGACAATGGTGGTGACTATGTAGAAAAATAAATTCTGGAGCACAAAAGGTTGCTCAATTTAATGGTACCCTTCCTGTCTTTGCAGCTCTTCAACTTTTTGTGTTATAAAAAAGGAGGCTTTACTTTTGGAATGACCATTGTACATTTAATTTTTTTTCTTTTTATATTGATTAAGATTAAGAACCATCAAAAACATACCTTGTTAGGATCTTCAAACATCATGATGACAATTTGCGTCATATAGTTGAGTTCACCAGTAGCACTTATGTACTCCATTGCTCGATGCCATTGTTCATCATTATTTTCCTGTAAAAAAAAAAGTTACATTTATGAAGATTTTTCAAAAAAAACAACAAAAAAACATATATCCTCCTTCCACATCTTCAACTATTTGCTATATAAAGGCATTCTTTTCTTTTCAATAAAGCCCTTCTATAGCAAAGCTAGAAGTCATTTGATACAACCAAAATATTGGTTGGTTTTTGTTATTTCTACTAATCTGTTTTCATGCTTATCCATTATTCCAGCTACTAAACACTTCAAACATTTTAAGTAAACATAAAAACTGCATGTAGATGAAAACATTTTAAAATTTCGGTTCTTGCCCAGAATTTTCCTTATATTAAAAAACAAAAATGGAGAAAAATCTGTATGCTGTATGTACCTGTACCAAAACAAAAAAATTCATATCCCAAAAATTATATCAAGTAGTTTTATTTTTATAAAAAAATCATTTTTAAATGATTAATGTGAATTTGTAGGCATTACAATATAAATCTCACAAGTTTAAGTTATTGAGTTATCTCCCCCACACCTTTTTAAAGATCACTTACAAAATGGCGGACAAGACAGCCACTCCTGTCTTACTCATAAAATTAGATTTTCTTATTATTTCTGAACAAGAACCAAATCTTTCTTAAAATAAGCTGTTTGAAATCTATATAATACTAGCCTGGGTATTTGGAGGTGTGTGTTGAGCAAAAAAATGGTGGAAAAGAAAGTGAAAGAAAACATGACATCTTACACCCGCTCTATGACGCGACCAGAAGTTCGGAACATTAAAATTAAGCAAAGTCGATCCAACCAATACAATGACTTGCAAAAATGGTTTGCAAAAAATCGACCCCTCCTTGTAGAAAACTGCCCAGTTGGAGGTGAAGGAATTAATGTTTTTGGCCATTTTTTTTTATATTTGTCATTTGAGACATCAAGCTTCAAAATGATACCGATCTCGTGAAAATCTGTCACCTCTGCCAAAAGTTTTAGACAAACATACATACATACATACATACATTTAAACAGACAGGTGAGATTTATATTATAGATTAAAAAATCTGATAATTTTGTTTGTTTTTAAATAGTAGGAGGAAGGTCAAATAAGACAAGAAATGGTGAGAAGAAAATAGATGGAGAAGTAATAATAGTAAGAGCATAATGGAAAATCACATAATAAAGAAAAAAGGGCTAATAGTTGCAATAACATATGATTCAGAGCAAAAGGTAACAAATCTCCAATTACATCAGCAACATAACACCAGATCAAAGTGTAGTATCCTTTTCTCCTTTTTTTTTTTTTTACATGGGGGTCACCACTTATCAAGGCCCGAAGGCCACTCAGGGATAAGGGTTATTGCATGTACAGTAATCAATGAGATAGTATTGTAGTAATCATTAGTATTGGAGATTTGATAAAGTGTCTTACTTAAGGGGGCGGTTTATCAGGAATTTGTTTATGTTGGACTTGAAGACGTCCAAGTTGTAGTCAGGTGGGAAACAGGCAAGCGGCAGAGAGTTCCACTGGCGTGCAGTTCTAAGAAAGAAGCTTTGCTCATGGAATCTACGTTTGGATTTAGGCACAGATAAAGAGTGGGGAAAATTATTGACAGTAGTTTCAGCCAGACGGGTGTTTCTCATGAAAGATTGCTATGTTATTTCAGTCAGTGAAAGAGAAATGCTTTTTAGATTGAGGCAATTTTTATTTTTTCTCTATCCAGAGTGTTTCTTTTTGCGAGGCTGGATTTTCCCCAGTAAAAAACAAATTTTGTCTAACTCTGCCCTCGTGAGGAGTCAAGTAAACAAGGACACCAGCAAATTACGCCCTTTGGTTGATTTCAAAATAGTTAGAAAGTAATAGGAAATCAGTGATGTCAGCCATCTTAGACTTAACATCAAACAGAATAAAGAATATCTGTTATCCAGATACATATTCTCATTTTCTATTCAACAATTAAAGTTTCTCTTTTTACTACCGTTATATAGTTGAATTCCCTTTTGTAATTGTGGATTTTCTAGTGGGAATTCAGCTTATGCAAAATTTAGTTTGTATTCCTAGGAATTTAAACTGCAGTTTTAAAATTTTAATTTAGTATTTTTTTATAAAATACTCAAAGCTTCTTTAGACTAAACAGTAGCAAATGGCTTCTACCAGTGAGCAAGAAATTTCTTTATTGATATTGTGCATAATGTTATGTTTATTTTTTTTTTGTGTTTATCCAGTTTTATTCCAAGATTAAGAATTGCACATAAAAAGAAAATAAAATGTCACAAAATTTTTTATTATGTACAGGGTGGGGCAGAGCAGTTAGCTTATTTAAATTAAATTGGTATTCCAAATAAGCAAGTTGCAAAACAAAACAAAAAATACACATTATATTAATAAATTATTGCTTGGCTTTAAATTGTACGTTTAAGTTGTCTTTCCAACATTATCCAAAAACAAAATAAAATTTGAAATGAAAGTCGGTTGTCTGCCCTTGGACATGGACGCTGCTCCTCCACCCACCATCACAGACACAGAATAAAATTTGATTTTGTTGAATAACAAAAAAAAACTAGTTGATCAAATTTCATGATTCTTAGAATATTTTATCTTTGTTCCATGACTGGTATGTACATCATATAGACTTTTCTGTATTTTCTTTACTTTTAATTGTCGCTATAAGTGCAAATCTGAATAAGCCCTCAAAAAATACATTTTCATGGCAACATATCTTGTCTGCAATTTTCTGCTTACATTAAGGTCAACAACCAAGTGACATAATTCAAACTTAATAGAACTTAAATAACACAGTCATCATAATAATACTGGCTAGAAATCGTTTACCAATCAAATTTTATTTTATTTTATAAAAATAAAAATACTGGATGATTTTGTGTAAATTTTGGAGTACAACTTTTTTTTTAACCTAATAAGTATATATACATAATAAGTTTTTGTGCAATTTTAATTTTTTAGTATTGGATTAAAACTGTTTTTTTTTCTGTTTTGTCATATATAAAAACTGTAACTTGTATTTGACATTCATTCCCTTCTATTGTTATTAATATAATATTTGTGTTTGAAACCTTTACTAAGTAAAGCACTATGATCTAAAATAACCTCTTTTTTCAACACAGCAAATCAGACAATAAATGGTATGAGGAGAGAGAGATGGAGGGAGCAGTGTAATATTAACAGTGGTGAAAAAAGAAAGAGAGTAAGAAGAAAATGTAAATAAAGAAAATAAGATGAGAATAAGAGCAAAACATGCTTCCCTGACTAACATGAAGAAATCTAAGTGTAATGGGAATAAGCATCTCGCTTCTTAACTCCCTATAAGCATGGTTCCTAATTTGCAGTAGGTCCCTCACATTTCATTGGCAATTTGCCTTATTTGGGGTGAATCTCATTTTAAAAAAAAAAAAAAAGATAAAGAAAAAAACAAAACAATGTATGATGTACCAAGATTGATCGAACAGGTCATGGGTCATCTATTAAAGAACTAAAAATGATAATAAATATACTTACATCACAGAGTGAGCTGTATCGTATCATTGATAACAGTGAATGTATATGACTTTCACTGGTAAAATAGAGACGTGTCCGTACGAATCTCTGTGGAGATGAAACCCCTTTGGAATATCTGAAATAAAAGATCTTACAATAAAATAAGGAAAAAATATAAAACTATTATTACAAGAATTACTATATGTAGATAAAGAATATGAAACACTGGAATAAAGATACTATTGTATAGGATAAAAACAATTTTTGCAAATAAAGTAATTTTTTCAGTAATATCTCTAAGAAGGTCAGTGTTTAATTAAAAAAGTATATGAATATTGTGTATAAAATGCAGTTTTGAATTTGAAAAATATAAAAATATATCAGACAGTAAAAATCTTGAAAAAAAATATACCCTCCTGCATTATCTTAAAAAAAGAGACATTGCAATTTATTCTCAACAAAAGCTGGGAACTAATGGAATTCAGATATAAACAATTGCTGCAATTTGAAAAATCAGTCAAGCCAAATTATTTTCGATTGAAACATGTATGACCCAGTAGCAACCATAGGGCCAAGGAGAACTGCCACTGTCTTGCACAACAAGGCATCAATGTATGCATATACAGAAATTATTGTTTGAAAAATCAGTCAAACCAAAATATTATCTGCTGAAACAGACTCAACCCCATTGCTATGACAACCACCAAATCTGCTACATTTGCTAGTGTCGTACGGAGAGGTGAAAAAGTACACATGTGCACAAGGTCAATTATGGCAGTAATTCTACTAAAAACCGAAGCACTTCTGAATGTAAAAACTAGTGCATAATGTTTATTAAGTTTGCATAGGATGATTTGTTGTGCATATTCTAAGACTATGATGGGAAAGATTTTGAATGTTTGTGTATTACTTGTGATCTGGAAATGTACCAATGCAAAGTTTGTTTTTTTTATTAGCCATCTAATCACTGATAGGTATAATAATGATCAGACATACAGTGTAATAAAAAAATGTGACCTTACTTAGATTTTTCCCATATTTCTTTATGGTGTGACCAGTTGAAGGATGAGGACTTGGTACTGTGGCGGACTAGTTACTCCTGTAGTACATATTGAAAGTTTAACTATCCATAAGACTGTCACTTAAAACTAATTTTAACCAGTCTTTAATCATCATGCTATGGGTCTTCTAGAGGTTGATGGTCTGTTCCTTACTAAAGATAATAACATAAAATAGGTGACTCCAAACACAACAAAGATCCCAAATTGAAACCTCACTACTTGATGCAGTTTTGTGTCATACTGTTATGTCTCATGATATGTGTTAGCAGTTTAATAACCATCTAAAAATGATCAATGGACAAACATAACCTTAAATACATATATTTAGCAACTTACAGATAAAATAATAGAAGCCATTAGATGCATGATGACTTAAAATCCGTAACTTACATATTGTTTTTTTGTTTTTTTTACATGGAGGTCACCACTTATCAAGGCCCAGAGGCCACTCAGGGATAAAGGTTATTGCATGTATAGTAATCAATGAGATAGTATTGTAGTAATCATTAGTATTGGAGGTTTGATAGAGTGTCTTACTTAAGGGGGGGGTTTGTAAGGAATTTGTTTATGTTGGACTTGAAGACATTGAAGTTGTAGTCAGGTAGGAAACAGGCAAACGGAAGAGAGTTCCACAGTCGTGAACTTCTGAGAAAGAAGCTCTGCTCATGGAATCTACGTTTGGATTTAGGCACAGATAAAGAGTGGGGAAAATTATTGACAGTAGTTTCAGCCAGACGGGTGTTTCTCGTGAAAGATTGGCGAGGGGGGACGAGAGATTGGAGCTCAGACAAGCACCTGCCATGGAAGTAACGATAAAACAAAGACAGGCTTGCAACATCTCTTCTGTGGGAGAGAGGCTGCAGGAAGAGAAAAGGGCATCCCCACTAAGTTACGAAGTCTATTTTGTACTCTGTCAAGGCAGGATAGGTTGTTTTTAGCAGCTCTTGCCCAGATGTGGTAGCAGTACTCCATCCTTGGACGTACTTGGCTTTTATACAGATAGAGAATTACATCAGTAGTGAGATATCTTCTGGAGCGGTAGAAAGAGCCCACCATTTTCCCAGCATCCTTGGCAACAGACTTGATGTACGTGTTCCATTTCAGATCAGGAGTAAAGATCAAACCCAGAAACTTGTCAAAATATGGAGCCACCCCAAGACGAGAGCCATCCATTTCAATTGATGCCAGATGGGGATCAGAGCATTGATGATGTAAAGATAGAAGCTTGGTTTTGGATGCATTAAAAGTGACCAGCCACCTCTTCCCCTACTGTACCACGCGCTCAAGATCAGAGGAGAGAGAATTAGAGAGAACTTTGTCATTTACGGCCTTTGATGTGTTGCCGTAGATGGTCGTGTCATCAGCATAGATGTCAACGAATGATTTAAGTATGTGTTTTGGGAGATCATTGATGTAGATCAGGAAGAGAGTTGGGCCCAGGATGGACCCCTGAGGGACTCCAGCATTAATACTGTGGGCCTCTGATTTCTGCCCATCAATCACTACTCTTATGAACCTATCGGAGAGAAATGATTTAATGATTGAGAAAACATTTGCAGTGATACCATAGCTGGAAATCTTGTGAAGTAGGCTCTTATGCCATACCTTATCAAAGGCTTTTTATATGTCAAGAACAATTGCCTTGGAAAGGAAGCCTTTGTCAAGGGATTCACTAATCCTATGAGATATAACGATTAGCACATCTGCTGTAGATCTTGTGGAGCGGAAACCATATTGCATGTAAAAGCTGTTTCTGCTGAGGTGGTTGACTACTCCTTTATTTAATATGGATTCCAACAACTTACTCATAACACACAGGAGACTTATTGGTCTGTACTGAGAGGGAGATGACTTTTCACCTGAATTCTTAAATACAGGGCATACTGATGAGGTTTTCAAGGGTGTTAGAAAGCACTTCTCCTTAAGGCAACGCTTAAACAGTTTTGTAAGTATAGGGGCAAGTTATGGTTGGAGCTTTTTCAGCACTATAACTGGAATGCCGTCAGGACCAGTTGCTTTACTGGAATCAAGGTTCTTGATTAGCTTGGTGACCTCATGCACAGATATTTGTATGTTGCATAGCGTGTTGTCTGTTATAGGAGGAAATACGGGGAGTTGATGGCCTTCATTGCATAGGGTAGAATTAGCTGCAAAGTTCTTGGCAAATAGTCTGGCCTTGTCTGATGCTGACGAGATGACCTCAGGTCCATTGATGATAGTTGGGATAGAACGCACGCTTCTGTTCAGGATCCTGTTTAATATTTGCCAGAACTGGTGGGGACCAAGCCACTGCTCAGCTACTTTGGATTTAACAGACTGAGCATATAGCTCTCTTGCATTTTTTTTATCACTCTTTTACAGTGGTTACTGGCAGACCTGAAAGCAGCTTTAGTCTCAGTACATCTATTACGTTGGTAGCTATGAAAAAAGTGATTTCTGTGCACAATGGCAACAGCACATTCTGGGGAGAACCATGGCTGGCTGTTAGGTTTTTGTTGGAATTTTTTGGATGGTATGAATCGGTCTATGCCTACAATTAACCATTTGGTCAGGTCTGATACTATAGAGAACACATCCTTTTTAAACATGGAATGCAGAGGTAGATCAGATATGAATGTACGGAAGCTATCCCAGTCAGCTATAGAGTATCGATATACAGTACGGTGAAGAGGTATGTCTGAAGACTTATTACATTTCATTTTTATCTTAACTGCTACAACAGAGTGGTCGGAGGATCCCAGAGGAGATAGAATGAAACATGAACATAGCTCAGGGGAAGTTGTGAGGAAAAGATCTAGAAGGCTTGCATACTGACCGGTAGTATCGGGCACACGGGTGAGTTCGTGAACAATCTGAGTGAGGTCATAGGCAATGGCAAAATCATGACAGAACCTCCCTCGTCATCGGTTGTATTTGAGTGGGTCAGGCATTCCACATTATGGACATTGAAGTCACCACAGATGTGAATGTTAGCCGAAGGATGGGCAGACAAGATGTGGTCAATTTTCTCAGATATGCTCTGTTGTGGGGGCGATAGAGGGCAGATATAAATGCAGTAGTGTAAGCTAGTGCAACCCGCAAGCACATATAAGGTAAATTAGGGTCTTCTCTGGAGATATCCCTACCACATGGAAAGCCATCTTTAATATAGGCACATATTCCATGCCCATGGCGATCTTGAAGGTCAGATTTAGATGTTAAGTTAGAGTATCCTTTAATTATGGATTCGTCTAGGGAAGTGGTTAGCCCTATGCCAGTTTCACTTAGAAAGAATATGTCCGGTTTCGTCTCCTGTAATTGTGTTTCAACCTCTGGAAGGTTGGAATGTAGACTCCTGATGTTGGAGAAGGAGACCTGGTAATAGGAGTCTACGTTGGAGGATGGGGTTCTAGGTTTATTTGTGTTTTTTTTTTTTTTTTGAGATTTGTCATGTTTTTCTCTCAAACGGTCATGGCTGATGTCCTTTCTCATGAGTAATAACTCTCTCTTCTTCAGTCTAAGGGTAAAACCCAGGACCATGAACAATAGAAGGTAACAATAATGATCGTGGTGTGTTACCTGATATTTTTCTGCAATATTTTGCAAATAGAATCCATTCATCAAAGGTCAAAATTATTTGACTTGACTTGAGGTGACATTCACCCAGGATGGGTCGAGTTGGCTTCTTCCATAGAACACACAGTGTCCCAGATAAACACAGCCCATACATGATGGTCCACAGCAGTTAGGATAGTGATGGGCAGCAAGTCTCAGGATCAAAGGCGAACACCGTAGACTTGTGGACTGGAACTATGTTTAACATTGGCTTTGATGATGTGTGACTAAGTCTTCAACTGGTCTATTAGTGGTTCTGGAGCTATTAATTTGTTGATGAACTTTCCTGGGTTGTGACGCACAGCATGGTCAAACCAACAAAGTCTCCTCTTTAAAAGAGCTTGGTTAAGAGGGATCATACTGCACCGTTTAAAATTATTTGCCGAGTTGTTGTTTTTTTAAATAAAATGCAAAGTAACATTGTCATAGTAATCTTAAGGCAGCAGCAGGAGAAAAATACATTCAATATATTAACTGCTGAAAAGTGAAATTAAAAATATTATATCCAGTTGTTTAATTCTAAATGTTGTTGCAATTTTTAAAATGTTGTACTTTAAAAACTTATATATATATATATATATATACTAGCAGGTGTGCCCGGCGTTGCTCGGGTATTTGGAGGTGTATGCTGTGCAAAAAAAGCAAAAAAACAAAAAAAATGGTTAATTTTTTAAAACTTTGACCCCTATTATGACCCTTTAAAATTTATTGTTTCGGGCTCAAATCACTTTATTAAGTTAGATCCATGTTCAAGGAACCTAAATCTAAAATTTCAAGTGTCTAGACCCAAAATTGTCGGAGGAGTTTGGTAGAGTTCTTAAAGGTCAAATCGTTGAAATTTGACCCCTTAACAGTCAAATTTCTGGCTGACACCCGTCACATCGATTTTCCCAAATCTCAGTACCCGGTATTTCAAATTTCGAGTCTATAGACTAAAAATTGACAGAGTTATTGCATAGGGAAATGTACACAGACAGACAGACACACAGACAGACATGTTCACTTTTATAGATATATAGATATATTTCTCTTTATCTGTTTGTCTCTTCCACTTGTTCTCGGACTACTGAGTTGATCTGGCTGAAATTTTTTTATGAACCTCTATCATGATAAAGTAGAGTGAACAAAGGATTATAGTATTTGTTTGATGCAAAGTTAGTGATTAATAGGAATTAGTCACCACAATACAACATTTACTCTCACTTTTTCTTGCAAACCACTGGAGCAATCTAGCTGAAATTTTCTAGCAACCTTTGTTATGATAAGGTGCAGTGAATTAAGTATTATGGTATCTATTCGATGCACAGGGATTAATAAAAATTACTATTTAATACAAAAATGAGAACAAATTAAACCATATCCAACCATCAATTTGGCATAAAGCACTCATTCTAAGTCAACAGGCTATAACTTTTGCATGTTTTTAACTAAAAAATTGAATCAATTAATAAAATATTTTTAAAGCAACAATTTGCTTAAATTCAATTATTAAAGTGATATATAATGTTGTTCTGCAAGCTTTTCAAAAAAAAAAATGTGCAAGTCAATAACCTTGAATCTAATCGCGTAGTTTCTTCTTGTCCCACAGTAAGACATTGTTGAAGGTCACTTCGGATTTTCCTCAGCAGTGGAGTACACAGGCTCTGGCCAATTTGGAGTTTTTCTTCCATTGTTATTCCATATTCCTATAAATAAATACATAAATAGATACTTAGATTATGGTACCTTCGATATAGAATCTGTAGATTCTTGTTTTACTAAGAGGAATGGGGAAACACAAAGACATGTAATTTGAATAAAATATACTGCATGAAAACAAATACATCTTGTATTACCTTTGATTTAATTTTTTTTTGTTAATTTTTACTAAAGAGTAACCACTTAACAAGGCCCAAAATAAAGGTTAAGTGTTAGGTGAACAGTGAAATAACACTGATAATCGGTAATGACGATTTAAGTCAAGTTTCAAAATAGATTTTCTATAAATACAAACAATGCATCAATGTATAGGTTTTAAATGATTAATTTGTATAAATAATATATAATTTTAAAAAATGACCCTTACATTGTGAATGAATTTACCAGCCTTGCAAAAATATTAAACTAGAGCGAGCATATATTATAAAATGATACAATACTGATTGAAATAATTGAAAATGTGTTATTTTTTTTAGATTAATTATTTTATTTTAAAGAATCAAACACTTGCATATGGTTCAATATAAAGATACATTTAAAGGTGTTATTTGCACTACATTCCAGTCGATATAACCTCCAAATTTCTTAAGATGTATGGAGGTGCCTTCAATAAGTTTCCAGACTTTTGTACAGGCATTTAAAACTTGTCACAGACTTGAAAATTCAGTATGTTATTGCTATACATCTTATGAGATGACTGACCAATTTTTATGACTTCATGTTCAAATGAAGGACTACAGCAGGAATTGGAATAAATCCTACTAAAGCCTGATTGTCACAGCTGATGAATTTCAAAAATACAATCTGGACGTGAGGACACTTTGGAAGAATGATATGCAAAAAAATTCTCTTTTAATATGTTAAAAATGCGACAGAAACATGTGGAATGCTTCAGACTGCTTTTAGATTATTTTACATGAATCAAGCATCAGTTTTGGAGTGGCATAAGAGATTCAAGGAAAGCAGGGAGTCCGTGAGGGATGATGAGAGATGTGGGAGGAATAAGTCAGTCAGAACACCAGAGTTGATTGGCCAAATAAAGAATTTCATGGATAAGGACCATCGTGTGTCTATAGAGATAATAAGTGCAAAGTTTGATGTCAGTGTGGTATTTGCACACACAAAGAACTTTATTATTCACAAGGAATTTAAAATGTAGAGGATTTGTGCAAAGTTTGCCCCAAAGGTGCTCAGAGAAGATCACAGACTATTTGACCAAGATGGGCATGAAGAAAGTTCCTCAACCACCTTATAGTCCAGACCTTGCTCCCTGTGACTTTTGGTTATTCCATAGAGGCTGTTGTTATAAGACAATCGAGATGAAAGAGGCTGTGACGAGGGTCACTGACACACTCACACAAAATGACTTTTATGGGATCTTCCAGAAGTTGTTGGAACGGTACAAGTACACTGGAGCCGAAGGAGATTACTTCAAAGAGGACTAGAGTTTCATGTGTGTACTATCAATAAAAGTGCCCATATGAAAAAGTCTGAAAACTTATTAAAGCCACCTCGTACCTGATTGAATTCAGGAATCTTTCTGTCAAACTTAAGAATCTGCACAGAATTTTAAATGAAACCTTTTATTTAATCTACAGATCCGTGTGGCATCATGGATAAAATACTTAGTAAAATTCAATTGTAAGTCACACACTGGAGGTTGAAGGTTCGATCTTCAGTGTAGGATCTACTCAGAAATACAATTGCGAATTACTTAGAACTTCTACCCAGTCATGGCTGATGGAACAAGAACATGCAACTCCCATGGATTAAATAAAGAATTCCATTCAAAATTCTGTGCAGATTCCAAACAGAAAAATTCCAGAGTTCGATAAGGTACACCTGAAGAAGTTCTGAGGTTATATCAACCAAAATGTGTGAATAAAACTTATTAATTATCAATCCTCATCTCAAAAATTCAAAAACAGATACATTTAATGCTGGTATTAACTTCAATGAAGGTCGGATAAAGTCCTGTAGAGACACTAAACACTTAGATTATGGTACGTTCTACATGACATCTGTAGATCTTTTTGAAGGAAAATGGAGAAAGATAATTTGAATAAAATGAATTGCATGAAAATGATTAAATGTTAATTTCAATTTAAGATGAAAACAATGTTTTTCTCCTCTACTTTTGTTAATAACAAATTCTTTGATCGGGTCCTTTTAGATGCATCTGCATATTCTAGATGCAGTGGCGATAATGCACCACAAACAAAATAAAAGTCTGCTTCCCAACCGACTACAGAATAATTGTCTTTAAGTCTAATGTAAACAAATATTTGTTAGTCAATCCTCTTGGATAATCAATTCCACTTAGGTAATCTTCTGCCCATTCCATCCATTGTTTCCAATCATCATCCAACTGACAATCTATTTAACTCTTATCCTCGAGTAACCCTTAGGCCTTGATAAATGGTGACTCATCAGTAAAAAGGAAAAAAACACATTAATTTATCACTATTTTCATATGCATACATAACTGCTGCTGATTAACATCAGTGCTACTGTTGCTACTGCTTCCTTCCAAATACACACAGAACATCAATAGACATACATTGAATGTATATATTAGAAGAACTCCACAAAGAATAAAAAAAAGAACATTTTGCTTTGGAGATTTTGAAAGTGATAAAACTCATACCTGAGGAATTACAATATCAGCCAATGCTTTTGAGCAGTTGAAAAGTTCTTCGGCTCGTTCATATTGCAAGGTGTGATGATTATGTTGCAAGTCATATTTAATGCAATCATAAATATCTGGGATCTTACTGACATCAAATAAGCCTTGCTTTGTTTTGAAGTCTTTCTCCAACTTGGCCCAACGACGTATCAGTAGCTCCCAAGATTCACCATGGTATAATTTTAGATCTACAGGTAGAATATATTCAAAGAAATCAAATTAATATAATTGAAGAGAAAATATAAAATATATAAATGTGAAAATTCTAACAATATGCTTGAATTTAAATTATTGGGTATTTTTTGTTATTTTTAAAATTGAATCAATTTTAGTTTGCTTTATTTTCAAGCTTTTTCTCTTTTATCTTTCAAGGATATATAAAAAAAAATTCTAAAGTTTACAGTGCTCAGGTAACCACCCACAAAGTAACATGGCTGTTGCAACAGACCGTAAAGAGAAATCTTTCTAGATTGAGGCAGCATTTAAAAAATTCACTTAAACTGGTATATAGTCATCAAAAAGTACTCAATATCCTGAGAATAGCTTCTTTTTGTATCCAATCTGCTGAAGAATTTGGTAGGAAGGTGGTCAGGTACTTCTTTTCTAGAACGATTACATTTTCGTGTTTTTATTTGTTTTTTAAGAAGTATTACTATATATTTTGTTTTTGAAATTGTTACATAAAGTACAGTCACCAAATGCCCCACTTCATATACTCAGATAGGGGTGGGGGTATCGATGTTGTCCACAATAGAATTGAAATATAGTAATGAAAAAGTGCTCAATATTCTTAGTATAGCAGGTGTGTCCAAATGAAACTTCATTTCTTCTATTTATTAGCACTACAAAGCCAAGTATCCCTGCTAGTTTTAAATAACACCAAAAAATTAAAAAAAAAAACAACAGAATTGTGTACCTGTACTTGTGCATTTTCATTTTCCAAATAAAATAAAATCACCTCTCATCGAAAGCATAAATTAAGGACAAAATCAAAATGATGCCCTTCCCTCCCCAAAGAAAACTGTTTGGTAAGAAATTTTGGCCCTTGTGCATTTGAACAAACATTACAAACACTTTCCTTGTGCAGACAGAACTCTCCTAAACTGCACAAATTTTCTAGGATACTTAATCACAAATTCAAAATGCCGACATAAAAGACACATAAAAGAGAGCAGAAGAGCGATTTTATAATAGAAAAGGAAGATAAATCGAAAATGAGGCTGATGAAATGATGGCGTAGACTCATATCAGCGGCCATCTTGTCAACCAAATTCAACAGCTCATAAAATGTGTTAATATTTGAAATAAAATAAAAAAGCATTTAAAACTATTAAAAAACACAAACAAATGATCGATGTAGGTTGTAAAATAACTTTTATTGGCTATGCTAACATTTATTTGTTGTCTATTTAATTATTGACCACTTTTTCGTTTTATTATCCATTGTAAAACATATCCAATTTATTAAAGTTGCAAAGGAATATTTTTAAATTTCTGATAATCTAAAAATTTTTCATCTTTATAAACCAGGAAAATCCATACAGTCCTCATAAATAATCTATATAATAATATGCTATTGAGTAATATAATAGTATTTTTATGCAGGTTTTTGTGGCAACAATTGGTACTCCATCCTACCAAAATAGGGGTGTTTTCAGGCAGTTTACTTTAAATGAAGTTAAATCACGTTCAGATTAAATTATTATATCTTGTTGAATATTTTGTCATGAGAAATAAAATACTTTTCTCTACATAAAAATCAAGTCAATATTTTTAAGCATATAATTAATAGACATTTTTTAAAGGTTTAATTTTATCCTTACCTCGAGCTTTCAACTCCAATTTTAAAGAACGTATCTTGGCTGTTATTTCTCTGACCATTTCATGCACCTTTTCACACATCTGTCGAGGATTGCTAACAAAGTTCATAGCATTGTACACAGAAATACTTCCAGTTGCAGCTAGCTACAGAAAGAAACAAAAAAGTTTGTTTATTGGGAGAAACTATAATAAATTGTGAACAATTATTTAAAATTTGTAAAAGATTTATAAAATATATATCATTTATAACTTATAATTCTTCTGAATACAATTTACAAAATTTGCACAATTAAAAATTCTTTTAAGGTTCACTGCTTACATTTATAAAATTTATTATGGCCCATAAGAAAATAAGAGCTTATATGTATATATTACCCAAAAATTTGGAAGAACTAAAACATTTATATTAACTGAATATGTATATACATGTCCAGAGAATATGTATATACATGTCCAGAGATTAGTTTGGTAATGCTCTGGAGATGTCTGGCATGAATTCCTTTATTGTTGGTCTCCAACAATAAAGGAATTGGCACCAGACATGTTACAGTACTGGAAATATTATGAAAAAGAAGATAGTTTGAATATTCTGCAGTATGCAAAGAAAATGTTTGATGATGAAGTATTAATTTGACATATTAGGGACCCTACGTCAGTAGCGATTAAGTTAGCTAGTGTGAATTTGGACAAGGTCACATTGAGTGCATAATGATAACTCAGATCTGCAAAACAGAATCGCTTCCCAGGGTTGAATCAAAGATGGGTGACAAGGCAGGAAAGATTAAATGATGTAGATGGGTGACAAGGAGGAAAGATTAAATGATGTAGATAAAACAGTTGAATGATATGAAGATATGATAAATGAATCATGTTTTCGAGTGAAATAAAACTAAGGTTTTCACTTGGTTCTCTCCAGCAAGTCATATGAATGAGATACAGCCAATAATGTAGAATAATCTAAGGCGAATGTCAGTTTGATGCTTGTCCGTCTGCATCACTCATCTTTTAAGTGAGGAAGTAAAGTTAAGGAAATAATTATTTAGATATTTAGTCTCTCTCTCTCTCTCTCTGTCCTAAGTCCATTCTCTCCAATAAAACCTTGAAGAAACTCAGCAAACGTTTCCCTGTGTCTTTCCTGTATGAAAAGTTTTATTTGTGTTAGTTAAACAAATGATCACTAGATGAAACAGCCACTCATGAAACGACAACAACAAAAAAAAAAACACTGTTGATGAAGAGAATAAAAAGACCAACATGTATAAACATGCTGCACATGTATGCATAAAGACGTTTTATTTGTATTATCAAGAAAAGCGAAAAATATTTTTTCCAATGTCACATTTCGAAAAACCTTTGAAAAGCCAGTTGATATATGCCAGGTATTTGGAAATAAATTTATTATCATCATATTTGGTTTCATGTTTGTTTTACATGCTGACATATAGTGGATGACTTTGAGAAATTGACTTCCAAACTAATCCACCTCTGGCCAAGTTTTATTACTCTTTCTCTCAAATACATCCTTATCACCTTCTCCCAGGTTTTCTTTAGATTTTCCCTACACACTGACTATAACATCAACTGTTCTACATCTACTAACCCACAACCATTCTTTCATTTTGACTATTACAATAAAGTTTTGTGTTTTGCACACATTTCCCCATACTGTCCAGATACTTTATCTTCCTCTGACGTTATCAGATCTAAACTTGTTATAAGACTCACATTACATATCCACTATATCATTCTCATATAATTTCTTTTCATGCAACATATATCTTCAACCTTCACAGGCCACATTTCACTTCACTTGAATAAAATTTAAATAACTGAAATTCACATTTGTAATTAATAAAATAAAATACATAGTTTTTTAGTTTTAAAAAAAATACAGGTTTTACATAAGTTGGAGAAATGAGTTAATGTTTATTTAAATAAAAAGATGTTCAATTTTGTGTGCTTTTTATGCTATGTGAATTGTATTTTTTCTTTTTTAACGAATTTTATCAAATTTGATCATGTGGTAGGCACTTTCATTCATTCTTTAAATGTGACCAAACCAATGAAATCTCCTGTTCTACACAAATCTCCCTACAGAAACATAAAACAGTTGCCATTTTGATTTTTTGATGCTTCATGAATTTAATTTTTTTTTGTTTAATGCAAACATGTTATCTTATTTCAGTACCAATACTTACTTTGGTATAATCTGCCGCAGTGAAATCTCTGTCTTGATTTAAAATCTCTTTTAACCTCTCTTTAACACTGCATTGAAAAAAATAACATTGGTTTTAGAATTGACATTTATATCGCACATTATTTTCTGTAAATAAAGTAATTGTAATCAAGACTTGTTAAAAATATACTTAACCAATTAAATTTAGCTAACATGTGGAATAAAATAAAATAATTTTCAGCACACTCACATGCAACACTTTATCATTGATTAGGCAAAAAAGTTAAAAAAAAAAAAAAAAAAAATACTCAACTAAAATGATCCTCTTAATCACAAATAATAAAATTTAAAAATAAACAAACATTGAATATAAGTTGATGATTTGGATAATTTAACAATGGGTTAGAATTTTACAATAACATTTTAAACAAACAAACTGAAAAAAATAATCTAACAATTTATAAATGAAATGTTAATTTTGTAGTTTGAGGGAGAAAATTCTGGATTTATTATTGATGTTGGCTATTACTTCAAACAACTTATCGAATATACAGAGAAAAGTCAGTTACATTCTTTAAGTTGGATCTAAATAGTGTTGCATCTGAGAAATCGATATTTTATTCTAACTAACCAGTGATTTACATATATTTTCAGTTTGTGCTCTTTACATTAAAAAAAGAAATTCAAATTGATTTTATCGGTTACATATTTTATTCAACCTGATAATTCTATCAAAAGCAAACACTTTGCAAGACTCACTGTTTATTTTCATTTGATAATTAACAGAGATGATTATCCAGTGAGAATGCTGTTTTGTTACAAATGGAAAGTTAAAAATGTTATCTATACTCACTGAAAATTTTTTCTTTTATATATTTTACTTTTCTGTTCAAATGTTTATTATACATAAACTTATTCATAATTACCTTACTATTATTTTGTTATTCATCAATGAGGAGCTTCTTTTGATTTTAAATAAATAATATACTTAAATTAGAATTTTTTTTTTTCCTTCATGGTTTCAAGTAATTTAATACACCCACCATTTGACAAAGATGTCTTATCTCAAAATATATTATGGAACACAATCACACACATTAGATCACCGTGTAGAAGTTTTGTTGCAATATTTTTGATCCATAATGAGGGTATGGTCCATCATAGTTGGAAGATTCTATTTATAAATGATGCTGCTAGGAACTGATGAATCAAATTAATTCACATTCTGCTACCAACCAATCAAAAACCAGAATTGCTCCATAAAAATTAAACCTTTTCTTTAGCAACCTTGCATATGTTTCTTTGTGTCAACATGGGAAGAATCTTTTGCTCTGTGGCTACACAAATTATAAAGTTAAGAATCTGAACAAAAGAACTGTCTACTAAGAACCAGTCACCTCCAGAACATGTATAAAACAACTAACCATCGGAAACTGTTCTGCTAACTGACTGTTAATTCGGTGTCGCCCCTCCCACCCCCACCCCGTGCTGATAAGGAGATTGTATTTAACTTTATGTCGTGGATGTAGCTATATTTATGAAAGTGAGATTAAACACATTTTTCTTTTAACATTTCAGATATAGTCAAGTATATTTACAATACTTTCTGTTGTAATGATTAAAAAATAACATTTTCCAAGCATATTGATGTATATATTGGAAATTGCTAGAGTTATTCATCCCTGCGTTAAATATGGTTTTCATATACAAAAGTGAAAATAAATTGCTTTGAAGCAACATTAATTAGAAAAAATAAACATTAATTAGTAAAAATAAATTGCTTTGAAGCAACATTAATTAGAAATCCTGAACTTTCATCTTTAAAGTGGGAATTCATCAATTGCATTAAAAAGAGAAAAAAAAATTAAGATTATTTATTTAAAAATGAAATGTTAAAGATTTGTGAAAACCTGTTTTACTGAAAGTGTCACATTCATTTGTTTTTAAAACAAACAGGAATTAAAGCACAACACATAAAAGCAACAGCAAACGTCCTGAGCAAAATCGTCTAAATATACAAATCATTACCCACCAGAAAATACCAACAAAACAGAAGCATCGGAAACAAACAAAAAATCATAGATATGTTTATAATACACACATTTTAATAGGTTATTTTTTTCACTTTCACAATTTTAATCTATTTTGCAAAACCTGTTTGATAAATTTTGATTTATACTATGAAACTATATAATACAAAGCAAAGTACATTCAGAATACAACGAAAAGCTTCTAAATAAACAGATCTATGTTTTTATTGATTCTTATAGATGAACAATAAAACAAATGTATTCATACAGTAGCTAAATAAAAAAAAAAAAGGGAAAGATTTATATTAAAAAAAGGAATGCACTAATTCACCCATAGCATGATCATCATCATATTTGGTTTAATGTCGCTATTTACTTGCTTCCCCATTTTGAAGGCGAGGAAAATCCAGCTCCCCGAAAAAAGCATTCTGGATTGAAATAAAAAAATTGTCTCACTCTAGAAGGATTTCTATTTCACTAAATGAGGGCAGAAAAGCTAAAATGTAGCATCAGAACAAATACTACACTTTGCTCCTCACCAAAAAGCCCTGTTTTACATGTTGGCATACATAAGAAATTAACTTCTAAATAAAACTCTAGCCAAATCTCTACTTATCCGTCTTCCTCTCAAACCCATCTTTATCATTTGCTAATCTAATTTACTATATTTTTATCACAATTATTATCATCATAATTATTATTATTATCATCATAATTATTATTATTATCATTATTGTGTTTGTCAGTAAAAGTATCATAAATTTATGTGCATGTGTTCTTTTCAAGAACAAATAAGTTGATATATATTGCATCAAATAAGAAAATGTTAATTTTTTTTTTTTTTTTTGCTTATCTTCTATTTGTGATCTTTTATAAAAGGTACTGAGGAAGAGGGTGGAGTTTACATTGACCAAAATGTGAAAATAACACTCAAGATGAGTACAGTGGTCTGAATAATTGAAATAAGAATTATCAATCATCATCTAAAATATTCAGAAACACAAAAGAAAGTTTTTACAAAAAAATACTTAAAGAAAACAAAGAAATGTATTGCTATTAGAGGCAGTCAGTTCATAGCAGTTTCAATGCTAAATGCATTGAAAGCATCTTAAGAGTGGATCTGTTGTTTTTTAACAATGGAAATGGGTGGCATAAAATTGAAAAAAAAAATACATTATTAAAGGAAAACATTTTAAAAATTATTAAGGCTTGAGCATTTTACCAATACATAGCTCTCTAATGGGTGGAAAAAAAATGTATAAAAAGATAACTTTATTGTGATATTATTGAAATACCTACTTTAAAAAATATCAGAAAAGTCATGTCCACAAATGGCCAATGGAGGTAAGTCTGACACACTTTGAAATTATATATATATTACAAAATTAATAAAAAGAAAGTTATCTAAAATCATAAAATTGAATTGAATAAATTTAATGGTTATGTTAGTTAAAACTGTTTCTTTTTGACTTCTGCTTAGTGAAATTTTACCCAGTCTGGCTGGTGTATACCAAGATACCAAGGAAAAGTCCCTTCTGATTAATACTTATGTAATTCGAGTTTGATTTTAAAACTCTACATAAACTAGTCCTTACTTTGAGAATATATTTTAAAAGTTAGCATTAAAAAATAGTATTTACATTTTTTAAAAATATCTTGTAATCAAAGTTTGCTGTTTAATATTGATTAATATAAAAGAAAATATTTTCATGTAAACTTAAAACATTTCAATGTAAAGAGTAAAAAATATATCTTGATTACAGAATATTAAAAAAAAATTAATGTAAAGATTATAAAAAATGTTTTTATTACAAGATATTAAAAAATCATTTAAAAATGAAAACTATTTTATATTTAAACATTTTCAAAATATTTTTTATTATATCAAACCATTCTAAAAAATAAAAAATTTCAAAGTAAAGAGTAAAAAAATATATTATCATTATGTAGACAATAGAGACGACTGATGAAACAGATCAGAAAAAAATGGAACCCCGGTCATTATCTGGTGTTATAAATACAATGCTGATCTTGAACTCAACAGACTTTAACATGGTGCTACGAACAGGATCTATTTTTATGGGATTTATTTCTACAGGATTAATTTTTACAGGATTATTTTTCTTACTGAAATTTGAATAGTAATGGCATCAGGACAACACAATGATAAACATTACTTGCAGCAGATGATAAATTTACAAAAAGAAAGCAATGAGTTTCGCACTGACAGAGAAAATGTATCAAACCGGACACACACTAAAATAACAGACAAACCTATGATTGAGCACGGTTACACCGGGACTAGACATTATTCATCGACACATGGACCCGGTATAAACAAATGTGCAGCTTAACTGATCCTGTGGAAATATGCAACAAGTTAAGAACGGTTTGCTCAAATGAGATAAACAGATTTTTGTTTGACCTAGTAGAGCCCAAAGCTCTCCATATAGCAACAGAAGAACAGCTCCTACAGCATGACATTGTAGTTAAAGGTCTTCATCAAGAGGTGCACAGACATAGATTTCACGACCCAAGACAGCACGAAGGGGAGAGTTCCTGCACAGTTTTTAGCAAAGCTTCGGTCTCAAGCAAGGTTTTGCAATTTTACTGTCCACTGTCCTAACAAAAGCTGTCAGCAGACAAACTATTCAGAGGGCATGAATTGCAAATACAGAATACTAGTGCTAGATCTTGGCTGAAGTTAATATTTTAACAACAGTGGAACAAAAATTTCACAGATTGGTTAGTCTAGGGACAATGGATACTTTGACTCCTCATTTGCAAAGCAACCTAAATGAGCGTTCGACATTTGGCTCAATGAGGTTTGAGAAGAAACCGTCTCTGGGGGGGAGGTACTCAGAACCCCTCGAAATAAACTGTGTGACAGGTGTGGAAGGACATCACACCCCAATGGGCTAAAAGGGTGGAAGAACTGTCCGGCAAGAGAACTCAGATGGCATAATTGTGGATTACTGGACACTTATGAAAAGTGTGTCAAAAACTAGAGAGGTTGGCAATGGAGTCAACAAGTGATTCAACATGAAACCAGTCAAAAATACTTAGCAGCAGAGGAGGAAGATCAGTGTTTTGTGAACAAAAACAGAAATTTTCAGCGATACCACATCTTGCATAGAACAGGGGTAGATTCAAAAGAAGTCCCCCTCCCCCAAACTGTCACCCTCTATAAAAGTCAAAGTATCTTTGATACCGGAGTCCCATGCCGAATTTGGGTGCACCTTAGATAAGGGGACTTGCCGTTGAATAAGACGATATTCAAGCTGTTGCAGATACTGGTGCACAAATATGTTCGAATGGCCCTGAAATACTGGAAGTATTGAGATGCACTAGCGATGTGCTAATATCAACTATGCAAAGGTATGTGAAATCACGGACGAATTACTACATGCCAACCTCAAATAATGAGATAGCACCATGTGGATGTCCCCAAAAAGAAACGGGCCTGAACAAACCTACTAAGATCTCATTTACCCCTATTGGAAATAATAGGGAACATTTGGAACATGGTTGTGAGAGCATTTTAAATCAAGTGAATTAAATATCTGTCGGTATCAACTGTTACAAGTGATGTCAGGGAGATCACCGGATATAATGTTCGACCTGGGAACAAAACCATCAGCTGTGCACACACCCACTTCTGTCCCTCATCATTGGAAAAAGAAGGTGAAGGAAAACTTAAATAGGGATGTTGTATTGGGCATCGTTGAGCCAGTATTAGCAGGCACACCTATGGTCTGGTGGTCGAGATTCATGGTCACACCAAAGAAGAGTGGATCACCAAGAAGGATGGTGGACCTACAAAAATTGAATGTCGCAACGATGAGGGAAACCCATCACACTCCTTCCCATTTAATCAAATGTCTATTGTGCCTGACTGAATCAAGAAAACAGTTCTAGATGCATAGAACGAATATCACAGTTTACTGCTCTCCCCAACGGCTCGAGATGGAGTCGTTATTGATACCTAAGAGCACCCCAAGATTCCCATGCCTCTGGAGATGGGTACTCTCACCGGTTCGATGACATTATGGTAGGCGTGCCTTGAAATACTCGTTGCATCAATGATACACTTCTCTGGGATAAAAGTGCAAAATCTGCTTTCTGGCACACAGTGGAATATATCACCTATTGCAGTAGAAATGGAATCGTCTTCAATCCCAATAATTTTCAATTTGCAAACAACGACGTTGAATTTGCTAGTTTTTTAATAACTGCTGATGGCGTAAAGCCAAACAAAAAAATTATTGAAGTCATTCTCAACTTCCTGATGCCAACAAACATTGTGAGATTGTGGTTTAGACTGGTTAACCTGGTATCATACGCATTTTCACAGGCTGATATCATGTCCCCCTTTTGAGAATTGTTGCACACGAAGGACTGCAAATTCTATTGGGATGCTACCCATAACAAACTTTTTGAAGAGTCAAAAAAAAAAACGTAGTTCAGAAAATCGAGGAGAGGTCAAAACATTTGAGATGACCAGGGCAACTTAACTCTTAACATACTATAGTAAGTTTGGCATCGAGTATTTTCTATTTCAGAAATATTGCCAATGCCCAGCAGAATTAGGACCTAACTATGGTAAGGACCGTTGGAAAATGATTTTCGCTGGATTTCATTTTATGAAGGATGCAGAATCTCACTACTCCCTCATGGCATTGATATACAGATTAGAATCTTGTAGGATGTTCATTTTGGGGTGCTCAAATTTATTGGTTACAGTGGACCACCAGCTACTGGTAAAAATATTCTCAGATCAGGTCCTGGAAAACATAAAGAACCCTCGCTTGTTTTCTTTCAAAGAACAACCGTTACTGTACAGGTTCTGGATTAAGCTCGTTCCTAGAAAACTTAATGCTGCTCCAGATTGCACATCCAAATACCCAGCACCATCAAGACATAGCAGATTAAATACCACTGATACTACTCAGCAGATCGAGGAGCCATCCAAGCATCAATCACAGCTGCATATGTGTATGACCTCAAATTGCAAGCTATAACTTGAGATAGAATCATAGCAGCTGTGGCCACTGACAAAGAATGCCAAACAGTAATGACAAATATACGAGATGGGTTCCCGAAGTCACAACATGAACTGCCACTAAAAGTCCAGCAATTCTGGTTGATGGCAGACCAACTATATTATTTGGAAGGGATACCCATAAAAGGGGATAAAATTCTGATACCAAAGCAACTTAAAGCTGAAAGATTAGAGGTACTGCACTCCACCCATCAAAGGGTGAATGGGATGTTAGCTAATGCTAGACAACAATTATTTTGGCCAGTCTAGATATTAGTATCCGGCAAACAAAGGCACGATGTTGAAAATGCAATTTGAGTACTCTGTTCCAACTAATAGAACCATTAATGCCACCATCCCATTCCAAAAGACTGTCACAGACCTACTGGATATACATGGGAAGAGTTACATGATATATGTGGATAGATACTCCAGCTGGACTGAGGTTGTCCCGTTACCATCAGGGAAGGCTGCAGCATTATGCGATGCATAGAGTTGTTGGTTCTGCACATATGATGCACTGGAGGAGATATCCAATGGAGAGCCATCATTCGACTCATTGAAGTATAAATTGTTTCTGGGAGACTGGGGCATAAAGAGACGTATATCATCTGCACATTATCCCTAAAGTAATGGCCAAGCCGAACTGGCCATAAAAACAACCAAAAGAATGCTTATGGATTGCATTGATGACTATGGCCACCTATGCCATGATCGGGCAGCACGGATGGTGATGATACATAGAAACACATCCCTCAGGACCTCGGATTATCACCAGCTGAAATATCATATAGTCGAAAAATAAGGAATCATCTCCCTATACTTTGCGAAAAACACTGAATTCACAAGCGTTGAGTAGAAATCAAAGAATTGAGAGAAAGGATGATGGCAAAAAGGCATGTGCTAAACAAAGAACAGTACAACATGCACAGCTGTCCACTCCAGCAGCTTTAGGTCAGCGAATCCGTTTAGGTGCAGAATAAAAAGGGACTATATCTGCAACAATGAACAAAAATGGAGAGAGTTGTTAATACCATGGATAATAGGTAATACCAGATATGGTTGGATGAAAGTGGCAGGATCACACTACACAATCATCGTTTCCTCCAGAAAATCCGACCTATCGTAGATTATTTGCCTGTACAACCATCCTCTCACCCACCTCCCCAAAGGCCAAGAATGGAGGACAGCATGTACATAACATACATGACGGATGTGGAAAAGACGGATGATGATGTGGTGATGGCAGACGACACATTCGACACATATGGAGATGGATAACCAAGACCCGATCAAGCAAAAACTAATGAGCCCAATCCCACAACGCAGCATAAGACTAACACGATCACCAAGACCACTACCTCCACAAATCTCACAACCACACAGAACTTTCCTGGCAAGTGACCACAAAACACCGGTATTGCTGTCATAAGGTGTGTATGTGGGGGGGGGGGCATATGAAAAATGGGGACGACTGATGAGACGGATCAAAAAAAAGCGGAACACTGGTTGTCATATGGTGTTATAACTACAACACTGATTTCGGACTCAAGAGACTTTTAAGTCCACTTTACATGGCGCAATGAACAGGATCTATTTTGATGGAATTTATTTTTACAGGATCATTTTTCTTACTGAAATTTGTATAGTAATGGCATCAGGACAACATCTTACCACATTCTAGCCGGCTTAGGGTAGGATTGAAGCACAGTGGATAGAGACGTTAAATCTCTACGGTTTCAGGTGAGAATTGTTTGAAGATAGTGGTTTCAATCCTACCCAAAGCCAGCCAGAGGCTTACTTGGCCAAACCATGGTGAGACGACAACAACTATGGAAGGCAGTAATTACTGAGAATGCAAACTCAGCATTCCTATCCCATCGTGGTTTACCACCTGATGAAGGCCAGAGGAATAGTTGACTGAAACATTGGGAAACAACAACTGGAAGATGGGATAATAGTCCGCAAATAAACAAATAAATAAATGTATAAACTGGAATTATGTAATTATTAATCAAAAGGAATTTTCCTTAGTATATACTGGCAAGACTTCCATTAAACAAAATGCAGAAGTCAAAATAAAACAATTTTATTTCACATAACCAATTTATTTTTATATTTTTTAGATATTTGAAATTCAAACATTTTGTATTAAACAAGCTTCTAGTTAAGGATAAAAATTGCATCTTGCATTGAACGCTAAAATTCAAATTGTGAATTCAACAAATATGTTATCTTCTTTATTTGTGCAAGTGAAATTCAAATTAAAAAAAGAGATAGTATTTTAACAGGATTGATCACACGTGAAAATGCAGAAAAATTGTTTTTAATTCAGATAAAATAAAGAATTTCTTTAAATATTTAATCATCTAAATTCATTTTTTTTAAATATCAGATTGAATTATATCAAGTTGTAATGAAAGTTACATTGTTTTTTAAAGCTCAATAAAATATTAATAAAATACAATATCAAATTTATATTATTGCTAACATAGTTCACATTCTTTTCAATGGCCCTTTTTCATCTATCTATAGGATTTAATGCCAAATTAGTACAATTCCTTGTTTTTAGAACTGAAAAAGGAAAATAACTAATTTTAGTATAATGCTTGGCATAACCCTTTATTCTGATAATATTAGGCATTACATTGCACAACAGACTAAATATCTCAAAGAAACACTATACCTGGGAAATTATACATTGCCTGTCATATTCTCTGGATGTTGCACCAACAGATTATCATATCTTTAGGTTTTAAAATCATTAGACTTACTTTTTAAATGAATTAGTTTTCTTTTTACGTTTCTGAATTTTGGAGATGAAGATTGATTATTCATCATATTTGGATTCTTCAAACTACTATTCTTATCTTTAGTGCTAATTTTCACAACATTTTGGTCGATGTAACCTCTGCCCTTCTACAAGTGTTTCTTGTTAAACTTAGTGAATCTCGAATGGAACCCTTTATTTAATCCATGCTTTCATTCCATCAGCCATGAATGGGTAGAAGTCCACACGGACGTGTGGTATAATGGATAGACTACTTGGTAAAATTCAGTTTTAAATTTACACTTTTGGATATTGAAGGTTCATTCCTCAGCGCAAATGACACTCAAAATACAATTGTGAATTCTCCCCAGTCATGACTGACGGAACAAGAGCACGCTACCCCACTGGATTGAATAAAACGTTCCATTCCATGCAGATTCCAGAGTTCAACAAAAAGATTCTTACATTTAATGAGGTCGACCTAAAGATGGTCAGAGGTTACATAAATTAAAAAGTGAAAATAACATTCAAGATGAGAACAGTAATCTGAAGACTCGAAACAAAACAAATTTCCTTTGTTTAGTTTAAAACCAATGAATTTTCTGAATGTAGGAGTAAAAGGCATTTTAATAGATGGAAAAAGGTCCTAAAAAAAACAGTGACTATATCAACGATTAAATAAAATTGATATTGTGATATTTCATGCATGACAAATGTTTCTGTTTTTTTTCTTATTTTACAAAAAATGTCAATGACAAAACCAAAAACGAATAACTTTTCATCTAATAACAAAGACGGATAAATTGATTATGAAAATATTCTGGAGAAAATGGGACAAAGAAAAACAAAAGCAAGTGTTGTTGCCGCAACTGGATATTATGCGTGACCAGAGGGAAATTGGGCACACTAGGGATTTGTCAAAACAGAGAGAAAAAAAAGGGGGTAAAATATTTTTCTTTTTTTAAATCAAGAAAAACTTGGAAGCGATTTCTTTAGGAGTGCAATACTGGGTGTTGATATGACTATGATTGCTGCTTCTGATGGCATGTCGAAGATTGGTTGGAAAACTTTAAAAGCAAGGAGTTGTGAAGGACAACAAAACCTGCAATCACAAACCACAGCAAAACCAATGACTTCTCATCCATTTGCAATCATGCAGCATCAAAACATGATAACTATACTCACATTTCCTCTTAAAGGATAAAAACAGTTTAGAGTATTTGTTTTGTTTGTTTTTTAATGCATACCAATATTTTATGAAAATATACCAACTCTTTTTTTTTAAGTTTCAATTTAAAGTATTTTTTCATTTATCACACCTATAAAAATGGTAATTTGGATTTTTAGGTGATTATTTAAAATTTAGCAGTTTTCTGGGCTGGAATAAGTAATTTTTGCTAATAAATTGTAGTAAAGTATGTTATTATATTGTCAATAACATGGTACAGCAATAACAATGAAAATTTCCTAGTTAGAAGTAAAGTTTGATCTGTCAGCTTAAATGCTATTTGGGTCTGACTTTTAAAATCTGACAAGATGTTAGATTACAAAACATCATCTTAAAATATATATATATTATTCCTTAATTGGAATTTATTTTGAGATGAGCATTATATGTTAATTTTATTTTTATTTCGGACTATTAGTCTCATCTTTTATTAGTTGTTGTTTTTTTTTAATCTTTTTATATCATCTTAAAAGTTCTGAAAACAGAAATTTAATGACAATTCTTTTTAGAATGCTATAAGTCTATATACTAAATTGTCTAACTATATGAAGCATGGACTATAGTTAGTGCAGATGATAGAGGGCTTACCAATCTATAATACAGAAGACACTCCTTATACTATAAAACTACTCTTATACACAAAACTATGCATTAATCAATTTTAAAATTACCAAAAATCAGAATCATCAAAATCTATTTCCAATTTTCATAATCTATTATATTAATAAAATGAAGTTGAATTTCCCCTCTAAATCCACACACCATAGGACTATAAATATAATCCTACAAGTGTTACATATAATTTCAATATGATTGAGCTTCCTGCCAATAACTGATATGTGTTTCCAGAAATTAAGAGTCACTTTCATTTGATTGGCCCACACCTAAAATATTTTACAGATATTTTTTTATAGTTAGGTCACTCTTTTATATTCAATCCTGGGCAATCCTCATTTTAAAAATTCCAAAATATATATTGTTACTATTAAAAACAACTAAATAACTTTTTTTTTATTTTATAATTTTATTCTTGTTTAAGTAGATTTTAAAAGCAGTTTTTATAACTGTATAATTTTGTTCTTGTCTAAATAGATTTTTTAAAAATTCTTATTTTAAAAATGTATTTCGATTTTAAATCAGTTTTTGCTCATCATATTGATTACCAAACTTTCTCAGCACGTCAGTGACATGTTAACATAGAATTACAAAAATTATTGCTTCATAAACTAAGGCTAAAAGGTCTCTCTTTAGATAGTTAATATAGGAGTTATGAAACATTAATGAGTGACTTTTAAAAAAGCTGTGCAACTTGAAGTATTAACTCACTTATTAAAGTCACTCATTAATGTTTCATAACTCCTATATTAACTATGTATTAATGTTTCATAACTCCTATATTAACTATCTAAAGATATATTAAATATATATCCTATATTAACTCCTATATTAACTATCTAAAGATATATTAAATATATATCCTATATTAACTATCTAAAGATATATTAAATATTTATTAATAAAACTTTATAGAAATCTTGGCATCTTTTATCATATAAACAAAATGAAAGAAAAAAAAAGCTGTGCAACTTGAAGTATTAACTCACTTATTTTCTTTCATTTTGTTTATATGATAAAAGATGCCAAGATTTCTATAAAGTTTTATTAATAAATATTTAATATATCATCAAGTTATTTCTACTTCTAACAACCAGATTTGAGAAACATAGATCAATTTAAAAAAAAAAAAGCAAAAGCATTTTTATTCATTCTGTATAAAAAAGTGAGAAATATCCACCATTTATCTATATAAACTATTTAGACGCTTGTTCAAACTCCCTCTCCCTTTATGAAAAAACAAAAATAAAGAAAAATGATATTGTGATGGAAAGAAAAATTTTTACACCAAAAATCATGTAAATTGATCAAATAATTTATTTTTTATTATTTTTATAAACAAAATTATTTTTAAGCAAAGTTGAGTTTTTCCAACTTCCCTCTACATGTTAAGAATGGCTTTCTAAAATTTTACAAAATTTGGATTATTTAGAGTTATTTCCTTGTTCCTTTCGATTGTTTTCAAGATGATGTCACAAATCATTTAGCCATAAAATTTTATTTCCTTATTTAAAAATAAAACAACTTGTTAAATTTATGATTTTTGGTGTACGATATTCACGGTGTACATCATACAGATGTTTATTTAGTTTTGTTTTTTCACAAGAGGGAAATGGGATTTCTAGACAAGCACTAACTTTTCATGTAAGAGACATTACTAAACCAATAGTGTATTCAAAAAAGCCTTGGCTATATAAAATTCTTTATGTGAATATAAACACTGTTCAAAAGAAATATATAACTGCTATTAGTCTACAATTCAGGGCTCTGGAATTGCTAGTCTAACCTCTAGAGCACAACTCCTGAAATTTGGAAAAATCCAGCTGACTCTAGTCTAAGAAATTTTGATCCAACTAGTAATCTTCATATATAATATTTTGATTGCAGAAATTCCCCTCCAAACCAAAGTACCGTAGGTTTGCAACAACAGATGCCACATACAAATTTATTATGTTTAGACTATTAGCCACTATCTTATGTAACTTTAGAACAAAATTTTAGGCACATTTAGTCGTTATGATAAAATTCTATATTTAATCCTAGGAGCAACATCATCACAATTGTGAGCAACATCATCACAATCATCTTTAGAGGAAGTAGTTTCTATTTTTCCCTCTAAATATCAAGTTCTCCTACCGCCCCCAGTCAACATCGGGAGGAAATATACACATTATACATATATTGTGTTTGCACCCTTCGTTACTGGATCATAAACTCATAGACATAACATAACCTTTCTCTTTTCTGATTCAAAAATAATAAAATCTATCCAGACTAATTCCACTCATTCTAATTGGCTAAGCTCTGACCATTCCTATATTCCGGATTAACAGTATTCACATGCTAAACGAACGCTAATGTGCCATTCAAATATTGCATTGCAATGATACCTACTTTTATCTTCTGACTAAATTGGTGCATTCATTTCCTTAGATTTTACGGTATCACTAATATCTACATCAGTTTATATTTCCTCTCTCTCTCTCTCTCTCCCTCCTTAGCTCTTCCTGTATATATTCTTTCCAACTCTCTTTCTCGCTCGCTTTTTACATTTCTTTTTATGCCAAAGAAAAAAACAACAAACATTTATTTCCTCTCTCTCTCTCCCTCTCCCTCTCTCTCGTTTTGTACATTTCTTTTTATGCTGGAAAAAATTTTTTTTCCGGCATCAACATTATCTACAACAGTTTCTATTTCCTCACTCTCTCGCTCACTTTGTACATTTCTTTTTATGCAGAAAAAAAAACCCCATAAATTTTATGGTATCAACACTACCTACAACAGTTTTTATTTCTTCTCTCTTGTGCTCTCTCACTTTATATATTTCGATTTATGCCGAAAAAACCCAAACATTTTACGGCGTCAACATTATCTATAAGATTTATTTCCTTGCTTGCTCTCTCTCTCTCTCTCTTGCTCACTTTGTACATTTCTTTTTATGCCAAGAAAAAACATACATTTTACAGCGTCAACACTATATACAACAGTTCTTATTTCCTCTCTCTCTCGTTTTTTACATTTCTTCTTATGCTGAAAAAAAAAACCATTTTCTGGTGTCAACACTATCTACAACAGTTTTTATTCTTCTCTCTCTCTCTCTCTCTCTCTCTCTCTCTCTCTCTCTCTCTCTCTCAATATATTCTTCCCAACTCTCATTCTCTCTCTCTCTCTCTCTCACTCTTCTCTCACTCCGATTATTATAGGAGATTAAGATAACAGTCCACATATAAATAAATACATAACAATTTTCTTTATTAATTAACTTAGGTATATTTTTCTTTAAGGAAAAAAAAATGTTTTCCACATTAATTCCTTCTTACTAAAAAATGGACTTTTTTTTGGAGTGAGGGGAGTTCCATTTACACAAACTGAGCCACAGCAATGTGTGGCCGGGTACGGCTAGTGATATATAAAGCAAAGCTCTCTGTATGTGTGCCGTAGCATCGACGTTAAATAGTTGATCAAAAACCAAACTAATCACAGACTTTGAAGTGATTCGAAGTCATAATTACTGTCAGTTCTTTTTTAAAACACATCATTCAAAATAAAAAGTATGTAAAAATAGTATTAAAAACACTGTTCCAACATTTTTAGTGTTTCCTTTTAGCCAAACAAATAGTTATTTACACGTTCAATCATACATATTTAACTTATTGTATACTTTGAAAAGAAAACATACTTTTTTTAATTAAAAAATTGGATGAAATATATTTGATAAATTAGACTTTTTAGCTTGTTGACTTAGAATGGGTGCTTTATGCCAAACTGATGTTGTAATATGGTTAAATTTGTGCTTATTTTTGCATTAAATACTAATCACTATTGACCACTATTAATCCCTATTAATCCCTAACTGTGCATCAAACAGATGCCATAGTATTTAGTTATCATAATAAAGGTTAATACAAAATTTCAGCCAGATTAGCCCAGTAATTTCCAAGAAAAGTTGGAATGAACAGACAAACAGACAGACTAAATGAAATATAATATAGATGTTCACCAATATATTTTTTATTATAATAAGAATTTTTATTTTATAGTTGTGCTTCTTTATTTATTTTAGACAAACTATTTTAAATATTTGCAGACAAATAAAAAAAAAACCATGGCCAAACTTATTTAATTAGGATGAAAAACAAAATATGTTTGTTAGAATGCACAAGGGTGCATAAAGTGTTCACCTACAATTCCAATATTTTTATACCATGGGTTTGAATCTCATACTAAACAATTGTTTTGTTTTTTGTTTTTGCCATAACATTCCAGTTATTTCCTTATCGATATTGATCATCATCATAAATCTGATTAAAAATGGATGAAAAATATTTAATAAATATTCTTAACTTCTAATCTTGGTTAAAAAAATCAGAAAAGTTAAAACCTGGGTACTTCAGTTAATATCATTCATGTTATTGATAACGTTTTGGTTTTGAAAAGGAACTATAAATTCAATGGGTTATTTTTTATGAACAAAACATAAAAAATTTGATCAAAAAATAAATTGATACACAAGAAAAATACTCAAATAAAAAATATAAAATTGCTTCACTTTTTTTTTTCAGAAAAACCATCATTACTTATTGATTACACAAACAGTTTGATATTTGCTTCATTCTTGCGTTTTATAATTTTCTCTCCCTCACTTTGAATCAGAATATTCACAAGCTCAGACTTCTAAAGCACTGAATTAGCTTTAATTCTAAACCTCCAGAGCTCTGCCATGATTAACTTGAAATAATGACAATTATAGTCAATTTATTTCAGATATATCAGAGATACATTCTCAACAATCAATCTGACAGCAACTTTGTTGCTGTCAGGCTGAAGTGTTATTTTGTTAAGTCCTAGAAGCTCCACTCACCCAGACTTTACCTCTCTTTGATAATGAGTTAGTTTATCACTAATGCTTCTCAAGCATTTTTTGAAGGCCAGAGTGTACAAATCCAAGTACACTAGCTTTTCAATTTAATACCTGGCCTTGTGTCTAATCTGGAGAGGTAAACAAAATAATGGGTATAATCCTTAATTTGGTTACATGTTTTTAGCTTTTAGCTTTTAAAATTCTAAAGCATGAGTCGCTACTGCTCTTCAGCTATTTTCAAATGCTTTTTGTCATAATCAGTTATCTTTTCAGAATTTTGAACTGAAGACTTTATCTGCTGGGATAAAGTCTTCAGTTATCATTCTGTATTTCATGCCTTTTTCTTCCTGAGATTTTTAAGGATTGAGCCAACAACCTCCATGTGGAATACATTTAAAATATTTTAATCTTCAACTGAGCATATGGGCTAGTGGATAAGAGTGTTGGTTAACAAATATTTTAAAGTGAATTGTATAGAGATGTGTGTTCAATCCATGAAGGACTTCAGGGAAAATTTTTTTTTAAAGGTATGGAATATATACATAGGTATCACAAAGCAGCCTAAAATTTAGTGTGCAAAAGTTGATAAATACAGTAAAATTCTTTATTAATTTTAACTTGCGATAATTCATTTATTTTGGGGTTATTTTGATGAAATTTATATGCAAACAAAATTTAAGATTTTCTTTTTCTAAATGTACAATTCATTCTCTTGTATTGTTAACATTTTATTTTCCAGGTTACTAATTCATTTGAATTAGTCAAACTACTATTCTTATCTTGAACGTTATTTTCATGTTTTAACTGATGTAATATCAGACTTTCTTCAGGTGTGCCTTGTCGAACTCAATATTTCTGTTAAACACTGAAATCTACAAAGAATTTCGAATGGAACACTTTATTTAATCCACAAGAGGTACTATGTTCTCATTCTGTCAACCATCATCGGGCAAAAGTTTTGAGCAATTGTATTCTAAAAGAATATTCACCCATACTGAGGATGGAACGTTCAACCTCAAAAAAGGTGTCACTTACAACTTTGTTAGTTAAGACTTTTATCTGGTCATATTGTTCGTCCGTCAGAATGACATGGACCATCTGATCATCCTGTAGAGTGAGGTGGTAGTGGGGGGGGGTCATTATTGGTGAGTGCGGAGATAGCTTATAAGCCTAATCTTTGCTTGAAAAGTTCTACTACAGTGAAAACAGGTAATGGTAGCAGATGTCGAGGGTTTCAAAACATTGTCCTTTCTGCGTTTCTTTGCAGCAACTTTTTGGTTACTTTCATATTTGCGGGCACCGTCATGAACAGCGGCCTGCCACTTGGCACTATCTAAAGCTGTCTGCTCCCATGATGGCAGATCAATGTTGAAGGCCTTCAGAGTGTCTTTAAATCATTTTCTCTGGCTGCCATGGGAGCGCTTGCCATGTTAGAGCTCAGCAAACAAAAACTTCTTGCCAGTCTGTAGTCTGGCATGCGGGCTACATGACCAGGCCAACGAAGCTGAACCTTCATCAACATAGTGGAGATGCTTGGGAGCCCAGCACGAGTGAGGACTTCTGTGTCTGGTATCCTTTCCTGCCAGCCTATGTCAAGCAGTTTCCTCAGTCTGGTGGTGTGGAAGTGATTTAATTTTCTAGCGTGCAATTGGCAGACATTCCATGACTCAAATCCATAGAGTAGGGTGGTGAGTATGACAACTTTATAGACTTTGATCTTTGTCATGGAGGTGATGCCTCTTCTGTCCCATATATTCTTGTGGAGGCAGGGCTTGCTTTAGTGAGTCTAGTGTTGATTTCATCGTCAATGACTACTTGGTCGTGGCTAACAGAACGAG
The DNA here is from genome assembly GCF_053919585.1 of Euprymna scolopes. Classification (NCBI taxonomy): domain Eukaryota; kingdom Metazoa; phylum Mollusca; class Cephalopoda; order Sepiida; family Sepiolidae; genus Euprymna; species Euprymna scolopes. The sequence goes on from NC_136483.1 coordinate 161,570,250, forward strand.
AGCATGCAATATCTGTGGATTAAATAATGGATTCCTAAGTTAGAAAGATTCCTGAGGTTGACAAGATACATGTGAAGAAGGTCGGAGGTTTCATCAGCTGAAACCTTGTGCAAATAACTCAAAATGAGAACAGTAACCCAAACGATCCAAATAATCTAAATTACAAAATCTTCATCTCAAAAATTCAAAAACTTTCAAGCTAAGTTACTGTTTACAGTGATTGGCAATTTATTTTTTTGATTGCACTTGATATAGTATATCTCTAATCATATATAAACGTTTTCATTTGAAAGAATATATGAATATGGTGAATCATATAAGGTTTTAAATTATATGTCACAAAAAAAAAATCAAGTTGAAAACCTGAGCAAATTAATTTTTTATGTTTGCCTAAATACCAAATAATATTTCTGTCTGTTTTTACATGGTCAAAATTTCAATTTTTTTTATTGCTTTACTACTGAAAGAGATATATACCTTACCTTCTACTATGCTATTAATCATATTAAGAAAATTCAATATGTTAGCTGTTGAAATGAATCTTATATGAGCAGTCAAAGTTGCACTTTTGTGTCAATTTTGTAGATTTCTTTTTTAGAAGTAATGAGATTTTACCCAAATATTTAAGTTGGTTTAATTACTGTTTTCATTATGATTAGTGTTCATTTACTACAGGATGACGTTTCTGAATTTTTGAGATGAGGATTAATTATTCATATTATTTGGATTCTTTGAACTACTATTCTCATTTTCAGTGCCATTTCCACGTTTCAGTTAATGTAACCTCCAACCTTCTTCAGGTGTATCTTATCAAACTCTGGAATTCGGATGAAATTTCGAACAGACCCCTGTAGCATGCATTCCATCAGTCATGACTGGATAAAGGTGCAGTGGTTAGAATACTTGGAAAAAATCAATTGTAAAAGTGGTATTCTCCTGAAGGTTGAAGGTTCAATTATAAGTGTGGGCGATTGAAAAATACAATTGTGAATTACTTAGGGCCTCTACCCAGTCATAGTTGACGAAACAAGAGCATGTTATTCCCGTGAAGTAAATAAAGGGTTCCATTCGAAATTATGTCCAAATTTCCGAGTTCGAAAGAAACATTTCCGAGTTTGACAAGATACACCTGAAGAAGGCTGGAGGTTACATTGTCCGAAATGTTGTGAAAAATGACACTCAAGATGAGAACAGTAGTTTAAAGAATACAAATAATATGCACAAGATGACATTACATTTTAAAGGATTCTTCACTTGTTCAAAGCTAAACTATGTATTTCTGTTATACACTGTGGAAATTGCCTTCTGAACAAAAATAGTACTGGAGACAGAAAATTGTCTAATTTCCAACAAATTTTGAACAGCCATAATTTGTTGGCTAATTGTGATATCAAAATAAATTTAGTGTTAGTTTTACAAAGATATATATGCCTATATTAAGTTTTTTTTTTAGATATAATGACGATAAAATTTGGATTTAGGATACCTAATATAAGAAGAGTTTACCTAGGTGGATTAAAAAAGTATTGAATTATTTAGATTCTTCAGATTACTATTCTCATCTCGAGTGGCATTTTCACAACGTTTGTAACTTCTAGCTTTTTTCAGAGTGTATACAGTAGGAATCGGAAGTGTTTCTGTCAAACACGTGAATCTGGACGGAATTTTGAATGGAACTCTTTATTTACTTCACAGGGGTAGCATGCTCTTGTTTCATCAGCCATGACTTGATAGAGGTCCTAAGTAATTTGCAATTGTATTTTTTGACTGAAACGTTGTGAAACTGACACTCAAAATGAGAATAGTAGTCTGAAGAATCCAAATAATACAAATAACCAATTCTCATCTCAAAAATTCAGAAGCATAAAAACTATTGAGTTGAAAATTTTCTGAAATTTATCAACTATGAGAAAAGAGAACTAAGGTAAGCAAATGAATACACCATTTGAAATGTATGTACAACAACCATGATTAGAATAATTATAACTCTTTAAAACGTGAATAAAATAGACAAAGATTAAAAGGTATTTTTGAAGGCTTACAATGCAGGAATGTACAGTCGTTATGAGCAGATAAATAAATAAATGAATAATAAATAATTCAATAACTTTGTTTTATATTATTTTTTATATTTATTTATTTATCTACCTGATTTTTTTTTTTTTTTTTTTAACTGTGGATGGTATTTATTCCAAAGGTCCTTTCGGGTCATAACCCATCATCAGTGGAAAAATAAATCATCTCTCTCAGCTGTAAATTGTAAAGTGGTTGTCTTGTTTAGATTTTAAATCCAAACGCTCAAAGATCAATTAATTCCGTTAAATGCTCAAGGGAAATAATTCTTTTTTTTTTTAATTTTATTTTAAATTCAAACGCTCAAAGTTTAATTAATTCAGAGGAAGTAATTCTATTTTTTACTTGTCTACAGGTTTTCTGATCAAAGGGAAGTAATTCATATTCTGTTTAAATGCTTATAACTGGTTGTTTGTAAGATTTTAATTCAAATTTCTGTTTAATATGGTTATAATTGGCTGCTGTTTTTTTAAATGTTCTTGTAAGCATATAGATGCTCTAGAGCTTCGCTTCAATGATTATGTAAATGGTTAATGGAGAATTTTTCCCACCCTTATCTATAGATATATGATCATGGGGAAAGTAATTCTAAATTCTGTTTAAATATGGTTAGAAACCATTCCATGCCATACTTCTTAGACGTAAAGATTGTTTTGGAAAAAAAATGCTACAAAATTTGGTGCTACTGCAGTATGATGTATTTCAAGTAAAAACATTATTATGTATTTATATGTCATGTCAAAATTAATATAAATTCCAAAAATTTATAAAAATGATACAATAGATGTGCTAGATCTATTTTTGTCCCCAAAAAATCATAGATATTAATAGCCGGATATTTTCTATTTGGAAATGGTGAATTAAATGTGGCATCCATGTTCCTGTTTTAAAAGTACTTTAATGATAAGTGCTCGAATGAGCTTAAAGCACCAGTTCCCAGAAATAAATACCTTCAACAAACCAGATAAGCAGCAAAATCCCACCCCTACAGTGTAGAGATCCCTAGATGCCAAAAATCCTTCTACACAAATAGCTTCTTTCCTCAAACTGTTACACTTCCAGGCCCCTGCTTCCTTGACTGTACTGACATGCAGAATTAGAAGAGCAATGTGAACAGACATCTTGCTGCCCAACTCCCTACATAATATCCCTGCAAATCTGGTCCCAAATATTGTAAAAAAAAAAAGTTGCAATATTTCTTTTGAAAGACATGACATGATAACTCAGTTTTGCTAAAATCAAGGCAATAAAATATTGGCAATAGTTACACGCTATTTACCGTCCTTTACAACTCTCCGGTGTATTTTTAACCAAATATTTTATTTTCACTAACTTTCGTCCAAAAATGTTTTCTTTAATAAATTTTTTCTACCTTATAGTTTTTCATAATTTTTGGATATATTCATTATTGTAACATAACAATTAAGCAGAGACAATTGGTTTGCCTTGAAATTCAATATTTAAAATTTTGAATTTCCCTATTATAATGTAGTCGCGCCCCTGAATTTTAAGACCTCTTCCATGTTAAAATGATAAAACTATATTTCGATAAATTTTACTTTTACTTGTAATTATTTTTCCACCAAATCATTTTTTGTAATATTTGGGATTTATACTAATTTTGACATGCTGTGTAAGTACATAATAGTGTTTTTACCTGAAATGCATTTATTTGAAATCCCATTATACAATAAAAGCATCTGAAATTTATCTATAAAAATCTTACACAATCGTAAATCAAATAATTTGGAATTTAACTCAAATAAAAAATATTTTGTGATTGATATAAAAAGATGACTCATCAAAAACCTTTTAGCTATTCAAGGAATATAAAGTTACATAATGAATATTTCTAAGATTCATAAAAATATTTAAAAAGGAATCACCATGAATAGTAAATTCTTTTGTACAAACAATACAAATAAAAAAAACTGGAATTTTATATGAACAGCAGAATACATTAGATATGAAACGCTAAGGAATGTTATTCATTTCAGAAAAAAAATTTGATACTGATCCAGAATTTGACCCAAGATTGCGTTAGCATCTTCTGACAGTTTATGATAAGCAACTGGAAAAGTTGCCAGAAAAGGCTGACACAAACACTTCCAGACAATAAATTGAAAATGCTGAAAACAGAATTTTAACACAAGATAAAACTTACCCAAAGTTTAATTATATGAAAGAAATAGTTTTACTTTTTTAAAGAAAAGTATATAAAAAATTATTTTTCTTTTAAACAAATGTTTCAAATAAATATTCTTGCTTTTTTTTAAGATGAAAACATGATCAACTGTGAACGAAACTCGAAAGTTTTTCTTTTATCAAAACTATCTAAATTTTTTGCTTTTTTTTTGCAAGAAAAGTGTTGTTGTTTTTTGTTTCTATTAAAAAAACATCACCTGCTTACAGCTGATTGGTTGCTTTTCCAAGCAGTTTACCATAAACTACTGAAAAATGCCGACACTACCTTGGGTCAGGTTTTGGATCAGTACCAAATATTTCATCAGGCTATTAATTTAATCAATTTGGCAGTAATATGTTTTATACTTTTTAAACTAATTTTTGTATTTTTGTGCTGGTGTCAAACTGTTCACATGTATATACTAGAGCTCATATGCTTAATATATATGGAAGGAATAAATGGATGAATAAATATATTTAATGAAAATCATTAATTAATAGATGGGGTGCAGCTTAAGGTAAGAAAATATTATTACTATGATTGGAACATGATTGCATTTGTGTAGCTATTTGTCATATTTTTTTTAATTATACACAAACACTTCACTCTTAAGAAAATTTAAATAGTTTTCAATGAAACATTCCTAAACAAAAATTATCAGCACAACACAATCTCAACTAAATTTTACAATAAAACATTCAGAAATCATATCTTGCTATTTTAATGCTAAAATTATAAACCAAAAATGAAATGAGTCTAATACTTCAAGAAATTTATATGCTAAAAAGGAAAATATATAAAGCAAAAACATTTGCCTAACCCTAACCAGGCACAATTAGTCCTGAACACATTTTCAGGCACAACTAGACCTTCAAATGCAGCTAGACACAACCTAACCCTTTCAAACACAGGCAGCCTACACGGCTAGACACAGCTAGACACTGCTAGTCTCCCACTACACGGCTAGATACCACTAACCCCCCCCCCCACTACACGGTTAGATACCACTAGCTCCACTACACGGCTAGACACTGCTAGCCCCCCCCCTCACTATACGGCTAGACATCGTTAGCCCAACCCCCTCCCACGTGGCTATACACAGCTAGCTACCACTACACAACAACACTTCTAAAAAAAGTCGGACTTGAATTATAACTTAATACTCTCAATAACTTAACAATACACATCTTAAAAGTCTGACTCAAATCTTATTTTAATCTCTCCATTTCACGTTGACGACACTTTTCAAAAAGTTAAATCCGAATTGTATTTTAATCTCTTCATTTCATGATGACACTTCTCATAAAGTCCAACCTGAATTTATTTAACTTTCCATTTCACAACAACGACAATTTTCCTAAATCCAACTCTTACTTCGGTCGCATCAACTTTTCATTTATGAAATTGCTTGTAATCTCATTAGGAAATCTTATGCATGACTTTTTACATTCGTCTTGTTCTCTTTGCTGTCAACCACTTAACTGCTGTCCTTCCACTTTAGGTCTTTTTACATCTTTTTAGGACAGCTAATTCATTGACATGCAAATTAATGCATGTCAAACTACAATAAGTATCCTCACTAAAAATTAACAAAACTTAATTTCATATTTTGTTAATTCATCATTCATTATTACTTGATTAAATAACAAACTGAAGTATTTTCTTCTGTTTTATGGAGTTTCTGCTTTTATCAATGATGGATCGACAAAATAAAATAAAAGAAAATTTATTTTTTATTAACATTCTACTCAACTATGTGGAGATTCCATAGCAAACTCTTTCATATGTAATATATTGATGTTGGCATTCTGTGGATGTTCAGTGTAAACGAAGATGCCTTGATATTATTGTAGCTGTTTTGTAAAAACCGCAAAAGTATTTATCTAAGCTAGCAGGGATGCCCGGCATAGCCCGGTTTTAAAGTACATTTAAATATGATATTTAAATTCTTGCAGATTTCGTATATATTATTATAGAGTTAATGTTCTATCGATTTTTATGTATTATAAAGTTGCGATTTCAAAAATAAAAAAAATATATCCTTATGACTTGAGTGCATCAGCTTGAATCAAAATCGAAACCAAAACTTATGAAAAAAAAAAAAAATATATATATATATATATATGTATATATATATATATATATATGCATATATATATATATATGTATATATATGTATATATATATATATATATATATGTATATATATATATATATGTATATATATGTATATATATATATATATATATATGTATATATATATATATGTATATATATATATATGTATATATATATATATATATATATGTATATATATATATATGTATATATATATATGTATATATATATATATATATATGTATATATGTATATATATATATATATATATGTATATATGTATATATATATATATATATATATATATGTATATATATATATGTATATATATATATATGTATATATATATATGTATATATATATATATATATATATGTATATATATATATGTATATATATATATGTATATATATATGTATATATATATATGTATATATATATATATGTATATATATATATGTATATATATATATATATATATATATATATATATATATGTATATATATATATATGTATATATATATATATGTATATATATATATATGTATATATATATATGTATATATATATATGTATATATATATATGTATATATATATATATGTATATATATATATATGTATATATATATATATGTGTATATATATATGTATATATATATATATATATATGTATATATATATATATATGTATATATATATATATATGTATATATATATATGTATATATATATATATATATGTATATATATATATGTATATATATATATATGTATATATATATATATATGTATATATATATATGTATATATATATATATATATATGTATATATATATATATATATGTATATATATATATATATATGTATATATATATATGTATATATATATATATATATATATATGTATATATATATATATATATGTATATATATATATATATATATATGTATATATATATATATATATATGTATATATATATATATATATATATGTATATATATATATATATATATATATATGTATATATATATATATATATATACAGTGATGATCATATTTATTGGCACGGTAAAATAAAAGTTAAATTTTGTCTAATAAATTCTAAAAAAGGGATTAAATTAAAGAAAATAACAAAGTATATTATGTATTTTTAACTGGCCTTTCCGATGCAGTAATCGGATTTTAGAAAAAATAAATAACAAAGGAACAACAAACATAATTGCAAAAAAAACCTTGTTCAAAATTATTGGCACGATTTATTTAATAATCAATTGTATAGCCTTTGGCCTTGATTACCTTCCTCAGTCGCTTTTCATAGTTTACAACCAAGTTGTTGCACTCTTCAGTAGTAATTTTAGCGCACTCTTCCTGACAATAATCCTCCAATTGAATAAGATTCTTAGGCTTCCTTTGCATTACCCTCAATTTTAATGTTCTCCATAAATTTTCAATTGGATTAAGGTCTGGGCTTTGTGATGGCCACTCCAAAACATTAATATGATTGTCCTCAAGCCATTTCTTAGTCAGTTTAGCCGAATGCTTTGGGTCATTATCTTGCATGAACCACCAACGACGACCAAGTGAGAGCTCTTTAGCAGAGTCTTTCAGGTTTTCATCCAATATTTTAACATAATCTTCCTTTTTTATGCTACCTGTGACCTTAACAAGTCGCCCTGGTCCAGAGGCAGCAAAGGATCCCCAAAACATCAAACTGCCTCCACCGTGCTTCACTGTGGGTATGGTGTTCTTAGGCAGGAAAGCTTCGCCAGATTTTCTGTAAATATAAGACACTTTATTATGGCCAAATAACTCTATTTTCGTTTCGTCAGTCCATAGAACACGTTTCCAGAATGCAACATCTTTATCAATATGACGTTTTGCAAAGGCTAGCCTTGCTTTCAGGTGCATAGGCTTCAATAAGGGAGTCTTTCTCGGACGACATGCTTTTAAACCAGCTCTCTTCAAAACTCTACCAACTGTATGTCGAGATACGTTCACTCCAGAGGTGCTCTGTTCATCAACAATCTCCCCAACAGAAATCCTTGGGTTTTGTTTTACTTGTCGAACAATTTTCCGTTCATCTCTTGGGGAAAGAATCCTTTTTCTCCCTCTACCCTCTAAACTCATAACGTGGCCTTGCGATTTGAACTTGTTTATTATGGCTCTAACAGTGGATTTGGGAAGGTTTAGCTTCTTTGAAATCTTATCATAGCCCTCCCCATTGGTATGGCATGCTACAACAAGCTTCCTGACGTCTTCGCTGTGTTCCTTAGTTTTAACCATGGCGATTGAAAATTATAATTTAGTCACTTATAATAGTTTAAATAAATCGCTATCTAAAAATTATCTGAAAAAAATTATTCACTGAATTAGCGTTAAACAAGCATAATATGGCTATAAAAAAGTTCAGAAAGCACGTAAACTGGAAATTGATTGATATTATACTGATACTAAAAGAAAAACAAAGCCGTGCCAATAATTTTGAACAAGGGTTTTTTGCAATTATGTTTGTTGTTCCTTTGTTATTTATTTTTTCTAAAATCCGATTGCTGCATCGGAAAGGCCAGTTAAAAATACATAATATACTTTGTTATTTTCTTTAATTTAATCCCTTTTTTAGAATTTATTAGACAAAATTTAACTTTTATTTTACCGTGCCAATAAATATGATCATCACTGTATATATATATATATATATATATATATATATATATATATATATATATATATATAACTTGAGTTCCCTCAGCTATAATCAAAACCGAAACCAAATGAAGAATTCTTCATAAAATTATTTATAAAAAAATAGATTACTGGAGTGCCATCAGCTTTAATCGAAAATGAAACCAAAACTTATGAAGACTTCTTGGTAAAATTAGTTATTACAAGAAATGGAGTCTATAACAATTAAACGACAGTCACTTGGATGTAAGTATAACACACAAAATAAATAACACACTTGCTATACTATTAATATATAGATAATTTTTTCTAATTTTTCGTGTAGATGGCTGCCCAAAATGCAAATATATTAAAAAGATTTCCTGTTAATTTATTTGTAAAATGCAATTTCCACTTGTGCTCCTACTGTATAAGCACCAAAATAGTTACACCTTTCATGTAAAGTTTATCTATTAGAATAGATTTTCAGTGTTCCTTACCATGACACATTAATCAGAACAGATTTAATTCAACTAATTATAAATGTATTGGTATATTTGTATTATTTGGATTTTTCAGACTACTGTTTTCATTTTGAGTGTCATTTTCACAACGTTCCGGTTCATGTAGCCTCCGACCTTCTTCAGGTATATTTTGTTGAACTCGGGAATGTTTCTGTCGAACTCGGGAATCTGAACAGAATTTTGTACGAAACCCTTTATTTACTTCACAGGGTTGCATGCTCTTGTTCCATCAGCCATGACTAAATAGAGGTCCCAAGTAATTCGCAATTGTATTTTTTGGTCATCCACAGTGAGAACTGAACCTTCAATCTTCAGGAGAATATTACTTTTACAATTGTTTTTTTTTTTCAAGTACTCTAACCACTGTGCCACGGGTTGTTCTTGTGGACAGTTCTAGTATGAGTTTTGAGAGCCTAAAACCTATTTTGTTTCTAGTTGTAAATATCACTATTTATTACAAATTATTATTGCTATATATATATATATATATATATATATATATATATATATATATATACTAGCAAAAGTACCCGTCGTTGACAGGGTTCAAAAGCAGCCTACAGAAAATGGACTCTGATTTATTAAAGTATGATAGGTTATGAAAAAGAAGGGTTGTACTTCGAATTTGGGGGTATCAAAACCAAAGCAAAATATGATGAAAGTAAAAATAAAATAGATAAACCCCATAATTTATTATACCATACCTGTTCACACTGAAACACTTATCACAATATTCTGTGGATCTATATTAAAAAACCTTGTTAAACTTTGTGCCTATTTCCATTCTATGGAGGTCAGGCACGAACGCAGACTCTACAATTTTATTATACCATCCCTATTTTAATTAAAACATACTTATCAAAGTATTCTTATGTACATCTATATCAAAAACACTTGTAAACGTTTTTTTTTTATTTTTTATTTCCATACTTTGTGGACCATGCACAAACGCAGACCCCACAATTTTAATGAACCACCATTCTGCCAGATCAAACATACCCATTCCTGTGTCTCAATACATCTTCTATCATTATATGTAATCAGATTTTTTTTAAATAGTAAACCATATAGGAGCCTATTCGTGACCAGACACACACACACACACACACACACACACACACACACACACACACACACACACACAGAGTTTTATATTATATATATAATTCTTATTGTTTACTTAATGCTATAAGTAAGCAATAACAATAATTATATATAAGTATTGTATTATAAAACTCTTGACTGTCTGGTTGTCCTTGCTTGCTTGAATCTGTGAGAAAATAAAAATAAAAATAAAAAAAGGAGATTGCTTACTTGGTGGCGCCGGCCTCGAGGGCGGAATTCTAATCTGAGTGGTTGAGAGAACGAGTCTCATAGACTTGGAGGAGTAGGGGGAGGCACTATTCTTCTGTTATAAAAGAATTGTGTCTCTGACTAGCACCAGTTCTGTTAACGACTTACTGGTGAACGGTTGGCACAAATTAGTTACTCGCTGCTCGCCGTACTACAAAACTTGTTACTCGACCCAGTAGGGGGGGTCGCATAGGGCATCCTTTGCAACCCCTCGGAGCTTACGCTATCACCGGGTAATCTACTTTACCCTCTAAATAGTTTTTTTTCCACATCTTGCAAAGGTTTTGCTGCTTACTCTTTCGTCGGTTAACTACTGTCATGAACGTCATGAAAGAGCAGCTCCTACGCAGAAGGGAGTCATTGACTCAGAAGATTCAGGGACGACTGAAGATGTGTCGTGATGGAGTTAGGCCATCGGCGTACTCATTCTTAAGGACGGAGATTCGACAATTCATTGTCGAGTTAGAGACTTGTATCACACAGCTGGAGTTAGGCTCCTTTGATGAGAGTACACCTGGCGAGATTGAGGGTGCTTGGCTGCCTCAACTAAAGGATTATTATGAAGACTTGGGCGATTTGGATCAAGCATACCGACAGCCAGAGCCCAGCCCTTACTCGGAATCTGCCTTTGAGTTTTCAAGGGCTTCTGCAACTACCGGGGGAGGTTCTTCCTTCATTGTTAAACCCTCACGTATACAGATCACAGGGCCTACATTTAGCGGACAGGAAATGGAGTCCGACCGCATGAGTTTCAGAAACTTCTTGACTAGGTTTGAGAACTGCGTGATCGGCATGGCCAATGATGCCGAGAGGTTGAACTTCTTGAAGTGTTCACTCTCAGACAGAGCCTTGAGGCTGGTAAATTACCTGAGTTGCACTGACACCAATTACCAGCAAGCCATGGCTATACTGAAGAGGGAGTATCTGGACCTGGATGAAATCATTGACCAAATATTCCAGGATATTCTGGACTATGTACCAAAGAAAGGTGGAGCCCTTTTTGAGCTTGGGGACTTCGTTACCAGGACGGCATCGCTGTTGGAAGAGCTGGGGAATTCCTTTTCGTGTGACTTTTCTGTGGACGATTCTGGCGGAGCCAGACTGATGGCTAAAATTCTGTTTAGGAAATTTCCTCTCGAACTGAAAGGCGAGATAATAGCGCTAACAAATAGACGGGTGCCACCTTTGTCCTCCATATTGAGGCTAACTGGAGAAGCAATAAAGAGATTGCAGATTAAGGGCGGTGTCTCCACTGCATTTACATCAACAGTAAGACAGAATACGTCTCAAAAGTTTGGTAGGGGGAATGCTATTACTCCTTCTTTTCATGTGGATGTGAACAATGCAACTTCAACCGGGTATTCCCGCACGTTGCCACCCATTCTCTCAGTTACATTCTCTTGTAGACCAAAGACAGTGTCAGTGAATTGCCTACTGGACACGGGTAGCGGGCGGACATATCTGGCGGCAGATGTACTGAGAACTTTGTGCCCAATCGAAACCCTTGGTGTCAATTGTCAGCGGAGATTGTCTACCTTTCTAGGTGAGTGTCAGCGTGGGTTCACAGAGGTAGTCCTGGGAGTTGACTTGGGTTCTGGAAGGACTGTGACATCTCCTGTCTTGGTAGCCGATGGTATGGACTTGTCGGTTCGAGTGGCCAACCTGGAATCTCTATTGCGTGTCTTTCAGGATGCAAAATATGCTTTGGCCGGCCAGTTTGAGACCGGAAAGGATTTAATACCGATCAAGGGAATAATTGGGTTAGACCTGATTGAACACCTGGACTCATTAAAGCTGATCCCGTGTTTGAATGGATGGGCCTTTGCAACCCCGCCTGGATTGGTCCCGTTTGGAGCAGTGGACTCTTTTTTCTTGGAAGATAAGCCCCTCTCTGAGGTTACTCACCTCTCGTTTAATTCGGTAATGGAACATACCCCCCAGGTCGATTCATCACATTTATGTTTTGTCCTTGAAACACAATCAACATACCTGGATCCCATGGCGGAGTGCTTTCCTGACAGTATGGTACAAAGAGGACTAGAACAAATGTTTACGTTGGAATCTCTGGGGCTTCCCAGTCAGGAGGACTTTTCTGATTACGATAAAGTTCAGATGAAGCGATTTGAGGAAACGGTAGAGCTTCGGGATGGAAGCTATTATGTGGAGCTCCCCTGGCATCACGATAGATTAGCCAGAGTCCCCTCTAATCATGCAACTTCCTTGCATGTTTTAGACCGGGTAGCAGCAAACTTGACTAAAAGAAAAATATATGATGAATATTTGGAGGTGTTTCGTCAGCAACAGGAGGACGGTATAATTGAAGAGATTTTTGTCTCCCCTCAGGAGTTCGACAAATATGTGTGGATACCACATAGACCAGTTTTCAAGTCGGACCCTACGGCAACTACCAGGATAAGACCAGTGTTCAACTGTAGTTTGAAGACAGGAGATGGATTATCGCTGAACGAAGCAGCATATTCTGGCGTTAACTTAACAGGGGACATCTTAAAGTTGTTGCTGGCCTTTAGAGCCAACAATTATGTGCTACTAGCAGACATTCGCCGAGCCTTCCTAATGATTCGGCTTAAGCTGGAGGCGGATAGGAACCGGTTTTGCTTTTTTCTTAAACAAGGAAATTGTTTGCGCTGCTTCCGCTATACCACCTTGATATTCGGGTTTACTTCCAGCCCATTTGTGTTGGGGTGCATCTTAAAATTGCATGCGGCAAAATACCCTCAAGATGCTTGCCGCAGAATGATGGAGGACCGGTTTTATGTGGATAACCTTGTGGCATCCGTGGCAGACGCGAGTGAGCTTACTACATTGTATTCCCTTGTTAGAGAGCGTTTGCTGGAAGGGGGCTTTATTATCCAGTCATGCAACTCAAACAGTCAGGCGCTCCGCAATAGGATGAAGGAGGATGGTACTCTAAGTATCCATGAAGAGGAGTGGGAGAGAGTACTGGGCTACCGATACTCCCCACATTCGGAGGAGTTGTATGTCGCTCCGGTAAAGTGCAATCCTGACGTGACAACTAAGAGAGGTGTTCTTTCAGAGTCAGCTAAGGTCTTCGATCCGTTGTCCCTATGTCTCCCGGTTACTATCCGTAGTAGAGTGCTAATCAGGTCCATGTGGAAGAATGGTGCAGGTTGGGATGATCCACTCCAGCCAGCGATCTTGAGCGATTGGAGAGAGCTAGCCAGGGACCTTTCAGGGTTGAGTGATTTCCGTTTTTTGCGCAAGGCGCTTATGGCAGGGCTGCCTGGAGATATGTACCTGTTTTGCGACGCGTCCAAGGAAGCATATGGGTTTGCCGTGTATATCGTACAAAATGGTCGGTCATCCTTATTATTTGCGAAAGCTAAGGTGGCACCTATGAAGGACAAGACTTTGCCTGTGTTGGAACTAATGGCCGTTTTCCTCGCCTTCAAGTGTCTCCCCACAATCCTGGACAATTGTGAAGGATTTGTTCCCGAGAATTTGTGTATAGCCACGGATGCACAGGTGGTCTTGTCCTGGATTTTATCTCAAAACATGGCTAGCAAAAATGTTTTTGCAAAAAATAGACTTAAAGACATTCTGCAGATGAAAGTGGAGTTGGAGTCTCGCTATGGCTTGAAGACTCTCTTCAGATATGTTGATAGTACACTCAACCCGGCGGATTTGTTAACAAGAGGATTAACATTGAGAAAGTTCCAATCCAAGATGGAATTTTGGTGTTCAGGCCCTTCCTGGCTATGCGAAGGAATATCTCAATGGCCAGGACAGGATATGCCCTGTTTGAGTGAGATATGCCAGCGAATGACCCGCAGTTCAGCAAATTGTTCTTTGATCCATGATCAAGAGTACACTTCGGCCATACCTTTTCAGAGGTTTTCCTCATTCTCTGGTTTACTGACTGTTACTGCCTTGGTGTTTAAGTTCCTAGCCATCCGATTTAATCGACAATGGGACTACAACTCTAAGGCAGCGATCTACCTTATGAAGACAGTGCAACGGCAAGAATTTCCCGTGGAAGTGGAGTACCTAAAGGAGCCGAGTGGTAAACCCATGCCAGTTAGGGTTCGTGCTCTGGATCTTTTTCTGGACCCTGACGGTTTGATTCGATCTCGGGGAAGAATCAACCAATCTTCCCACTTTGGTTATGAAGTTAAAAACCCCATTCTGATAGGGAAACATCATCCTGTTACCAGACTCATCATTTTAGATTGTCATGAAAGGTGTTGCCACCTTGGAACTGGGTCAACTCTAGCGGAGTTGAGGCGAAGCGGTTATTGGGTCCCGCAGGGTCGACAAGCTGTGAATAAGGTACTGGCTGTTTGTGCCAGATGTAAACGTAAAATGTAATTCAACGCCAGTGACGCCGAATGCTGCTGCTGCCCTGCCATCGCACCGTACCGATTTCAGAGTCCCCTATCAACACACTGGGATTGATTTTACTGGCCATCTTTGGGTGAGTGACGGGAAACGAGATACGAAAATGTACTTGCTCCTGTTCACTTGTTTGAATATCAGAGCAATACACATTGAAGTAGTTCCCAACATGAGCGTACCCTCTTTCTTCCAGGCACTGGTTCGATTTACTAACCGATATGGCGTTCCCGAAACCCTTTATAGTGACAACGCGAAAACGTTTATAGGAAGTGGAAAGATTTTCGATCGTCTCTCTCTTTTTATGGACTATCAAAGAAAATACGGTCCTTGTAAGTTAAAACTTAAAACCATTCCCTTGTTCTCTCCTTGGTATGGAGGAACATGGGAGCGATGTATCAAGACCATGAAGAATTGCCTATTTAAGATTCTTGGCAGGGGTAGATTGGATTACTTTACCCTTCTGACAGTGTTATCGAATATTCAGAGGTCTGTTAATAACCGGCCTCTTACTTACCAGGTGTCAGCCGACAAAAATGCTACTCCAATTACCCCTAATATGTTCCTTAAGCCCAATCAGAGCCCCGGGCTATTGATACGACTGGATAGAGAGGATAGAACAACCTTGTTGCCTCCCAGCAGGGAGAGGCTAATTCAAACCTTGGAACTTAGGGACCAATGTCTGACAGATTTCCACAAACTATGGTATGAGGAGTACCTGCTAGAGCTGGGAAGGAAGATTCCTGGTCGATCCCGACTCAGTACAAGAACCCGCCTCCAGAAGGATGATGTTGTGCTGATTAAGAGTCCTTTGAAACCCAGACCGTTTTGGGTCTTAGGAACTATTACTGAACTGATTCCAGGCCATGATGGTGTCGTTAGAGCAGCACGTGTACAAAAAGGGGAGGGCTTGGAGGAAGTACATTCCCTGAAACATCTGTACCCCTTAGAGCTTTCTAGGACTCCTGAAGGACCTCCTGTTGCGGAGGGAGGGGAGACGTTGGATTCACCCCCTAGTGTTGAAGAGCAGGTCTGGTTGTGTCCCCTGTGCAGCTCTCCGCAGCAGAATCAGAATATGATCGGGTGTGACTCGTGCGACGATTGGTACCATTTCCGATGTGTCGGTATCGACTCAGAACCTCCCAACAGGCAAAAGTGGTATTGCCCAGAATGTGCGCCCCTTAAAAAACGACGGGGTAGACCTAGCCTGCTGCCTGCTTGATTGATATCTGGACTGATCGACTACTGCTATATTGTACTAACAGTTGTTTTTTGATTAAGTATTTTGGTGGTCTGTCATTTTTATGTAACTTTTTCTTTTTCTTTTCTCTCTTCTACCTTTTGTTTTTTTTTTCTCGTTTTTGTCGGGAGTGTGTGAGAAAATAAAAATAAAAATAAAAATAAAAAAAGGAGATTGCTTACTTGGTGGCGCCGGCCTCGAGGGCGGAATTCTAATCTGAGTGGTTGAGAGAACGAGTCTCTTATAGACTTGGAGGAGTAGGGGGAGGCACTATTCTTCTGTTATAAAAGAATTGTGTCTCTGACTAGCACCAGTTCTGTTAACGACTTACTGGTGAACGGTTGGCACAAATTAGTTACTCGCTGCTCGCCGTACTACAAAACTTGTTACTCGACCCAGTAGGGGGGGTCGCATAGGGCATCCTTTGCAACCCCTCGGAGCTTACGCTATCACCGGGTAATCTACTTTACCCTCTAAATAGTTTTTTTTCCACAAATCTTGTCTTCAACAATCGGGCGATTTCATCTTTTAAAAAAGTTATAACAGGTATTATATATATATCTTCTTCAGAATGTGAGAAAATATATAATTATTTCCACAGCCAGATAGTGTCACAGCTCACAAGATCAATGACAGCCAACAAACTGGAAGTCTAAGACTTGAGTTTTGCCCTCATTTTGGGCTCATTAGTTAGACACATCCAAACTCGGGATTTGAAACCCGAGACTCTTGCATCTGAGGAAAGCACTCTACCAACTGAACAAACATGTCACACACACAAGAAAGCCTATTAACTGAAATAGATCAAGCAAACCGTGGCAAAATCCAACAGTGGACAGAACCTCGTACCGAACAAGGGTTGTGGTCATTGCAACCGGATGAGTTGTGATGTTGTCTGGCTGTGGAAATAATTATGTATATATATATATGGGAATGGCTCAGAGGCTAAGGAATGAGTGTGGAGAGTTGGGTTTGATTCTAGTTGATGGCAGACAAATCATATATATATATATATTTTTTTAGTTTTGATCTTACTACCATATATTATGTTCAATATAATAATCAATGGAGAATTATCTCTCTAATAATAAATATAAATATCATATTTAAGTGTATTTTACAACCACGCTATGCTTGGCAGCCTGCTTATAGTAATATATGGTAATAATAATCAGTAATAAATAGTGATATTTACAACTAGAAATAAAATAAGTTTAAGTCTTCCAAAATTTGCACTAAAACTGTCATCAAGGACCCATGGTGCAGTGGTTAGAGTACTTGGAAAAAAAAAATCAATTGTAGTTAAAACTTCAGTTCTCAGTGTGGGTGACTGAAAAATACAATTGCGAATTACTTAGGACCTCTATTCAGATGATGGAATGAGAGCATGCTACCCCATGAAGTAAATAAAGGGTTCTGTTTGAAATTCTGTCCAAATCCCGAGTTTGATAGAAACATTCCCAAAGAAGGTTGGAGGTTACATCAACCAAAACGTTCTGAAAATGACACTCAAGATGCGAACAGTAGTTCAAAGAATTCAAATACAAATAACCAATCTTCATCTCAGAAATTCAGCAATGAACTTGTATATATAAACACATACATATATCTATAAACAAATGAACTTGTATATATAAACACATACATATATTTATAAACAAATCGTGAGAAATTTAGAGATAGCTACATGTAAATTAAATCCATATGAGATGCCTTCAATAAGTTTCCAGACTTTTTTTGTACAAGCATTTAAAATTGTTGTAGACTCTTGAAAATTCAGTATGTTATTGCTATACATCTTATGAGATGACTGACAAATTTTTACGATTTCAGGTTCAAATGTACAGTTACAGCAGAAATTGGAATATACCCTATTAAAGCCTGATTATCACAGTTAATGAATTTCAAAAATGCAATCTGGATGTAAGGACATTTTAGAAGAAGGATATACAATAAAATTCTGTTTTAAACTTAGAAAAAATGCCACAGAAACGTATGGAATGCTTCAGACTGCTTTTGGACCATCTTGCATGAATCGAGTTTTTGAGTGGCATAAGAGATTCAAGGAAAGCAGGGAGTCTGTGAGGGATGATGAGAGGTGTGAGAGGAGTAAGGAAGTTAGAACACCAGAGTTGATTGGCCAAATAAAAAATTTCATGGATAAGGACCATTGTATGTCTACAAAATAAATAAGTGCACTGTTTGATGTCAGTATGGGAACTGTACACACAATTATTTGTGAGAAACTGAAGACGCGGAAGATTTGTGCAAAGTTTGTCTAAGGGTGCACCATCCTTTTCACAGACTATTTGACCAAGATGTGCACCAAGACATCTCCTCCACCTCCCTATAGTTCAGACCTTGTTCCCTATGACTTTTGGTTATTCCCTAAGCTCAAGGAAAACCTTAGAGGCTGTCATTATAAGAAAATTGAGGATATGAAAAAGGGTGTGGCAAGGGTTATTGACATGCTCAAACAAGAGGACTTTCATGGGGCCTTCCACAAGTTGTTGGAACAATGGAGCATTACAGCTAGAGGAGATTACTTTGAAGAAGAGAGAGTTTAATGTGTGTACTATTAATAAAATTGCCCATACGAAAAAAGTCTGGAAACTTATTGGATGCATCTCGTATTTACCAAGGAAGAAAATTGAATGGTTAAAATGGAAAAAAAAAGAACCTCTTGATCTATTTATTTTTATTTATTTTCTAAATCTATGTACAGTGTTTGATAAAAAGGAACTGATTAGTGCTTTCCCAATTTTAAACTTTCAGAAATCTTTATAGAACTGCTTTTCATATATTGTTTTTGACAATAATAGTAAAACATGTTTTTCATATTCATAATTATTATTTGAACATAAAAACATAAAATTCAAAAGGTGTAAATTAACAAAATAAAATGTTGGAACAATAGGCAAATACTGTCTGCTTCAACAATATTTTTTTTTATTAAAAATACTTTTTCAAATTCAAAAAAGTTCATAATTTTAAAAACAGGATTTGTTAAATTTAATTAATATTTAAAAAAAAAAAAAACAATGTTTCCCATTTTTTTAACAAACTTTCCAAATACAACTCATAGTTTTTGCTAAATAACAACTATTTTTGTTTTTATACTAAGCACAAATTATCCAATAGCAAAACTGATCCCTCTGTAGTAATTGTTTAGATTTTGATTTTGATTTTTTTTACTATGGAATCACCATTTATCAAGGACCAAAAGACCACATAAAGATAAAAACAATAAGTGTCAGAGTGTGAGACAACATCATGATGGTTGGTAATGGAGGAAATTGGGCAAAGTTTAATTATTTAATAGAATAGCTCAACAAAAATTGTTTACATTGGACTTGAAAATGACCATATTATAATCGGTTGGGAAGCAGATCAGCAAATAATATTGTTTTCAAACATATTTAATTTATTATTTTTTTTTGTAAATTATTCTCTTCCACACACATTCTTTAAAGAATGTGTGTGGAAGAGAATAATTTAAAAAAAAAAAATAATTAAAAAAAACTTAATTTTTTTTTAGAGTTCTTATCAGTTATATGAAATCAAAAATAATTAACATACTAGTAAACAATTAAGTATATATATATATATATATATATATATATATATATATATATTCATGTGTCCCAAATAGGTCATTGAGTAATCTAGTAACCACATAAAACCCTCTAAATTGGATGAGTATTTTTTAATACATGCATAAACAATATTAGTAAACACATTCTTGGTAAGTCTTACGGATACTACTCATAAATACATCTCACTTGTACACACGGAATGAAGGAAAGAACAAAAAACACACTTAATTCTTTGTAATCGGAGATCCAAAGGACTATGCGAACAGAAACATATAACAATAGCAGTATAACATGTCTAACTCTACAGATATAACAGAATGGACATTGATATCTTGAAATGGTTTTCATTTTGTAGGCAGCAAAATCTCCATCAAATATGCTTCATTAAATAAAAAGCAATTATTGATAATGCTTTTTTTTACAAAATAAGGAAAAAAACGTTTGGTTCTTCTCCATGGTTAAACTTCGATCGACCATGGATGTCAAAAACATAGAAAGAAATTTTTATAATGTACTTACTTGTGAAGGAAAAAAAAATTCAGAAATTCATCCTGTAGTTTTGTTTTTATAAAATATATTCACCTTTTAGCTGTATGCAGAAAATCACTGCTATTATTATGATATTAAAAGAATATAATTCCTTTTTTTATTTGCATTTAAACAAAAAAAAAGGTTGATTTCTTACCTAAAAGTTTGAATTATCTTCCTTGACTTTCATAATGATGCTAATAATCGCAGTGATATTCTGTATACTGCTAAAAGTTAAATTTCTTTCATAAAAGCAATGGATGAATTTTCATAATTTTTGGTGAATGGTATTTATTTTCCCCCCACAAGTAAGTACATCATAAAGGTTTCTTGTTATAACGATGTAGAAACATCAAAAGATTCATGTAAAAGTTTGAAAATTTGGCATTTTTAGCAATTTCTGTTATGGAGTATTTTTGTAAAGTTTTTTTTTGTGTGCGTGTGTTTACAAACAAGAATAATGTTGTCGAAATCTATGATAGTATTTTAACCTCAGTTCATGACATTGGCAGGAACTAATAATGTGGTTAGCATTACTATTGACGGCATCAATTACTTTTTTTTTTTTAAATTCAATTGGAAAATTAGTCAAAAACAATATATTTTGGTTCCCCTACTCATTTGTGATGTATTTGTGTTAAAAAATGTTTACTACAAAGATACAAGCCTGCAAAATTATTGTAAATATTAGTTGTGCGTAAAACAAAAATAAGGAGTCTAGCAATTTACTTCTTAAATAAGAAAAACATAATGTCTGAGCGTTATTCCTATTCTTTCTTCATTTAATGTCACTTTCCCTTATTGAGAGGTCAAACATTTTCTGATATTATTCTCATTGTTTAATGGATTCACAGTTTATAAATTCCACTCCATGCAGTCTTGCCTTATCAGTTTCTTTTTCATTAATATTTTTATTAAAAAAAAAAGTCCAAACAAGGCATGAAGCCACTTAACGAGCATAAGAATAAAAGATTATTACTGCAAAGACAAGAGATGCCTATTGGTCTTAGTCTTCAAAAGACCAAGATAATAGTTAGGAGGAAAACAGTCAGCAGGAAGAGAATTCCACAAGCCTGAAGTTGTTGGAAAGAAGCTATTGTAATAGGAAGCTGTATTAAAATGAGATATCAAAACAACAAATTGATGAAGACTACTAGACCAACGAGTCAAACAAGCTGAAACAAAGGAAGCAGGGAATAGACTAGACAATAGTGAAGAATACATGCCATAATAGTATTTCTAGAAAAGACTATAAAACTACAGATACATTTCTGCACTTTATCAAGAATTTTCAAATTGGACAGAGATTAATCAGTCCAAATATGACAACTATTTCATGCATTGGTCTAATAGATTTGTAACTTTTTGCTTCCAAGTTTCTTTGGACGGCTAATTTTCCTACGATTCAGGACATTCATGCTTCTGCAAACGTTCCACATGACCATATCAATGTAAGTGATTCATCCTAAGGATAACCTTTATGCTGAGCAAATGTAGTGCTTTCAGCAAATCCTCTGACCTCTAAGGTGTTGGGGTTGGTCAAATTTCACACCGCAGATACATTTGAACTTGCCATTGTGCTACAGATGGTCAAAAGAGAACTGGACTAAAGTTCAGGATACACTGTCATATAACATCACCTGACACAGCTGCTATACAACTGAATAGAAAGAGAGAGACAGTAGATAATATTATCAGAGAGAACAACTCATAAAATGTTGACCAAGCTGCTTTCATCCTTGTGCCCAGACCATTCATAGCCATCATCTACACTCAGCATATTTCTTAGACAGCAGAAAGAGTCTACCAACTTATTACTGTACTTATACAGGGTGGGGCAGAGTAACTTGCTTATTAATTAATTGATATTCCAAATAAGTAAGTTGCTCTGCCCCACCCTGTATAAGATAGTGTGATGATGATTTGGAAAAGCTGAGGGATGAGCTGCCACGATTAGTATGCACCTTCCGCAAAGAAACAGTGGCCATAGAACCGTGTGATTATGAAATAAGGGTGATTATTCAAAACAGGTTTTGTTGGGAGTCTTAAATGCCGAAATAAAAGAAGACAGATTTTTTGCTTGAGATCCATTTCGTTTTGGACACCATGTTGTTTGCATGTGTTTTTAGCAAGTGTTGTTTAGCTTCCGTGTTGCTAGTGAAGAGACGAAACAAGGATTACTACTAATGCTAAGGGCAACCGCCTCCTTATCAATAAAGATACAAAACAAGCCTTACTAATACTACTTATATCATGAGAGAATGTTGTCATTCTCGTTGGTGAAAGGAATTATTTAACTAAACACATCTAAAGGTCTGTGGGTCATTCCCAGGTTTTCAGCACCATAATCAAACACATCTTTCAGATAGATTCTAGTTAACTAATAGATGAGATGCTAACAGGCAGTATCATTTAGGGTCAAAATGGTTCTGAGTGTAATATCAACTAAGGAGCGACTTAATGCTCCCCAAATCTCCCTCACTGGATGTAATTTAAGGTCATGCATCAGTTTTTGTTACACCACATAATATATATATAAAAAAGGAACAAACCGAGTTATGTTTTCATCAATATCATCGAAATAAAGACAAAACGTTGATGAACACATAACTCTGTTTGTTCCTTTTTCTTTCTCTATTTTGTCGAAATACTATTTCCATTATTTTCATCATATATATATATATATATATATATATATATATTTCTTATATATTATATTTCTGTCTTAGTTTTTGTTTAATTGCCATTTTTGTCAAAATACATATCAAATATGTCAGTTTATTTGGTTTGTTTCATGGCATATCAACCGCTTTTCTCTTATTTAATGCTGAAACATGAATTGTAAAGATAGATGGTAATTGAATATTCATCTTTGGACAGATATAATGTTAAACAACTAATATGTTTTTTCTAGTCCAGCATTCCTTAACTAGGGTTTCCTAGAACTCCAAGTTCTGCAACAAGTCCTAAAATGCTGCTTTCATCCAAAAGCAATCACTATTAAAATTACTGAAATTTGAAGTATTATTTAAATAATAATAATAATAATAATAATCTAAAAGTTATTAGGTTGGTGCAAAAATAATAATAATAATTAGTGATCTTTCATCTCATTATTTCAATGATTGTGCAACAATAATGTTGTTTTTTGACGTGAAGTTGGACGTCAAAAAACAACATTATTTGTTGTACAATCATTGAAATAATGAGATGAAAGACCACTAATTATTATTATTAGTAGTAGTAGAACTAGTAGTAGTAGTAATAGTATATTGATATATTAATTTACTTGTCCGTGTGTTCAGTTTCACAAAAAACCATCATCATCACAAACATTAATTAATAAGAAACGAATTGCCTCCCTTTACATTCGCTCTTTATCAGTTAAAAATCACTAAAACCATTTCCTCATCAAAAATTTATAAAAAAAGCATGACTGTTTACTGTTTCAAATTAGCTACTTTATTTTATAATTTTTAAAAATAGTCATGTTAAGAGGAGACTAAGTTTTTATTATCTATATATATAAAAGCGAAAGTGTATGTATGTATGTATGTATGTACGCTTTTCCTCGATGTCCACAAAAGGCTTCTTTCAGAGAAGCGCTCGCTCACTTCACAACTTAAAACTTTTTATATCTTCTATAAATTGTAATATCTCACACTTAACCACGGAGCTCGCCTGTCTATTTAATTTTATTGACTTTCAAACGTTAATTATTCGACATTTCCCGCATTGGCACGCGTTACATTCGGTTTTCGGTATAAACAAAAAGCGAAACTCAACTCTAATTACTGGCCAAAAGCCAGACTGGCCTGCGCGCCCTCCGGGGCCCGGGTGACATGATCAAGGTGTAGTATCTGTTCTGGCAGATACTGCAAGCTATGACTAGCTAGGACTAGCTATGACTAGCAAAGACCAGATGTGGGGGCAACCCCACATGCCTGACCTTTAACCAGCTCCCATTTCCCTCCTCTCGGGAGCTGGTCCCCTTTTTCCCTTCCCCCTCCCTTGACTCCTCACAATAAAAATCAGCCTTGTGCCTAACTTGCTCGGTGGGGGAGCAAATAAATACCTACTGGCCAAAAACCAGACCGGCCTGCACGCCCTCCGGGGCCCGGGTGACATGATCAAAGTGTAGTATCTGTTCCGACAGATACTGCAAGCTATGACTAGCTAGGACTAGCTATGACTAGCAAAGACCAGATGTGGGGGCAATCCCACATGCTTGACCTTTAACCAGCTCCCATTTCCCTCCTCTCGGGAGCTGGTCCCCTTTTTCCCTTCCCCCTCCCTTGACTCCTCACAATAAAAATCGGCCTTGTGCCTAATTTGCTCGGTGGGGGAGCAAATAAATACCTACTGGCCAAAAACCAGACCGGCCTGCACGCCCTCCGGGGCCCGGGTGACATGATCAAAGTGTAGTATCTGTTCCGACAGATACTGCAAGCTATGACTAGCTATGACTAGCAAAGACCAGATGTGGGGGCAACCCCACATGCTTGACCTTTAACCAGCTCCCATTTCCCTCCTCTCGGGAGCTGGTCCCCTTTTTCCCTTCCCCCTCCCTTGAATCCTCACAATAAAAATCGGCCTTGTGCCTAATTTGCTCGGTGGGGGAGCAAATAAATACCTACTGGCCCAAAGCCAGACTGGCCTGCGCGCCCTCCGGGGCCCGGGTGACATGATCAAAGTGTAGTATCTGTTCCGACAGATACTGCAAGCAAAGACCAGATGTGGGGGCAACCCCACATGCCTGACCTTTAACCAGCTCCCATTTCCCACCTCTCGGGAGCTGGTCTCCTTTTTCCCTTCCCCCTCCTTTTAATCCTCACATTAAAAATTGGCCTTGTGCCTAATTTGCTCGGTGGGGAGCAAATAAATACCTACTGGCCGAAAGCCAGTGGTCTCTAGAGAGCTAAGTAATGTTTGGTCAATGTCGACTTCGTCATATCAGACGGTAGCTTTCATTTCGAGACGAGACGCTCCCCCTAATAAACAGGGAGCGGGTTTTTAAAAACAAACAAACCGATTTATTGACCTCATTAAAAACTGTCCCGCACAAAATGCTAACTGCTGAATACCTATCGCCGTCACGTCAATCAAAAACGCGCACGTTTTTTTTTTCACACTTTACTATTTTCCAACTGCGCGTCAAGGCTTCGTTTTTTTTTCATGGGCACCTGTTTTTTTTCACATTTCAGTTTTTTTCACACACACCTACAAACACCCGGGCAACGCCGGGTACCCCTCGCTAGTAATTTATAAATTTCAAAAACTTGCAAGTGTATTAACATCTGTTCCCTTTTAATTTATATAAAAAATATTCAGAAAAAGAAAACCAATGTTTTTTGTATTGAATTATCATTGAAAACAATCTAAAATTTTAAATCAATTCTTTTTATCTTTAAAAAGTTTTTTTTTTTAAATGCTAAAAAATTGTTTTAAATTTGTCGTTATTTGTTTTATTTTATTTTTTATTCAATTTATTCATAAGGTGTTTTAAAAATTTTAAACTATTGTGGAATTTCCACAGGTTCTGCTAGTAATAAATATTACTACTCTGACTAAATAATGTGTCTACAGTTGTCCATAGAAATATATTTACCTCATCTGACTAGATTCCATATAGAAATCAATTGTGAAATTTGAAAAGAATTTTTAAGGAAAATTCTATCATCAATTTTACTTTCGATAATTATTTTTAGTTTGTGATATCCTTGACAATTTTTAACATTTTCAATAGATAAAAAGAAGCATTGAAGCAATCAAAACTGTTACACCTTCATTAATAATACTACATAAAGATATTTAAAAAAAATAGTAAAAATCTCAAAAGCAATGATTTTTTTTTTTTATAAAACAATGGATTTTAGAAAGAAACCGTAACAAAAAATCTTAATTAAAATTTTCAACAATAAGACTAGTCTTAATTTTTTATATTAATTTAACTCAGACTCCAATCTGTTTTAAACAAAATCTACAGCCAGAGGTGAGAAGGCAACTGAAAGCAAGTGAACACTGAACTCCTTTTCACTTACAAAGTAAGAGAAACATTAACAAAAAAATTCTTATAAATTAATAAAATTATTTCAAGGGGGAGTCAAGCATACTAATCATCTTCAGCTAAAACCTATCACTGGGTAATGAAAAATTTAAGATGTCAGAAGTCATGACTAACATCAATTGTATAACTGGTATAGAAAAACATTACAATTCTATCCTAATATGACAGTTACTTACTTGCTTACTGCCAAAGCAAGATGTAGCGCAATGCCAGAAAGGAGAGATAGCCAGATTTCCCGAGAAGGTATTCTGGGACCGTAAAAACTAGACAAGAGTAAAGCCGTTGGCATTCTCTGGTGAGGATAAATAAATCTGTCAGGCCAACTGCCTACTTAGGTTGCCTCTCTATAAATTTTGCCCCAACCAAGATAGTCCCTTACACTTCAGTGGCTATAGGTCTTTCTTGGAATGAAAAAGGTAAAAAAAAAAAAAACCTCCTGAAAGCAAGGGGGTACTACTAGGACCGAGTTAGCTAAACTGTTCCTCACCCTAACTAGATTGGGTCTGGTAATGTTAAAACAGTTTGGTTTAGTTTGTTAGCTTTTAACAGCGTATGAACCCTTTTGTAGTCCTATTCTGTCAGATCAGTCTTTTATAGATGTGTGATAATTATCAAAAGTTTGCTTGTTACTTTTTGTCATTATGTATGAGATGTTTGTTACAGCATAGGTACTTAGGGTTTATTATACGTTGAGTATTATTACATTTTTGTTTTTTCTTAAATCTAACTTTGTCTAACCAAGTGCTAAGAACAAAAAGTAAGAAAACTGCCAAAGAAGACAATTTACAGCATGCTCTTGTTGACACAGGTTTTTTCTTAGATAACAAAAGTTAAGCGAAATTGAGCTTGTGCAGTACCAGACGAGTGCCATTTGGAAATACTAGGTACTGTATGTAGGAGAATGTTGACACTTCTAGCAGTTCCTACATCCCACCTTGCCTCCAGCTGTCTTGACCATATCCTGCCGCTGGATAAGGCTAGTTGGGATGCGCAAACCAGCTTCACTTTAAACAAGTGTGAATCATCCATCATCTCTAGAATGATCAGATGGTTTTAGACATTCCGACGGACTAACTATGATGGGCACTAAATCATTATAATGGCAATACCATTTATGCATCACTGCAGGAGAGACATCCATAAATATGAAACAAACAAACATGCTATCATCAAGAAATTATATCCTGTAATATTTACATTTAATGAAAAATGTTTGAAAGAGTACATGCTGCCAGAATATTTTACAGATATAAGGAAAAATAAGTTTGCTTGATAATTCTAAAAAAAAAGTAGCATCAATTAAAGATGGGTAATTTTATAGAAAATCAGCAATAGAATCATGTGATATACCATCTTCAAATTAATTTAGGGTCTGTTTCTAAAAATAATGTAGAGTTTACTAATCTGTAAAAACTATTTCAATGTATACCTACACATGTAATGAATTACATAAATTACATTATATATATATATATATATATATATATATATATATATATATATATATATATATATAATCAAATTGATTTGAGGCACCCCAAGATGAACAAATAACCAAAAAGACACATTCTGTCTTAACACAGATTTTATTTTTTACTTTTAACTTATAGCTTGATCACTTATGATAAATTGAAGAATTTTATGGCAAAAAATTCAATATTTAAAAGCATTTTATTCATAGAATTCAATTGTTTTAATATCTTTCAAATTGTACGCCATCTCTATGCAACATCTTTTTATTCCAATATTTGTTTTTGTTTGTTTATATTTTTAATAAAGTTTTGTAAATGACACGAATGTATTTTTTTTTTATTTATAAATCTCTAAAGTTTACAAAATAAAATGATTTGTAAATAAAACTTTATTCTTTTTAAAAATGTGCGTATAAAAAATGTACTTGTAAATAATTTTTTCAACCTATTATTAAAACTTTGGCCCCTATCAGACCCTGTTCCACACATTCAAATACAAAACTAAAGAAAAATCTGTATGATGTACATGCCCGTGACAGAAAGAAAATATCATACACCAAAAATCATTTAAATTGATCAAATACCTTTAGTTTTATAAAGAAAATCATTTTTAAGCAAATCTGAGTTTTTCCAATGCCTAACCCTCACTACGTTAAGAATAACTTTTTAAAATCTTGCAAGTTTGAACTAGTTAGACTTCTCTTTTTTTCCTTTAGATGTTTTTCAAGATACCTTTATGAGATCATCTCTTGTAGTTTAACTATATTTCTCTTTGTCACAGGTTAATACATCATACAAACTTTTCTTTATTTCTATTTTTTTAATATAGAGGGAATTCTGGACAAGCACCAAAACTTTTGTAACCTCGCCCCCATTTGTCTTTTTTAATGCTGTATTATTTTAGAATTTTTGAGATAAGGATTATTAGTTTGGATTATTTTAATTATTTGAACTACTGTCCAAATAATTCATCCAAAATGAGAACAGTAGTCCGAATAATCCAAATAATACTGAATTACTTACATAATTAAAACAAAAGTAAAAAAAAAAACAAAAAGAAAAAAAACAGTGTTATGGTAAAATGCATCCTTTTTAATCGCTGTTCATTCTGGGGTGCTTCAAATCTATTTGATCCTATATATATATTATCTTTGCAATCATATCACAAGATATTAAGAGGAAATGTTAGTAAAAGAAGAGGATGGTTAGGGTCATCTCAGAAGAGGTCCAAATACTTTTTTGAAATCTACTTACTTGAAAACTGACATCCTAAAAGAAAGAGCAACAGAAATAGTGAAAGACGAAGATTAGAAGGAGATCTAATTGCAAGTATTTTTTTGTTTTTTTGTTTGTTTGTGTTTTGAGGGGTTAAAAGA
Source organism: Euprymna scolopes (assembly GCF_053919585.1). Lineage (NCBI taxonomy): Eukaryota > Metazoa > Mollusca > Cephalopoda > Sepiida > Sepiolidae > Euprymna > Euprymna scolopes. The sequence goes on from NC_136483.1 coordinate 161,599,818, forward strand.
GAAATGCTTACTTATAAAAGGAGAACAGTTGCTCTAGGGATATGTTTAACAAGTTGGGGTCTATATGTATGATCAAGAGTCTAGTAAGAAAATATCTCAAACATAAAGTGTAGCAAATTTTGATCATAGTTAAACAACTGTTTTGCTTCTTATCTGTTGTGGTTGTTTAGTTTGATATCAGGACATTTGTGCTGTTCAAATTACTGAAGCAATTGTTAGACATACATTTGTTGGTGCTTTGACATTTCTCCTTCGCTATCCAATAAGCCGTTCGTGTTGGCACTCTTTACCATTTGAACCAGGATTGGAGTAAGCTCTCCTTCTAATGCAAGCAAGCCCTAAAATCAAAAGAAAATAATAAGATAATGGATACAAAAATGTGAATTTTTCATAAATAAAAAGAACAAATTATCATTTTAGAAATTTGCCAAATCATTTCCCTGAATTAAATTTTTTTTTACTCTTTTTTTTTGTTCAAAACCAAAGTAATTTTATGAAAGTGGCATTAACCCATTAAGTCATAGAGAATCTAATTTTTTTTTTTTTTTAGTTGAAACTTCGTATAATGACTAATTGAAAGGAAAAAGTTATTTTGTTTAGAAATCAAACTATTGACTTTCCTATAAATAGGACACTGCATACATGGGAAAGTGGCAACCCTAGTTGAAGTAAGCATTCCTAATGATGCTGGCCTCAACAGAGCTGAGAGGGAGAAAATAACAAAATACCAAGGACTTATTTATTTACGACATGAAAAGAAACTAGAATCTTAAGATATCCATCATTCCAGTCATTATAGGAGCAACCGGGTTAATGAAAAAGAATTTCAAAAACTATTTGGCGAATAAGAGAAATACAAACAATTGCACTTAAAGAGATAGTTAGAATCTTAAAAAGATCTCTCAGTTGGAGTAACTAAACTAATGGGAGAATGTTTGCCGTCCAGTAGAATGCCCCATCCCCAGCAAAAACAAAGTCATAAGAAAATTAAAACAAAAGTGACATATTTTAGAAATCAAAAATGGCTATACTTTCAAGATAAAATTTATACATTATAATAAAGAGCAAAGCAGTTCACACAAAGAATTACATAGCACCTTATTTATCATCAAACAAACAGAATTTTAGCAAATTTCACAATAATTTTTAAGAGGGTTCCAACAGCTCTCAGAAAGTTGATGAATTTTATCCTTTCATTAGAGTAATTATGCAGTAAAAAGTACTATTATATACTATCTTATAGATTTTAAAAAGAAATTATTTGATGTCCTGTTTGCAGAACATTGGGACCTAATACGTTAAATAAATCCAAAAATTGGTAACTAATTTAACAATACAAGGAATTTGAAAAAAATATTCAGATATTTTCAAATTTTATTTGGAAGTCACACACTGATATGGCTAATTCTTATGATAAATTAAAAATACCACTGAATTTATTAACTATTTCTAAGTGTCATTTTTGTGTATATATAAATATTTTTGCATATACATTAGACATCCTGTATATAAATCATCTTGTAATGCCTAAAAATTGCAATTAATCACTTAAAAATGATTTTCTTTATAAAACTAAATCTAGATGAATTTACATGATTTGGGGAATATGATATTTTCGTTTTGTCAAGGGTGTATGTACATCATACAGATTTTTCTTTATTTTTGTTTTTTTAATATATGGGGAATTCTGTACAAGAACAAAAAATTTTTAAGACAAATTTTTCACCTCAAAAACAAAGAGGTATTCATTATACTAGTATGGACACAAAGATCAAAGCTTGTGATAAAAAGTCAAAGAGAGAGAAAAATCGTTTAATACTCACCTTGGCAAAAGCAGCTGCTGTCATTTGAACTCTTCCTTCATCGGACGCGTACATTTTCAAATCATGACGGAATGTGCTGTGAAGACGTAAAAAACCTAGACCAGGGGCACCAAATTCCCCTGAAAATAAGAACCTACTTCAGAATAAAACAGATACGGTACACAGATAAAAACGCCTAGATTGATATTAGTTTTTGTTTTAGTAGCAAAACTAAGCTACCACACCATAGAGGCTATAACTGAAATTATCTCACCTTGTCCCCCTGGATAAAGAGTTCGGAATGCTTTTCCAAGTTCTTCAGCTTGAATTTTACCTGCTGGAGTCAATTCACCTCCCCATTTCACTATCAATACCAAAGAAGGATCTCGGGGACAGTCTGTGTAAAAAAATAAATTAATTAATCTGCTTTAATAGATACACATTTAAAAAAAAATTCTTACATAAAAATTATAAAACTGACTTGGGTTTTTATAATATATATACATACATACATTATATATATAATATTTTTCAAATATTAATCATTATTTTTATGCCTACGCTAGTGTTTCATGCTTATGCAATAATCAGTATGGCAAAAGATAATTACTGCTGGTCAGAACATTCAAACCCAGTCCAACTTTCTTTCAGGCCACCAGCAATTAACACAAGAATTGAATCGAATAAGGTACTTATAAATGCCATGTTGGAAGGCATTTACAGTAAACAGAGAGAGTATTCAATGACAGGAAGTTGAAATATCGTATTTGTGCTAAAGTTGACCACTTTTTTCTCAATTCCCTAAAGAGGGTTGAACTCTTAATTTCTCAAAGGGGCTTTATAACATTAATAGTTTTCAAATAAATATTAACAATTATTTTATACGTGCATACAGATATACTATATATAAGGTATGAAAATATATATGACAATTAAGCTACACAGAATTTTCTGCATTTTATTCTTGTAAGGGAATCATCCAGCTAAAATGGCATTTTAGCCTGACGATTCCCTATAAACCAGAAAAATTCTGTGTAGCTCAATTACCATATATACTTTTATAACTTACTATCTAGCTCTACTCACATATTGAGCACTGTTAAAGTAAATACTAAAAATCGATACATAAAATACTATATCTCCTTAGAAGATTTTATGTGGATACATGAAATAACAATAATAATAATAAATATATATTACAAATTAAATAAATATATATATATATTCCAAGACTATATATTAAACAGAACCCTTTATTTAATTCATGGACATAGCGTACTCTTGTTCTATCAGCCATGACTGGATAGAAATCCTAAGTAAATCGCAATTGTATTTTCAATTGCCGACACTGAAGATTAAAGCTTTAAAAGAAGGTCACTTTTACAACTTAATTGTTCCAAGAACTCTAACCACAGTATCAAGTAGACCTAGAATAGAATTTAATATGATATGGGAACTGTTAATTATAAATAATAGATATATATGGTAATAAGTAGACAGTGATATTTACATTTAGAAATAAAACAAGGTTGCTAAGATTCATACTGGAATTGTTCCCAAGGATCTGTGGCACAGTGGTTAGAGCACTTGCAAAAATTTAGTTGTAAAAGTGAGATTCTTTTGAAGATTGAAGGTTCAATCCTCAATACAGTTGTGAATTACTTAGGATTTCTATCCAGTCATGGCTGACAGAATGAGAGCATGCTATCCCTGCAAATTAAATAAAGGGTCTCATTTAATTTCCGTGTAAATTCCCAAGTTTAACAAGGTACACCTGAAGAAGTTCAAAGATTATATTGACCGAAACGTCGTAAATTAGTTTCTAGTACAGAAAATTGTTACCTGTAAGTGGTATAATTTAAAATACTAACATACAAAAGTAGATAAGAAAAATATTAGCATAAGTTAAATTGACATGTGAACATATTTAATTCATTTTAATTTTACAACAATGAAAATCTCTTCACGATCATATTTTTTAAAAAGTAGATTAAAAAATGTGTGTATATATACACACACACACAAGGGGCATTCCAAAAGTAATACCTCCTAGTTTTTTTTATTCTGCCTGAATGCATCAGAGAGGATTACAAATTGCATTCTTATGATGACTCAACTTATGCATTCATAATCTGAAAGTTTCATCTTTTTGTTGCAGATATTAACAGTGTGAGACTCTAAAAAGCAACCTCTCATAGATATGCATCAGAAGCAGATACATCATTGAATTCCTCACAAAAGTGCATCGAGAATGGTGGTGACTATGTAGAAAATTAAAGTCTGAAGCATAAAAGGTCACTCATTTTAATAGTACCACACTCGTCTTCGTAGCTCTTTAACTTTTTAAGTTAAAAAATAAGAGGCTTTACTTTTGGAACAACCCTTGTATATTACTAAATAAAACATTATTTTGGTGGTTTATGAAGCTCCCCACCAACACCTTAATTTTCCGAATCATCCATTTAGAATTACGATCAAATTGTTGTATATAAGTTGCATGCATTTCTGGTTTCATATTTTTGCAAATATTTGAATGCAAGTTATATTCATGAATTTGATCAGAATACGAAAGGATGATCTGAAAAATTAGACAAATAAAAATTATTTAATAACATTTACTTTAATTAAAAGGTATTGCCTAAATACATACATATATACTTTAGGAAGAATAAAGAGGAGGGCTCAATTTCGTTTGTAAGAGACAATATTTATTAGTTCTAAGTGATACGATACAGTAAGAAAGTGATTAACCATTGAAAACTAGAATATATACTATCACTCTCTGATTAGATTAACCAGTTGAGTGATGAAAGAATAGTAGCATATATTCTCAGCCCCTGCCAATATTATTAATCGCTAATAAGATCACTAATAATAATATATATTATCACTTATAAATAATAAATTGTTATGATATATATAATGATTGTATTAGGTTGGTGCAAAAATAATGTTGTTTTTATATATATACTTGAAAGCCAAAAAAACGACATTAATTTTGCACCAACCTAATATTGTTACATGATAAGGGCTGTCCCCTTTTCATGTAAGTATAAAAATAGGGAATTAGTTAAATGTAAAAATGAAATAGAATAGACGAAATTCGAACCTCGTAATTTAGGTTTAGAAATAGATTACGAGAGGGAATTAGAAAATGGAATGTAAAAACAAACCATTGTTTAGCTTAGAGATAAAATAGTTTTAAGAAAAGGAATGTGCATTTGTCAATTCTGTTATGAAATTGAATTGAGGAATGCAACTATAGGATAATTTAATAAACATGTTTTTAACATATTGGAAATATAGGTTACTGGAAATATAGGTTAAAATTCTTTTTGTAAACAAAGGAAAATGTATTGGACACGCATTTTCAGAACACGTGAAAGAAGACACATGTTTTAACATGGGTATGACATCATGGAAAATGGGAAGTTCTCGATATAGTTAGAAACTTGAGAGTTAAGCAGAGAGAGTCTGAGGATGACAGACGACAGTCTGGAGTCCAGAGATGGACAGTCGAACGTCTGGAAGCGAGAGGTCACCTTTGAAACATAGAATGTAAAACTTTGAATTCCTGACTAAGAAAACCACCGACCAGTCCATGGAAATAAACGCGTCATGTGTTTTTATAAACGCCGTCTTCGTGTTATAATTCTACCAAAAGATGAAGTAAAATTGTCATTATATGTCTTATATATCCTGTGTTTTAAAATGTCTTTACATACACAATGTCTCTACATCTCATATCTACAATGTGAACACTAAGACTGTCTCAATACTGTCTCCTCACTCTAAGAGCTTCTACTACACTTCTAAGTATGAACATTTTATATATATGAATCTCTTCATAACATGAACACAGAATGAAACATCTCTCTTAATAAGACTCTCTAAGACTCACTTTTGATAAGACTTCCTAACAACGAACAATAATAACAATAACAACAACAAGAATAATAATAATAATAATGAAACCTATATAACAATATTACTGCAGTTTCCTAGCTTCAGTGTTTATAAAATAATGCTGCATAACAAGCAGAACTGTACTATTAAAAAAAAATCATGGTTCATTGTACACCTTAAAATAAAGGATGTTTTGAAACAGCTGTAAACAACTATAATACATTTGCACATGCTCATCATTTGGAACTTGAAATCGTTACAACACATTATCTATAAACATACATTTGGATATCATATAATTTGTACAAATCACTGTAAAATATGAAAACATCTAGCAAGTACAATGTCAATATTAGAGGTTTATCAAGAAGGAGTAAGATTTTCAAATTTATAATGGATAAACTGTAACAAAAAAGAAAAAAATGTACTTTTATATTTATCCTCAAGTAGGGAATGTGAAACATCAAAGCCAAATATGAAAAAGATTTAGCAAAAGGGTTAACATTCCATCGGCAACAGAAACAATACTCACAGGTTCATCGAAAGGTAAAACCCATCAAGATTTTCTCAGGTAAAATGAGAGTAAAGATAAAGTTGAATAAAGCAAATAAGTAAATTAAACTCGATATAATGTATATTTATTGTTTTTATAATGTATATTTATTGTTTTTATAATGTATATTTATTGTTTTTATAATGTATATTTATTGTTTTTCAATGAAACAGTAAAGCATATCAGGATGAAAAAAAAAAATTTATGTCCGGTTTATAAAATAAAACATGGGAAAAAAACACTAAATCTCCTGCTAATAGATTATCATCTCTTTAGGATTTTGCAGAAGTTTTTGAGGAGATTAAAATTTACTTCAAAGAGAAGTTGAAAATGAATTGTTTCTTTTTTCAGTTTAAAATAAAATCATGAAATTTTATAAAAATGTCATTAAAAAATTTAATTAGTAAGTCTTAAAGAATGATGACTAATTTAATGATTTGATAATGTTTTTTCTAATTAAAAAAAAAAAGGTTTTTTATTGAATTTTAGAAACTAAACTTTTGTTATAACCAGATAAAATTTCTGAATTTTTTTAGATGAGAATTGATAATTTGTATTATTTTGATTATTTTGATTACTGTTCTCATCTTGAGTGCTATTCACACAATATTTCAGTTGATATAATCCCCAACTTTCTCCGGATGTATATGGTTGAGCTCAGGGATCTATACAGAATTTTGAACGTAACCCTTTATTTAATTTACAGAGGTAGCATGCTCTTGTTCTGTCAGCCATGACTGGGCTGAAGTCTTAAGTAATTCGCAATTGTATTTTGAATATGTTGCCTGCACTTAGAATTTAACCTTCAACCTACAGAAGAGTGTAACTTACAACTGAATTTACCAAGTATTTTATTTGTTATTCTACAGGTCTTTGTGTTCAAAATTAAATGCATTTTCCAGAGTTTAACAAAGATTCCCAAGTTCAACAAGATACCCCTGAAGAAGGTCGGAGGTTACATTGACTGGAATATTGTGCAAATGAAACTCAAGATGAAAACAGTAATCCAAATAAAACTGATGCAATATAATTTATGAATGCACACCCTCTGTTGTGATTGTGTTTTAGATAAAGCATAGCAGGGTTCAAATGATATCTCAACCTTGATATTATAAGTAGATGAAAATATCACTTCACACAACTTCAAAGAAAATGGTGAGAGAAATGAAAATAACTTATGCACTTTCATTTTAAGCAATCTTTTTACATTTTTCAACTTTGGATGAATGAATGATTTTATTAGATGATCATCTTTATGGTTACACAACCCTGAAGAAATGATTTGCTAATCTAACTTGGGACCGAGATCTAAGGGTTGGATAATGTATATAACCCAATAACGGTAAAGGTACAAGGACTGTTCCTTGGTGACTCAATTGTTTTACTGTTTTTAAGAAGATAATTTTTTGTTGATGCACACGACAATAAATGGTAAGTATTAGTAGATAGGGACCGAGGATAATGTATTTATAATATATAAGTTTAGTGGTTATATTTAAATTCTAAAAAAACAACATATAGACACATATATTCGAGTTAAGAATTTATTGTTTGACAAAAAGAATATATAGAAGGGGGTATGTTGATTTTCTTAATCCATGGATTTTCAATAAATGCTCATATCATCAGAGGAAATGAAATGCGGTCAGCAAAACGTTCAGCTGTGAATAGACACTTATTTTGCTTTTCAGCACAAATATTGAAAATAGTTTTTAAGTGGTGAATGATAATTATATGGAAATAATTATAGGAAAGGGAATTTGATACAATTTGGGCAGATAGAGAATTGCATCAGCAGTGAGATATTTTCTGGAGCGGTAGAAAGATCCCACCATCTTTCCAGCAACCTTGGCAACAGACTTGATGTACGTGTTCCATTTCAGATCAGGAGTAAAGGTCAAGCCCAGAAGCTTGTCAAAACATGGGGCTTCTCCTAGACAAGAGCCAACCATTTCAATTGATGCCAGATGGGGATCAGAGCATTGATGATGTAAAGATAGGAGTTTGGTTTTAGATGCATTAAAGGTAACCAGCCACGTCTTCCCCCATTGAACCACACACTCGAGATCAGAGGAGAGAGAATCAGAGAGAACTTTGTCATTTACAGTCTTTGATGTGTTGCCGTAGATGGTCGTGTCATCAGCATAGATGTCAACGAATGATTTAAGTATGTGTTTAGGGAGATCATTGATGTAGATCAGGAAGAGAGTTGGGCCCAGGATGGACCCTTGAGGGACTCCAGCATTAATACTGCAGGCCTTTGATTTTTGTCCATCGACCACTACTCTTATGAGCCTATCAAAGAGAAATGATTTAATGATAGAGAAAACATTTCCAGTTATACTGTAGCTGGAAATCTTGTGAAGTAGGCCTGTATGCCATACCTTGTCGAAGGCCTTTGATATGTCAAGAGCAATTGCCCTAGAAAGGAAGCCTTTGTCAAGAGATTCACTAATCCTATGAGATATAACTGTTAGCACATCTGCGGTAGATCTTGCAGAACGTAAACCATATTGCGTGTCACTAAGGTTATTTCTGCTGAGGTGGTTGACTATTTCTCTATTTAATATGTATTCCAGCAACTTACTCATGACACACAGGAGACTTATTCGTCTGTACTGAGAGGGAGATGATTTATCACCTGAATTCTTAAATACAGGGCATACTGATGAGGTTTTCCAGGGAGTTGGAAAGCACTTCTCCTTAAGGCAACACTTAAACAATTTTGTAAGTATGGGAGCAAGTTCTGGTTGAAGCTTTTTTAACACTATAATTGGGATGCCGTCAGGGCCAGTTGCTTTACTGGAATCAAGGTTCTCGCTCTATGCTTAAATATTGAGCTTCTCCTTTTTGGCTAGGATCGCCCTGAAAGTATTACTTCAAGTAATATCTATCAGGATCTTTCATCTGATTTCTAATCAGTGTCCTATCTCGATTATATATATATATATATATATATATATATATATATATATTATGTTTTGTATTTTAAAAATCATGATACATTTTCTTTTTACTTAATGAAATCTATTTAAATTGATAAACAAAAAATAAACAGGAGTTGAATTGCTTTTAAATGAGAAACAGAACACAGAAAATAACAAGCTGCAAGGCAAAATGGTTGTTTGTAAGCAAAGTGTTGAAAAGAAAAAAAGAAAAGTAAAATACAGAAGTTCAAAAAAAAAAAAAAAAAAAACTGAGAAAAAAAATAAAATAAAACAGATTCACAACAAAAAAGTGGCAGATAAGTTAGTATTCGTTTTTTTTTAATGTTCTAAGGATCAATTAAGCTTTAAAGATCCCACAAAGTAAGTAAAAACTGAGATACCTTCCGGTTGACACAACTTTACTTTCAACACACAGAGGGTTACCATACAAAGGATAGATGGAGCTCCTCAGCTGTAGTACAGGCAATCTATCTATGAGTGTGAAAACCAAAAACCAGATAGAGTGTTAGCTCTGTAAGACAATTATCTAGTGATAATGTCACAAATAAAATACCCATTTCCAATTTGTCATATGCAAGTGCAGAAGGCTTAGAAAACTATCATGATAAGTTAAGCAACAATGATTCTGGCAAGTATTAGATGGGTAAACATTTGGGAATGCTAGGTACTGTATGTACTGCACCAGGATGTAGAAATTTCTAGGTTTGTATCTGGTGGTGCGTTTAAAAACCACTAGGAGAGATGAACCCTCAGTTTTGTTAAAACATGCATCTAGAAGGAAAGCTCAGATATAAAACCAGAAGGCTACTGTCTTCTCTGTCCGTAGCATTCAGTTGCACCAACTGAGAGTAGCAGTTAGTCCAAAAAATGTGGATGATTCTACACAAGTCTTCACCACTACAAACAATTCTTCCGTGAGGATTTCAGACAACTTAGTCATTGTGTGAACCTTATACATCAAAATCGACAAGAGCATCCGTTTAAATATATATACGGGTGGAACGATAAAATTTTCGCTCTAGAAAAGACGACATGATTCCATTTCCATTTGATGAAAACCGTTTTTCTTTTATTGTTGCAGACCATCTACAAGTTGGCCAGTTGTGTACAAATCCCAAGAGCAATAGTAGCTTTCTATCATGTCTGAAGATGACACAATGTTCAATAAGCAAGATCAGAGATTCTAGTTATGACAACAGGATGATTGCCAGGACTCTCAAAATGCAAATCCGGACGGTTCAATCTTTGAGAGTATGAGGGTTATAAAAACAAAGTTTCCGTCCACAGTTATGGTCTTTGGTGTGGTTTCAAGTGAGGGCCACATCATGCCACCTCACATCTTCGAAGTCGGCTTGAAAATCAACACCAAAGAGTACATGGATGTGCTGAAGAGTGTGGTTATCCGCTGGTGCAATCGGTTGGCGACTGGCAGACCCTGCGTGTGGCAGCAGGAATTGGCACCGGCCCAAAAGTCTAAAGAGACCCAGAAAGTGTGCTATGACTTTGTACTCTTCTCTAACTGCCCCCTCCTTCCCCAACCTGAACCCGCTGGACTACTTCGTTTGGTAATATGTTGAGAACATCACCAACATGATTTCCTACAACACCAAAGCCAGCCTGATTGCTGCCATCTACCGAGTATTCACTGAGCTCACACCAGTCCTTGTGGATAAAACCTGCTCACAGTTCCGGATCCATATCAAGGTGGTGATTGAGGCTGAAGGCAGCTACATTGAATAGATGTCAGCTTTACTACATAATCAAGTTACCTGAATTGATTTTTTCAATAAAAGTTTTTAAATAAAGATATAGTGTTGTTTTCTTTAGGGCAACAATTTTATCATTCTATCCTATATTTCAAAGGAAAAGAAAAAGAAACGATAACAACAACAATTGCTCCTGGTGATAATCGGATGTACCGATAGAAAGTGCTTAAGAATATGGCTGAACAACAATTTCTGGGCGCCATTTTATACAACATGCCAGCTGAAATAGAAAAGACCACTCGGCAAACGGAAAAGATATCCAGAAAAATCGGAAAAAAGAATAACTTTGTTGTGTTCAATCAGACATGCTTGAATAATGACTTGCTAACAAAATATACAAATATATATATATATATATATTAGGCCAACTTTTGTCTAAAATCTATTAGAGATGTTTTTATAACATTTGTTTTGATTACTAAATATCAAGCACAATCTTCTATTCTTCATCTGATTTTGGTATTTAGGGTGTTGGGGGTATCCCTGACTCCATGCTGAGAAATGCTATACTTGCTCTAAAAGTAGTTTGGTCCGAAGGGTTTGCAACAGTTATATCACTTAGAGATAGTGAAACATATAGATTTATTTATTCTATAAAGTCAAACTTCTGTCTGTCAGAAAATAGCTTTTCCATTATTTCATATCAAAGTGAAAACCAATTTATTCCCTCTTCCTTGAAATTGGGTGAAAAAACCAAATCTGAAATCTTAAAGCAATATTTAGTAATGTTATTACTTGCAAGTCAAAAAAATATATATACATGAATCACAGATGAATCCGTCTTCATTTTATTCAATGTTAGTACATAAGATTATCTGAGTTTCGTTTTAAAAATACTGAAATGTCAGAAGAAAATTTAATTTAAAAGAAAATAAGAAAATTCTTGGTTATTAAATTCCACAGGAAATAACAATGAAAACATCTTTTTTTTTTATTATTTATTTACTTGGGAGTCACCACTTATCAAGTCCCAAAGGCCACTCAAGGATAAGGATTAATGAATGTAAGATGGTAGTGTAGTAATCGTTAATGGTGTAAATTGGGTAAAATTTGATTATTTATGGGGACGGCTCAACAAGAACTTGTTTACATTAGATAAAAAGGCTACCATGTTGTATTCAACTAGGAAATAGACCAACGGAACAGTGTTTTACAGATGGGCAGTTCTTAGAAAGAAGCTTTGTTTATGGAATCTGCATTTAGATTTAGACACAGATAGAAAGTGGGTGGGGGGAAATTGCGTATAGTGGTTGTAGCTAGTCATTTTTTTGTGAAAATTTGACAAAGGGGGGGATCATAGATTGGAGTTCAGTCGAGCACTTTAAAACAACTGTTACAATTAGAGACTTAACAATTAGTTAGGATAAAAGTTTTTGGATTATTTGTCCTTTGGAGAGAATTTTTTTTCTCAACAAAAATTATGGGGTGCCAATAAAACATTTTAAGAAAAACCAATAATAAACATTTTGTAACTTTAATAAATTGTCTTATACTATGATTATCTCTCTATATATAAAAGTGACCCCGTCTATGTGTGTGGAATGGTCTCTACCAAACTACTTTATCAATTTTTGGTTTAAAAATTTTAAACTTGATATATAGGGAATTTGGATGTGTTGAACAAATTCAATTTGGTTTTTAACCAGTAAAAATAGCTAAGGGGTCAAAATTGAAAAATTGAAACTTGGCAGGTGTAAGTTGACTGAACAGGCATCTTCTATGCATGTGCAAATATACATTTATATATTTAACTACATTAATTTTTTGATATGCACATGGATTTAGCTCAGATGGTAACAAATAATGCTGGAGAGTTACATATTTTGGTTTGGATTCTAGCTGATGACACTCAAGTCATGTTTTAACTTTAGAAATCACTACTATATATTAGGTACAATATAATAATCAATAGAGAATTGGCTAATATAATAATAAATATGAAATCTGAATAAATTAAAAATATACCTAAGTGTATTTGACAACCGTGTAATGCCGGGCAGCCTGCTACGACAGTTGGTAGTTAAATGTTTATGTTAATGGTTTAACATGCATAAAATGTAACTTTTATTGAACAACTAATTTTATGTAATATTTATTTGATTAGTTTTCAAAAAATAATTACATTTTAACATATTTATTGTAAATATGTAATTACATATATTCAATATTAAAAAGTTTAAAAATAGTTTCGCTAAAATATAAGAATATTTTTTTAATCATAAAACAGCTTTTTTAAACCTACCAGAAAAAAAGCCCCCAAAATTTCAAAAATCGAACTAAATTCGCTTATGCCTCAGAATTTTTAGGATGAGGATGGATTATTTGGATTATTCAGATTGCTATTCTCATCTTGAATGTTATTTTCATAATGTTTTGGGCCTGTGGCGCAATGGATAAAAGTGTTAAGTTTAATCAGTTATAAGTTGCAGTCTTCTGAATTTTCAATCCTCAGTATAAGTGATACTAAGAATACAATTACAAATTACTAAAAATATCTATCTGTTCACAGCTGACGATACAAGATCAAGCTGTATCTATGAATAAAATCAAAGTTTTGGTTCAAAATTACATGCAGATTCTAGAGTTCAACAAGATGCACCTGTTTGGTTTGGTTATTTTTGTTTAACAGCATATTAACCATTTTGGGGTTATTTATTTCCAAATTAAGTCATTTGAGGAAAAGGTTTTATGCTTCAAGTTCTTTATATCTTCAAATATTTATTCATGGTATTTGATTTGATTGTTTTATAGACGATTGCGGTTTTTGTTTTGACTATACAGAACATAATCGAGTTTTGAAAAATGAAAGGAAAAAACAATAACATCAACACTTGGTGCATTTTAGGTCAGGAAGCCAGTATCTTCAAATAGTCTGATCTAGTAGCAGAAGATACATTAACAGGTATTACCATTCTGGATCAAAGTAGGTCTGGCATCAATAGTAACTAAAGGACAACTCCACAGCCTCCACAGCTCCCAAATAGCACCTCACCACTGAATATTTTTTAAGGTCATACCCAGAAAAAAAAAGAAAGTTAGCAGTACATTGGCTAAAGTGTTGTGAGAATAACATCTAAGATGAGAACAGTAATATCCAAATAATACAAACAATCAGGATTTTTTTTTGCTACAATAAGAAAATTCATTGATAATAACTTGATAAAATTGTTAGTATTTGATCAATGAATAACATCAATTAAATTTGTAAGCAAAATAAATTTAAAAAAAAACACACAAAAATAAAATTCAAAAATTTTTCAAAAATCAAGCAAATGCATTGGTGCTTACAGTAATAAAACAAAAACAAAAAACATGGTAAGTTGCATGAATAACAACAATAATAAAACACTCATCAGTAGAAATATGACAAGAAGAAATTGTTGAATTGAGTACTGGTCATCATGGAATGTTGGGAGAAACCACTTTACCCTGTTCAATACTGCACCGGTCATAACCATAAGGTTGGTATTTCAACTGGACCTTCCGGTTGATACCAGTAAATTTGTACCTGGAGAAGCAAGAAGCGCAAACAAAACCAATAGACATATAGAAATTAACACTGACTGCTACAATATAGATAAAATGTATTGACAAAATTCATGGCATCCATATTTCTTTGACCTTTAAGTAACTAAACAAGCACAGAAGATGTGTTTTAAGATGGTTAATGTAGTTTGCTTGAGGCATTGTTTACTGTGTACGTAAAGGTAATTTTAATCTATATAAAACAATAGAACGCTGAGGTGTAACAGATAGACACAAAAACTAAAGCAAATTAAGATGTAATGGTGGAATAAGCTCTGTGTGTGTGTGTGTGTGTGTGTGTGTGTGTGTGTGTGTGTGTGTGTGTGTGTGTGTGTGTGTGTGTGTGAGTTAAATATTTTATTACGTGTATTGTGTTCTTACTTGCATTAGTATAAAGTAGAAGATCTGTATTATAATATTTCAGCAAATAGTCCTTCCAAACATACCTATTATGGCTATTATAAAATGAGCAAATTCTCCCATTTCCAGTTTCAATGAAAAAAAAATGATACACAATTTACCTGAAAAATCTCACAAAATAATAGGAATATTCAAATAAATTCTTTTAAATACTTCATTAGACAGACCCAAAAAATGTTTCTATAATTTCATTATTCAACATTATTTCTGAATTTATCCAGTTTATTTGCTTATAATAATTTAGAATAATGCTATAAAACTTGCCTAAAATAACCGATAAAAAAATTTTTTAGTTTCATTTCTAAAATTATAAGCATTCTTGTATTTTGTATTTTATTTATTTGTTATACTTTTTATAAAATGTTGTTTATGTGCAAGAATTACAATATACAAAAATAAAGATTGAGATCTGAGCAATAGGTAACAACTTAATAATTCTCTCTCTCTATTATTATTATTAGATTAGAATTCTAACTAAAGCCTAAATCATTTTATTCACGAGAATTTTAAGTCATTAATATTTTGGTATAAAACCAAATCTGTAATTTTTGTTTTGAAATGAATCAACTAATTATAATAGACAACTTGTATATGCTGCAATGAGTCATTTTACTGGTGCAATATTAATTGGTTAATTAAGTTAAATAATTATAGAATAATTGACCTAAAGAAAGAAGAGATAACATACTTTTGGACAACAAGTATTACTAATCATTATTTTTACTTGAAATAAATGATTGTATCTTTAAGACTAAAAGGTCATATTTTTCGTGTTTAAATGGCAACCAAAGAAAATCATAAGCTTTGATTATGAATCACTTTAGTTGAATTATCGGATTATGATTTGAAAGCCGAGTTTTCTTGGGTTTGAACAACAGAGAGAAAGACATCTTAATTTTTATACTAGGAAGGCATCGCTTATCAAGATCTGAGAACCACTTAAGGATAAGGGTTAATGAATGCCGAGTAGACCGTGAGACAACATCTTGATGATCCGTAATAGTGGAACTTAGGTAGAGTTTGATTATTTAAACAAGAACTTTTTTTACATCAGACTTGAAAACGACCATGTTATAGTCAGCTGGGAATCAGTCCCACAATATTCTCTTCCACAGATTGACAATTCTAGGAAAGAAACTTTGCTAATGGAATTCTCATTTGATTTTAAGCACAGATAGAGAGTAAGGGAAATTATTGACAAGTATTTGTTGGAAATGCTCTGCAGAGGTGGAGGGGCACAGATTGAAGCTCAGTCAATCACCTGCAATGAAAATAATGATATAGCAGAGTGCCACTGAGAATGCCTCTTTTGTGAGACAAAGGAAGTAGAGAGGCACAAAGGCCCTAACCCACTAGATTTCGAAGGCAGTTTTGAATGCTGTCAAGGTAGGAAAGGGTGCTTCGAGCAGCTCGTCCTCAAATGTGTCAATATTACTCCATTTTAGGATTTATTTGGCTCTTGTATAGGTAGAGAAATGCATCAAGACCGAGATACTTTCTGGAACGGTAGAATGATCCAGCCATTTTTCCAGCGACTTTGGCAATGGATATGACTAAGTCTTGCATTTCAGGTCAGCAGTGAAGGTCAGTTCCAGAAGTTTGTCGAAGCAGAGCGCTTCCTCAAAGCAATAGCCATTCATTTCAATTGAGGCTAAGTGAGGATCAGAGTGCAGGTGGTGAAAAGATAGAAGTTTGTTTTTGGAAACATTAAAAGTAGCCATTTTTACCCCATTGTACCATACACACAATATTTGTTTTTACTTAACTAAATTATTAAGCCAAGAGGAATCATTTTCACTTTTAATTAATTTGGTCAGATTGATCTTTTCAGACTAACACAAATGACTAAATTGTATTTGCAATTTAAAAAAGCCATGACAGTGCACCTGCTATACTTTATTTGAAGGCTAAATTATATAAAGATAATTTTGGAATGACAGATTTAATCAGGATTTAAAAAGATGAAATATGCAGTTAGTAACCAAATTGTGTTTACTATTCAAAGAAGTCATACACAGAATAAGACTAAGACCACATATTGTAGTTTGGCTGGTGGCTCCTCTTAAATTGTGTGAAACAAAAGCTTTCATTGACTGATCAGACAGAATGAGAGTGAGAGAGACAGAAGGTGGCAACCGATCTCCAATTCAACATTATTTAAGAAACAAAAGCAAAAACTAAATTTTAAAATTGCCTAACAAAACTTAGCTCTAGTCAAATTCTTCAACTTGTCTATTCTTTCCAGCAAGAACAACATAACATTTTGAATTTATTATTTTACATGCCTGTGCTCAAATGAATATTTGATAGTATTCAAAGCAATTTTTTTAGGGGGAAGGGGTTACCAACAGAATTGACCACTTGGCAAAGTTCCTAACCAAGTTGTGTCAGTAGTACAGTTCTGTGGATCTTTTAAATGCAGCATGAGTGCAGAACAATAAACAAAACAACCAATTAGAATGCATGTGATTATTGTAGCATCAGATCACACATACACATTAACACCTTTTCTTATCAATAGCAATTCAAGTTAAAATGTTATAGAATTTTTTCTCAGGCATGCAAAATAAGACTAACATGAAAATTAAATAAGAAAAACTGAATATAATAACATACAAAATGATTATTTTTCTACAATTGGTTTGCCCACGCTGCACATCACAATTCAGGAGGATTCATCTACAAAGCAATAGTTGAACCATTCCAAGGTTGACAAAAACACCCGGGAGGCCAGCTAAAGACATGGTTACAAACCATTAAAGTCGAAATCAAACTTAACTTCAGTCCACAGGTCTACGGTGTTTTCTGCTAGTCCCGGAATTGGCTGGCCATCACTATCTTGGCTGCCATGCACCATGGTGCATGATCTCCATTTATTCAGGATGCTGTATGTTCTACAGGAGAAGCCAACTCAATCCATCCTAGTTGAATAATGTCTCAAGTCATTGTGTACAGCATAAATGAATATGTTTAGTTGCTTATTATTATTGTACTTTAATAATTCTTTTATATAATATATACTTTTGTTTCTTTGATATAAAACTACTTTATCCTTTTTCTACTTTTATTGCATTTACAACTTGTGAAAATATGCATATTTTTCATTATCTATGAGAAAACTATTTTGTTCAATTTTAGCACACAAGTTTATTTGACTTTAAACATAATCACTAAAAAGACAATAAAATATATTCATTTTTTTTTTACTATATCTTACTTCTATTATATATATATATATATATATATATATATATATATATAAATCTCTAAAACAGCTACAAGGTAAACATCTGATGATCCTTGTTTTTATTTTACAATTTAAGTTTGTGTTTCACTTTTATATATTTGAATCCCCTTTTGTAAATGCAAATTTTCCAGCAGTAAATCAGCTTATGTAAGTGCAATATGTTGAACTTAGTATCTTTTGGAATTTAAACTGCAGTTTCTTTCACTTATAAACTACTCAAAGCTTCTTTAGATTATACATGTTATAAATAAATATATGGCAATTTACGCAAAATCATCCATGTTTCATTTGCATAAGGAATCATCACGCTATATATATATATATATATATATATATATATATATATATATATATACATATATATATAACTACTTAATTTACTCACATGAAATTAATATATGAAAGTATAGATTTATGCGTAAACTTTAAGTATTTACTTCAAACGTGCTCAATACGTAGGTAGAGCTAGTTAGTAAGTTATAAATGTATATAGCGATTAAGCTACACTGAATATTCCGCGTTTCATCCACTCTAGGATTCCTCAGGCTTATGCGCATAAGCCTGAAGAATCCTAGAGTGGATGAAACGCGGAATATTCAGTGTAGCTTAATCGCCATATATATATATATATATATATATATATATATATATATATATATATATATATATATATATATATAAAGAGAGAGAGAGAGAGAGAATAAGTGAGTGGAGCTGTCATGTAGGGACTTTTATGGATTTTATTTAAAGGACAAAATTGTTGGTTTATTATTGGATTCCATGAGAAACAGCAAGCAATTGACATTATATAAAAAAAAATTCTAAACAATTTCATTTTGAGAATCCTGAAAATGAAAGACACTAACATTTTCTCAAAAACTAAAATTCCCATAATTCCATAGAAAGTTAATTAACTATTAAAGTTCATTTCTTTTTCTAATTCTTCGTGTAATAAATACTTGAAAAACAAAAAGAACAACACCAAAGCAGACAAATAGTAACCACAACAAAAGGAAACAAAAAAAGCAGAGAGTGGAAGCATAGCATTCAAAATATTAAGCAAAGAGAAAAATGAAAAAAAAAAAAAAAAAACAATAAAAAACATCTAATAATAATACAAATAACAAAAGAAGCATAAGCTCATATTTGGTGATCCAAATATTTTTCCAGACATATATTTTCTTTTAAAAGCATGCAGGCTTCATGTAATACAGGTGACAGCTTGAATCATTCATTTGTACTTCAAGAGATGAAAGAATTTTTAAAAGAGAGAGAAATCGTGCAATACTGAAAACTAATAATGAACTGCTGTAGAAATACCAACATTTGTGAAATGAGCGGAAGGGGTAGGGCTTGGAGTGCATGGAATAGTGGCTTGGTAATATTTCACCATTTTTTTTTTTAGTTAAGACGAGAGAATAAAATTAAACAGAGATACAAATGATTATTAATTAATAAAAGTACATCAAATGGTGATTATGAGGTCCCTATAAAAATAGAGACATCAAAATTATAATCAACGAAAAATAAGTAAATTGATTATTATAAAATGAATAAAAAGACTGAAGTTTAAGATAAGTAGTATTTTAGAATAAAAAGAAAAGATAAAAAGTAGCCACTCATTATTTTTTGTATAAAAGGCAAGTAACAGTGCATTAATTTATTTGTTACTTTTTTAAGCGCATATAAGAATCAAATTTTCTCTCCCAATTTTAAGGTACAATAATGAGCTGGCACCCAAATAATTCAATCATATAAATAATATTGAAGACGGATTAATTAACATGTGTGTGTGTGTGTGTATATATATATAACTGTGTAGTGTTTGTGAGAAAGAACCCCAGCAAAGTGCTCAATTATAAAGAAAAAAATTCAATACAAGAGCATAATATATATTAAAATTTTACAGAACATCAGAAAAACATTGATACCATCAGTTTCAAATTCAATATAAGGAGACAGTTAAGGTTAAAGAAAATATTGGATTCTCTTCAGCCTCTGTTTTTATCTGTTCTTCTGGAAAGAACAGATAAAAACAAAGACTGAAGAGAATCCAATATTTTCCAACCATAAACTGGTCCGTTTATATCAGATTTAAAACAGATGGTACAAATGTTTTTCTGACTTGTAAAATATTAATATATATATATCTCGATCTTTTAACATCTTTATGATTGGTGGGATAGAAAGCTTTTTGTTACAGTCCCAGTTATGCTAGGCTGGCCATGTTGTTGGAATGGATGAGGGAAGAATAACGAAAGCTTGTATGCACAGTCAGTTGGCTTGTGGTCATAGAAATGTAGGTCACCCCTGGCTGACAAATTGAAAGATGCCTTGACAGCTATCTGTATACCTTATTAAGACTTTGAAAACAGTGCACAAGAAAGGAAAGGGTGGAGAGTGTTTGTTACAATGGTCTAAAAAATTTATCGCCAATTTGTCTGGGTAACTCAAGAAATGCTAGAGAGACAAAAAGCAAGAGAAAATGCTTCAACATTAAATTATTCACACACTTGCCTAATCTGTGGACTTTGCTGCAAGTCTCTTGTTGGACTTGAGTATCATAAGTGATTTAAACATAAATGAAAAATTGTGGGAACCTCATACATTGAAAGCAATGGAAGAATATATATATATATATATATATATATATATATTAATTTTATTCTTAGATTGATTAAATAATGTACAAGTCTTAAGTTTCATACGCTTTTTTAATTTGCAAAATGTCAGTACAGATTTCAGTTTAATAGGGTTTTCTTTCCATGGCAAGAAAGTGATTGGATAGTGATGTAGGTTATACTATGCGTGTATAATATTAGAATAACATTAGAATCACTTCATGAACGATATTATTTACACAATATATATTTAGAAAATCCGTAGCATAATTTCAAGATTACATTCTACATGTATAAATGAACCTCTTTATGCGTGAGGGTTGCTTTCATATTAGCACTTCATTACTAGTTTAATTTTCATTGTCATCCATTTCTTCTTCTGCATGATCTTTGGTTTATGCTGATCATATTTATGTGTATTTGGTCTGTTGTATTTTATTACCTGAAATAAGAATGGCTATCATTTGTAATATGACAACTAGGCTCTCTATACTGGTTATCAAAGGAGCTCCAGGAAGTCATGACTTAGATTTTTCTTTTAAACTCTGGTGTGTTTGGTGTCATTTTTGCAAAACAAGGCCCTGACTTAACTTACCTTTGAATCTATCACAAAATAGTATTTATCTATTACAGACATTGCATATATTAGATGTTTATATTTACAATATAGTTAATCAATAATTAAAATTTCAGTGATAGAAGGGAAATAATCCCCTGTTGATCTTTATTAGAGTTGAATTCCCTTTGTCAACCAATTTTTCACAAATAAGGAAAAAAAAAAAAATACAGACTAAATCAAAGAATACAAAAATATCTACAGAGCCAGTAACTTTTCTATTTTCTTTTTCACACAACAAGTAACATGCTCGAGTATGGTCGAATGCTAATCTGACCAAAACGTTGCACAAATAACACTCAAGATGAGAACAATAGTCTGATCAATACAAGCAATATAATCAATTAATATTTGTTTTAATGGTCTATAACTCAGAAATCAAGTGTTTTCAAACCTATCTTCATCAGAATTATTTTTAGTGTTAACACATATAGAACATAATCCGAATGTTAACCCAAAGATTTTCAAAAACCTGTATATATATTGATCTAGTAGACCTTGTTCATTTACTAATAACATTTTCTGTAACCATAAAATGACCAGAGAAATAAATATAAATAAAATAAAACAGAGACCATTCTATTTTCTTATAGATAATTCAGTTAAAAAACACTGCAATTATAAACTGATTGAAACTTTGATATAACATGAACACCATAAAGAAGGAGTTGAATTAACCGTTTCAGTTTGGTTAATGACAAAGTTTATAAGTATTTATTACCAAAGCACAATATCTATTGGAAATTATTGCAAACGATTCATTAAATGCAAGAGGGAACGGTGTTCATATGTGTCTCAATGGTATATTAGTATAGTAGTAATTAGTATGGTATACTGACTCAAGTCTTAGTAAGGTAAGAGCTTCTTTAGTAGTGGTTAATGCAGATGAGAACATAGGCTTTTGAAAAAGCACAAGAGTTCATATATATATATATATATATATATAATTAAAATGAAAGATAAATAAAAGTTATATATAACGTCATTATAGTATCAAAAACAATAAGGAAAATTTAAGGGAAAAATTAAGAAAAAAACTCTTTAGGCCATGGTATTTCAAAGCTAAATGTTTCTCATCAGAAAAGGCGAAGAGCCAGAATTATACAAAATGCAATAATATGCTTAATGATATTTAGGTATGAAATGAAAATGAAGGAACAGGGTAAGATGGTAAATAATAATTAAAAATAGGTACAGCATATAAGGGTAAATAGGAGGGGTAGTATATATGCAGGTAATAGTACAAAAAAAAAATCCCTTTTTTTGCTATTTCTGTCTTTTCTCCTTTCTTTCTCCACTTTCTCTTCTATCTTCCCTATTTTTTCCTTTTTTTCTTCTTCTATTGTTGGCTCTTCTTTTATGTTCCCCATTATTTCATAGTGACCTATAAATTTTTAATTTTTCGTATTGTAAACAAAAAAGGTTTTTTCACGCAAGTTGTATTATCAGAAATGCTATTCCATGAAGTGCACACCTGTTAATGTTTAATCCAATGGTTCTTAAACGCATTAACATCACGGTTTCCTGTGAATTCGTCCTTCTCTCTAAACCTCCTTTTGTATTCATGAATTAAATTGCCTTCCAGATTCTAAAATGTTCTAATCTTTTTTATTATATATGAATTAGTCACATTATAAAAACATGCACGATTTTAAATATAATCACAGCATACTAAAAAAGTGAAATACTTGACACTATTTTTCATATGTCCTTGATTGATAAGGAATAAATCCTTCTATACTGAGGCAATTTTATTTTTTTATCCCAATCCAGAGCGTTTTTCTCAGGGAGCTAGATTTTTTCCCTACATTAAATACAGACTTTGTGTCTAACTCTGCCCTCATGGAGAGGCAATTAAACAGGGACACAATCTCATAGCAAAAAAAAAAAGAAAACTTTTTCCAATATAAAGAGTCAAGTTGTTTGTAAAATATTTGCCATTCTAAACTACAAGATCTTGAATGTGTGGTTGAATGTCGAAGAGTGCATAGCATCAGTCTCTTTCAACATTCTGTTGTTTCTGTACTTAGTTTTGGTAACAACAAGCACTGAAAAATTCAACTTCATAAAGATTTTTTTTTTTTTTTTTACATAGGCGTAAACACTTATCAAGGCCGATAGGCCACTCAAGGATAAGGGTTAAAGAGTGTAGAGTAGTCAAAAGGACAATATAGTAATGGAAGTTCGGTAAATTTGTTAACTTAAGTGGAACGGCTCATCAGAAACTTGTTCATGTTGGACTTGAAGACAACCATATTATAGACAGCTGGAAAGCAGGAAAACGAAAGACAATTCCACAGGCGTGCAGTTCTAAGAAAGAAGCTTTGATCATGGAATCTATGTTTAGGTTTAGGCACAGATAAAGAGTGTGGAAAATTATTGATAATGTTTTCAGCTAGTCTAGTGTTTCTTGTGAAAGTTTGGCGAGGGGGGACCATAGATTGAAGCTCAGTCGAACACTTTCCATGAAAATAACGATAAAGCAGAGACAAACTCGCAACATCTCTTCTGTGAGATAGAGGTTGCAGCGAAGAGAAAAGGACATCTCCCACCAGGCCACGAAGTCTATTTTTAACTCTATCAAGGCAGGATGTCTTTTCTAGCAGCTCCTGGTCATATGTGGCAACAGTATTCCATCCTTGGACATATCTGGCTCTTATATAGATAGAGAATTGCATCAGCAGTGAGATATCTACTGGATCGATAGAAGGATCCGACCATTTTTCCAGCGGCCTTGGCAACAGATTTGATGTACGTATTCCATTTAAGATTAGGAGTAAAGGTCAAGCCCAGAAGCCTGTCAAAACTTGAGGCCTCCCCAAGACAAGAGCCATTCATTTTAATTGATGCCAGATGGGG
Source organism: Euprymna scolopes (assembly GCF_053919585.1). Classification (NCBI taxonomy): domain Eukaryota; kingdom Metazoa; phylum Mollusca; class Cephalopoda; order Sepiida; family Sepiolidae; genus Euprymna; species Euprymna scolopes. The sequence goes on from NC_136483.1 coordinate 161,624,081, forward strand.
ATCAGAACGTTGATGATGTAAAGATAGAAGCTTGGTTTTAGATGCATTAAAAGTAACCAGCCACTCCTTTCCCCATTGTACAATGTGATCAAGATCAGAGGAGAGAGAATTGGAGAGAACTTGGTCGTTTACTGTCTTAGATGTGCTACCATAGATGGTAGTGTCGTCAGCAAAAATGTCTACGAATGATGTAAGGATGTGATTTGGAAGATCATTAATGTAGATCAGGAAAAGAGTTGGGCCCAGGATGGACCCCTGAGGGACTCCAGCATTTATACTGTGAGCTTCTGATTTTTGCCTATCAACTACTACTCTTATGAACCTATCAGAGAGAAATGATTTAATAATTGAGAAGACATATGCGTATCCTAATCAAACTAAAATGCAAAGAGCCTGATGTAGGATTAGTGGAAAACACAAAGGTATTTGATCCAAAATGTGTATCAAGATGCAGTTTGTTTTTTATTCTTCTTTAGCTAAGAAGTTGAATTTCAGTATAAAAAATTCCTATTGAAACTTATCTAAAACTGAAATTGATTTTTTAACTTATATTCACCCCAAACAAGGTAAATTATCACCAAGATGTAAGGGGCTACTATGAATTAGGGGCCATGCCTACAGGGAAATTTTAAGTAGGGAGTTGAGCAACAAGGTGATTGTTCACATTACATTTTAACTTCTACATGTTAGTCATCTATTCCCCTTATCATGAGCTTTCTTCAACTAAAACCAACTAAAAGATTCCGTCGAAGTAGATTCTACTATTTTGGGGAACCCCAAAAGATTTTAAAAGCAAGCACGTGTATTTTGAGCACTTGTCCCTTTTAGCAATGCATGGTTTAAAAGAAAAAAGGAATTAACTACAATTCCTGATGAATTTGTTGATGATTTTTCAAACTCCATGCGGTAATGTTTAAAGATCATGATAAGAGAAGAACGCATAAATAATTCTGTGTATAGATTAAAAATGGGTTTATGTTATCGTTTTTGATAAATGTTACTAAATGAGGAATCATTTTCATTTAAAATCCAGTTAGTATTACACATGTAAAAATTGAGAAAAGTACACTTGAAATGTGTCAACATTATGTGAATAAGTGTAATCAAAATACCAAATCTGATTTGATGTTGTTTTTATCCCAAAACAAAAATCAAATTTTAACTCCAAATAATTTCTCATTTAATAATATTCATTAATAATAATAAAATTAATAATATTTAACAAAAACAACATAAAACCATTTTTAATGTTAATACCGAATTTTTCTCTCATTCCTCTCTGACCACAACCTTTAAGTATTACTCTTCATGCTTTTTATCTATATCTGAGAAGTTCCTTATTCTTCTCAAGGGTTCATGATCTCAACCCCTCACCCACCATCTCCCAGGTTAAGAACCACTGGTTTAATGTAATACATGTATTAACAGCAGTTAGTAATAGCACATTCAATATTAGTATTTCAATATTTACTCATTACTCTCATGGGGGGCTACGTCAGCTGACAGTGAGCCAGCATACAGCTAAAACTAAAGAGAGCTGTCACCTATACTACTCAAATGAACCTAAGTGGAGTGAGCTCAAACATTCATTACAGTTGTGTTAGGACCCAAGCAAAATATATGAATGGTTGTATGTTTATGTGTGGTTAGGTGGATGCGTATGTATATATATATATATATATATATATATATATATATATATGTAAATATATACACAAGAATCATATGCATATATCTATATAGCAGCAAACCCTGGTCGTATGGGTACCCAGCTCAGTTGTAACAGTACCCACCCTCTTCACTTGATGAGCGCTTAGGTCGGCCATGAGGCTGATATTTGATCTGCACTTTACGATTGATTCCTGAAAAGCGTCCATACCTGAAAACAATAAGTAGCAACCAAACAATAAAGTATTAGTATACAAGCATAGAATCTTCTCACTGCATAAAATGGAAACAGACACAGCAGATGAAGTATTAATTAAGAACGCAAAACAGATTACATCTGTTCAACAAAATACTGTATACAAAACTTGCTTGCAAAGCAATGTACTCTGTAAGCTATTTTGGAAAATTAATTTTTTCAGATTTTTGCACGTTTTCATTTAAAACCTTTTACAAAACGAAATTTTTTGTAAAATGTATTTTCTATTTATCAATAGTGACAAAGTAATGTTCTAAATTTTCAACTGAACAATGGCTCAAACTTTATATATATATATGGAAAAGGAAAAAACAAAATTATTTATATATTCATTAACATTGTCTTTATTTTAAGACTTCCTTGAGAAGATTTGAAGAAATAGAATACAAGTAAAATATTTGGTGCATTTGCGATGTGAAAAGGATGTTTTTTAATGGACCGTAGCCGTTAGAATTTATAATGTATAATGCGTTTATCTTTATTTTATTTATTTACGAAATATTTGCAAATATTGTACTTGTATTTTATTTCTTCAAATCAATCATGTTGAGATAATCTTGAAATAAAGATGAAACACAGAATATATAATTTTGGTTTTTCAGTTTTCTATCACAGAATATTATTTCTTTCATATATAATACTATACATATCAATCCTTGTAAAATAAAATTAGCAATTAATAAGTTGTTAAATAAAAAAAATGAATTCAACATATTAATACAAATCTTTCAGTAACAAGAAAGAGGATGTTTCACTTAAAATTATGAAATATTAATATTTTAAGCCATGTTTTTAAATTTAATTTAAAGTTTATCGGCTATAATTCCTGCCTATTAATCAGACATCAAATTAATAATTAGTAATAATTAATTAGTAATAACTAGTAATGTTTTAACAAAAATATGACTGAAATATACTCTAAATTAGGAATATGATCACTCAATATACAAATGCTGTTTTAGTTGATTTTATATCAAATTATAATTATTTCTAGCTATTTAGCAATAAGAAAATATAAATGTATCTAAAAATCTTAATCCTGACCAAAGTTAGCCTACATTATTGAAGATATGCTTATTATATATGTATTTCTACTAAATTATTTGTGTGATTATATAGGGCCACAAATAAAAAAAAGAAGATATTTTTCAAAATTTAACATGTACATAAAACTGAATAGATTGTTAGAAATGATATCAAACACATTTATAGTGTTATCAGTATTCATCTTAATTGAAACCATTTCTAATTTCACTTAGCAATAATGTCAAAGCAAAAGTAATAACTGTACAATCAAATTTTATAAACTAATTCTATGGATATTCTCTAATAAACTGAGTGCATTTGGAAAAGTTTGATGAAATAAATGGAAAATGAATTAAATTTTTTAATTTTAAGATAAATGAATGTATTTCTTTCACACTTTTTAATAATTAACATAATAATGCGCAAAATCATTAGTTATTTACCTAGTTTCACCTATGTTTTCGTTGCTTAAAAGTAAAAAAAAAAAGTGACAGAGTTGTTAGCACTGGTACAGTTTGTGACCGTGATAAAACCAACTTTTCATTAATATCTTCTGAATATTTATGAAAACAGCCGGAAGTTGATGAAGCATTTAGCCAATCAAATTGTGATACAGCAGGCAACAATTTTCAATTGCGACATGAGTAAATCATATAATCCGTTCACACTAATACCAAAATCTTCAAAATTTTGGAAAATTTAAAAAAGAAAAGAATTCTTGAATATCCTAACCTTCAAATAATCTAAGAAACCATTTCTTTTTATTCACCCGAACCTTAAACTAAGCCTAACCTAATTGAACTGATTCAAAACCTGAAACAATACAAAAAACAAATCATTCAAACAAAACACTAATAGTTAAGCTTAACTTTCTTGTAACAAAAAAAAACTTTCATGCAAAAAAAAATGTTTCATTATATTTTCTTTATCAAAAAAATAAATATTTTTCCATAAAATTTTACATACACTGTTTTTTCTTGCTTTAAATGTTGTTTCATCACTTTTCCTGTTTGATAGCATTACCTCCTTTGGATTTTGACACTGTGTCGTTTTCATTTGACATCTTCCGGCTAATTACAACAAACAACCAGAAGATGCTAAAGAAAAGTCGGTTTTAGTCTGAATTACAAACTGTACCAGTACTGTATTGTTTACTAAAAAAATGGAAATCAATTAAGTAATAAAATTATTTTGTGAATTTGTTTTAATATTTGACCCACATTGATTAATAGTAAAAAATAAATAATGTGTAATTAATGTGAGACAGAAAAACATACATGCACACAGCATAAACAGATATGGTTTAAATCACATAAATTAATTTATATATATTTATTTTTGAAGAACTCTAGGGAGATCATAGTCATTATATTGAGTTTAATGTCTATTTTACATGCTTGGTCTGTATAATTGCACACATTAACTTCCCTTTAATCTGTTCTGGTGAGTACAGAAAAATATCTCCACCTTAATAATTTTCTTAGCTGAAATAAGTATTTTTAGAAAGAAAATATATTCACATTATAACATAGTGGAAGGAAAAAACAAAGATAAACTAGTCTGAATCAAATATTGATATGTCAGATAGATTTGCTATTTGGGCTTTTGACTTTGAAAATCTAACTTAACTTTATATGTTAGATAATCAATTTTTATAAAAACCAATATATTTTTTGCTTGTTCAATTTAAAATACAAGGTGTGCACAACTTTACCATCTTTATTACCTTTTAAAATCTTTGATGGTCAAAGTTAATGTACCTTCACTGATGATGTGCAGCAAGACATGACTGAAGCAATACATTTGGTCATATGATATATGCTGCCGTCTGGACAGAGTTGGATTATTGCATTATTATTTGTAAAGTTTGCAAGGTGGAGGTGCACATCAGGTGTGTTTGATGTTAAAGAATACCACATATTAGGTTGGTGTTAAAACAATATCGTTTTCTCACATGTTACTTTTATATATGATTTCTTAATTAATTCATTGATATATAACCATGTTATATATCATTTTGAAGTGCATTTTTCGCTTTATCGAATCATATTATTCGTTACTGTTCTCAATTTCTTCATTCATTTTTTGGAGGCTTTTTGACAGCAAGGACAAAATTCAAATCTGCATGATTTTCTCAAACTAGGTCGAAAAGCTGCCAAGACAGCTCGTGATATCAATGATATGTTTGGCCCAGGAACCACTAACAAAAGTGTAGCACAATGGTGGTTCATGAAATTTTGCCATAGTGATGAGAGCCTTGCGGATGAAGACAGTCACAGCCGGCTGACTGCGGTTGATAACAAACATTTGAAAGCTTTAATTGAAACCGATCCTCACAAAACCATGAGAAATTGCTGTTGAATTCGAGGTCGACCACTCAACAGTCATTCGCCATTTAAAGCAAATAGGGAAGTAAAAAAAAGTTGGATAAATGGGTGCCGCATGAATTGAACGATAATCAAAAAATTCATTGTTTTTAGGTGTCTTCTACGCTCTTTCTGCACAACAATGACGACCCATTTCTCAAGCGGATGGTGACATGTGATAAGAAATGGATCCTCTATGGCATTCGGTACAGTGATTGGATGCCGAAGAAGCTCCACAACACTTCCCAAAACCAAAATTGCACCAAAAATGGTTATGGTAGCTGTTTGGTGGTCTGTGGGCAGTCTCATCCATTACAGCTTCTTGAATCCAGGTGAAACGATTACGATGGAGAAGTACTGCCAACAAATTGACGAAATGCACCAGAAGCTCCAATGTATGTGCCTGGGATTGGTCAATATGAAGGGACCAATTCTTCTCCATGATAACGCTTTCCCGCATGTTGCTCAACTAACCCTGCAGAAGTTGAACAAATTGGGCTACAAGACGGTCTCATCCGCCATATTCACTAGCCTTCTCGCCCACCGATTATTATTATTTCAAGCATCTTGACAACTTCCTGTGCAAAAAATGCTTCAAAAGCCAAGATGATGCTGAATCGGCCTACAATGACTTCATCGCTTCCAAAACTCCAGATTTCTATGTTAATGGCATAAATTAACTTGTTTCTCGTTGGCAAAAATGTGTTTATTCTAATGGTTGTTAATTTGATAAATAAATTTATTATGAAAGGAGTTCTGATCTTTTGAAGTTGAATGTCAAAAAACAACATTATTTTTGCACCAATCTAATATGTTTTCACTGAGATGTAAGGAGCTACTGTGAATTAGGGGCCAGATTTATAAGGGGCATGATAAGTGGGGAATTGCACAGCAAGATATTTGTTCACATTATATTTCTCTATGTTGGCACAGTCTGAGAAACAAGGGGCAGCAAGTAAATTCCAAAGCTATTAGAGTAGAAAGTTTTTCAGCATCTGGGAGTCTCTAAAGTTAAAGAGTGGAATTTGCAAGTAGTTGGGTTGATCAGAAATATTTATGTTGAGGGGACACAAATGCAGTAAGTTCGTCAAAACACATCTTGTTTTGAGAGCCTTTAAGTGCAGCCACAACATGTAAGAATAGTACAATAAATATGAGTTCCATACTTGTTGGAAATTAAAGTTTTGTGTGATCAGCTTATATAATGAAAACCTTTTTTTTTTTTTAATCACTGAATTATAAATTACTTGTATCATTATATTAACTCAAAAAAAAAAAAACTAAGATTTATATAGTTTTGTTAAAAGATTGAATATAAATTATTTGAAACAAAACAAATATAATTAAGAGAAGATGAAGGCTTGTTTTATTTTTTTATTAGGTATTCTAAAATTTAAATGACACAAAGCTGTGTCAGAAGGTAGATTTTCTACTAAATGTGGTTTTAGACTGCAACAACATGACAAAATGCTGTGTTGCCCATATCGTTCCTTGCTACAGTAGTATCTTTAAAAAAACAAGCCATATCAATGGCAGCTTCTGTTATCATAATTATACAGCCAAAAAAAGAGAGAGTAAGAAAAAGAAATTCACTTTTTATTATGATTAGAGTTTCCTATCAAATTGTGTTATTAAAATAAGTGATTAGAGGAACTTTTAGTACAAAAATAATTTATTCTAAATTAAACTCTAAATATTTGTATATCTTATTCATATATTTAAACTTGGACATTGGAGGAGGGGGGGTGTTTTTTGGCTGCAAAACACCTTTGTCAGTAAAATTAATTTTTAAAAATCTAATTTTTTATTATTATTTTTCTTCTAAAATATAAATATTTCAGAATAGCCATTTACTTTTTTTAGCATGGGTCAAAAATTTGCAATTTGCTCAAATTTCTCTGTAAATGCAATTATTTCTACTCGGAATAATTTTGCAAGGAAGAAATCTTTTTTATTTCAACAAATGTCTTCTTTTTTTTTATCAGCAACAGAATTTTGCTATCTATATATATAAAAGTGAAAATGTATGTATGTATGTGTGTATGTTTGTATGTCTGCTAAAAACTTTCGACAGACACGACGAAAATTCACACACTCGGTATCATATCGAAGCCCCATCCTTCGCTCGAAAAATATTGAAAAATTGTCCAAAAACGTTAATTTTTTCACCCCGAAATTGACAATTTTCGATTGGGGGGGGGGGAACAAAAACGGTCTTCTCGTGACGATGAGCGGTTCTACGCATGCGCCAGATGACGTCATGACCTGATTTGCTTTAAATAGTTGAAAAACTGGACAAATTTCATGTATGTCGCGTTAGGTCAGTCGATTAGCACGTTGGTGCATTATCTAAACGTTTTGGGTTCAAATCGTGGTGTGAGATGTCTTTTTTGTTTTTTCGATTTTTTAAATTTAAATATTGAACCAGTGTTATTTAAGCCATTTTTCACGTAACGTTCGTTTTTCTGTTTTTTTTTTTTTTTACTTTGCTTATCCACCCCCGACCACACCCCCCAAAACACCCGGGTACCCACCAATTTTTTAAATTTTAATATCGAAATAGGCTTATTCAAGCCATTTTTCACGTGTTCGTTTTTCTGTTTTCATCGTTCGTTTGTCTTACGTTAGTGTTTTTTGTGGGGTTTTTTTTCGATGTTTTGATTACCCCACCCCCTGCTTAATTAAAATGTTGTTTTCTTTTTTTACTTGGCTTATAACAAAAAAAAACCTACGTCGTCGTCGTAACACTCGACGACTTCTGGGCGCGCACCTGTCAATCTGGTTCTTACTTAAATAAATTCAAACATCTTTCACTAACTCATTCTGGCTGGCCGATTTTATTTTCAAACTTCGCCTCAGGGCTTCGGTTTCGATCCTACACCCCCCCCCCCAGCCCGGGTTCTTTTTTATTTAACACCACACATACCTACAAACACCCGGGCAACGCCGGATACCCCCCGCTAGTTATTATTAAAATAAATAAATAATAATAATAATGTACGATTTCTTTAATAATACCAAATAACTTTAAAAAAATGATATGTTCATTCATATAGGAATTACCATAGAAATAAATAATTACTCAAAAACTTAAAAATTTTCATATTAAAATGCCAGATAAGTACAACTAATAGTCAACAAAAACTTTTCTAAAGTTTTCTATTTATTTTATATAGTTTACAAGATTTTGAAGTTAATGCTATTTTTTATAAATAAAAACAGCATTGCCTTGATGCCCTTACTCTTAAAGGATCCAAGAAAGAAATTTGAATCTACTAATCCATCTATATATATAAAAGCGAAAGTGTGTGTGTGTGTGTGTGCATTTTGTGTATGTCTGCCAAAGGCTTTTTTCGCCGGGCTTCTCGGTCGGCTCACTCCTTCTAAAAACTTTTTATATAATGTCTAAATCATAATATCTACAACTTAAGAATGGGGGTCGCGGCTATCTTTAATTTGCCTGACTTTTACATGCTATTTTCAAGATATTTTTCAATCACCACATCTTCGTTACGCTTTTCAGTATAAAAAAAGCAAATGATGGGGCAGGGGAAAACGGCTTGCAGCGTAAAACTAAGTCAAACATCACGCGACTTAGCTTTCTCGCACCTATCAATTTCACTTTATAAACATTACCTTAAGACTTCTCACTTATCACTTCCTCTCCCCTTGTGGCCGAGATGGTAAGGTCTCGGGTTTTTTTTCATTTTGTTTCCACCTTTGCGTCAAGGCTTTTGGGTTCAAGCCTACCTTCCTACTAAAACTTTTTTTCTTTTACACCTCCAAACACCAAGCCAACATTTTTTTTTAAACTGCATTGTTTTGATCTACCCCCACCAACACACACACCTCACAAACGCCCGGGCAACGCCAGGTACTCCCCGCTAGTCTATAATATAAAAGCGAAAATGTGTGTATGTGTGCATTTTTTCTGTATGTCCGCCAAAGGCTTTTTTCGGGGTGGTTCTCAGCTTGCTCATTCTTATAACTTTTTATATGCTACCGAGATGATAATATCTAAGATTTAAGAAATGACTCGGTGTGTATCTTTAATTTGGGTAATTTTTACATGCGATTTTCGCCATATTTATTGGCCCACGCGTGTGTTGGCTTTTCGGTATAAAAAAGCGAAACTGAAAAAAAAAAAAACCTCAGCTGCACTCATGCTTTGATCAATGTCGGTGAAAACCATTATATCAGACAAGTTAGGGAGAGAAAAAATAAAACCCCCCAAAAAAACTATCTCGCAGAAATAGTTAATTCCGGAATAGCGTGATGTTTGACCTCGATTTGAACTCATTCATTTTTTAATCGCTAAATTTAACGTCTTACATTGCTTCTGTCGGTGTAGCGCAGGTGTATGTCGTCAGCCTATTGGCCTCAAGGCTCCGGGTTCGAGTCTACCTGCCCCCCCCCCTTTTTTTCATTTACACCTACAAAAGATTTTTTTTTTTCATTTATAAAATCACTGTTTTTTTTGTTTTATTTTTTAAGAAGTTTAACATTGTTTTTTTTATATTTAAACGGGGATAAGTTTCCATTTTGATCTGCTTTACCCCCCTCCCAACACACACATCTCCAAACACCCGGGCAACGCCGGGCACCCCCCGCTAGTCTATAATATAAATCTCACCTATCTGTTTAAATGTATGTATGTTTGCCTAAAACTTTCAACAGAGGCAACGGATTTTCACAAGTATCATTTTAAAGCTCGCCGCTTCGGATGACAAATATCGAAAAATTGGCCAAAAATATTAATTCTTTCACCCTCAACGGAGCACTTTTGTACAGGAAGGGTCGATTTTTTTTGCTGACATTTTCTGCAAGTCATTCAACCCTCGCATTCACAACGTCGCTTAAAAGGCGTTATTTCAACCGCCCGTGACGTCACAACAGTAAGCACATCGGTAAAACAGTTTTTTTTTCCACCTCTTTTTCTTCTGGTACATTATGGGTTCAAAACTGCTTATACTCCTATATTTTTTTTTTTTGGATTTTCCTTTTCTTTTTTTTTTTTTTTGCTCAACTAACACCCTTACACACAGATCACCTTCCTTTTCTCTTTTTTTTTTTGCTCAACACACACCTCCAAACACCCAGGCAACGCCAGGCACCCAGGCTAGTGTATTATATAAAAGGCAAAATGTGTGTATGTGTGTCTGTATGTCTGCCCCAAAATTTCGACAGATGCGTCAGACCGTGACAAAATTGTTATCGTTTTAAAGCTCGGTCTCTCAGACGACAAATATCGAAAAATTGGTTCAAAACATTAATTCTTTCACCATCAACTGGGCCATTTTTTACAAAGAGGGGTCATTTTTTCATCAACATTTTTGCAAGTCATTCAAACCTCGCGTCAACAACGTCGCATAAAAGACATTATTTCAACAGCCCGTGATGTCAAAATCACAATGGGTGCATTGATAAGACCGTTTGGCGCGTTATGGGTTCGAGCCTGCCTACTACTTTTAATTTTTTTTTTTTGTGCTTGGAATTTTGCTTTTTTTTTTTTTGCTCAACCAACACTTACACACACCTCCACACAGCTGGGCTAGTCTATTATATAAAAGTGTGTGTGTGTGTGTGTGTGTGTATATGTGTGTGTGTGTGTGTGTGTGTGTGTGTTTGTATGTCTGCGGAAAACTTTTAATAGACGCATCAAACCGTGACAAAACTGGTACCGTTAGAAAGATGAAAAATATCTAAAAATTGGCCAAAATGATTAATTCTGTCCTGGTTAACTGGGCCGTTTTTGAACGGTGGGGTCAGTTTTTACGTCGATATTTTTACAAGTGATATGTCTACCAAATTTATAAAATGTTATTTTGAAGGCCTGTGACGTCATAAGTCACCATGGCTAAGACAGCTAGCGCATTCGCTTTTTTCACCTCCTTTTCTTCTTTCACATTATAGGCCTGAGTCTGCATGCCTACTGCAGCTACTTTTTTTTTGGCACTCGCACCAGCATTCGCTGCTATTCTGATTGAAGCATTTTTTTTTTTCTGAGGGCTGGTTGTTTAATAGCCTTGGTATATCACCTCTATGCCTCCAGGCAATACCAGATAGCCATGCTAGTCTAATATATAAAAGGGAAAATGTGTGTTAGTTTGTGTGTGTGTGTGTGTATATCTGCCGAAAACTTTTTACACACATATCAGACCGTGACAAAATTTGTATCGTTAGAAAGATCAATCTCTCGAATTAAAAATATCTAAAAATTGGCCAAAAAGATTAATTCAGGTCAACTGGGCATTTTTTGCAAGAAAAGGTCAGTTTTTGTGCCAACATTTTTGCAAGTCATACGCCGAACAATCTCAATGTACGACCCATCATGACATCATAAGTCATCCTGGCCGTGACAGCTAGCGCATTAACTTTTTTCACCTCCTTTTCCTCTTTCATGTTACAGGTTCAAGCCTGCTTACTGCGGCTAATTTTCTTTTTTTTTTAACTCGCACAAGCACTCACTGCTAGTTGGATTGAAACAATTCATTTATTTTTTTCTTTTAGAGCTGGGGGGGGGGGGAGTCTCAATATCCTTAGTATACCACCCTTCTCCACCCGCACAATGCCAGGTAGTCATACTAGTCTAATATATAAAAAGGAAAATTTTTGTGTGTGTGTGTGTGTGTGTTTGTATGTCTGCCAAAAACTTTTGACAAACACATCAGACCATGACAAAATTGGTATTGTTAGAAAAATCAATCTCTTAGACAAAAAATACGTAAAAATTGGCCAAAAAGATTAATTCTGTCTAGGTGAACTGGGCCATTTCTTGCAAGGAGGGGTTACTTTTTGCGTCAAGATTTTTGCAAGTCATAGACCTCGCAATCTGAATGTATGTTTAAAAAACGTTATTTTGGCCCGTTGTGACATCATAAGTTGTCGTGGCTCTGACAGCTAGTGTGTTAGGTTTTTTCACCTCCTTTTCCTCTTTCGCACTACAAGTTCGAACCTGCCTACTATGTCTAATTTTTTTTTTTTTTTTGCGGTCACACGGGTACTCTCTGCTATTTTGATTGAAGAAAAGTTGTTGTTTTTTTAGGACTGAGGGTTGTTTAATATCCTTAGTATACCAGTTCTCTCTACTTGGGCAATACCAGGTAACCATGCTAGTACATTTATAAATTTGAGCCAGTTAAAAAAAAGAAGCTCTCATTCACTATCACTTTTTTGGTTTGTCTTGATTGCACGAAAGTGTATGATTTTATTTTCAACCGAATAGGTCTGCTTAATGAAGATCATCAAACCTAGGAAACATTAATTTTATAATAATCCTTCCCATAATGTATTTCATCTTCAAGAATATGATAATAAAAGTTTAATTTATTTACATTTAATTTACTTGGGATATTTTGAAAACAATAACCAAGAAAATAATTTTACAAATGAATATATGTATTTAAAAATGAAAATCAGTTTTGGAATAAAATCAATTGGATGTCTTATGAAATGTTAAAATTCCAAATTGCATAAATACTTTAGTTTGGGGGAGGGGGGGGGGGTAAAAAAAAAAAAAAAACTCTCAAATATTTCAACTTTTAAATCTATAAATAATAAAAAACTAAATAACTATTAAAATATTTCAGTTTCAAACTGCCAAAATGTGCATACCGTCTTTTTTCTTACCTAAATTATAATTTTTTTAAGAGGATTTGGAAATTTAAATTTATTCATTAAATTTTTCTATTTAATTAATGATTTTAATTTATTCTAAGTTTTAAAATTTTACAAATCATATTATTTATATTTACACACAATAATATTATACTTAGAATATATCAGTTATGAAGATCATAAATCAATGGATAAAAGCATTCATATAAAAAAATGATTACAATAGATATTATGTTTCAAAAATTTTTTGGATGATTTGTATTATTTTGATTATTCGGACTATTATTCGCATCTTGGATGTTATTCTCACATTTCAGTTCATGTAACCTCCAACCTGCTTTATATGTGCCTTGTCAAACACTGAAATCCTTATATAATAATAATAATCTATATATATAAAAGCGAAAATGTTTGTGTGTGTGTGTGAGTGTGTTTGTATGTCTCGCAAAAACTTTTGACACAGGCCACGGATTTTTGCCACATAGGTATCATTTTAAAGCTCCAACCTTCACCCGACAAATATCGAAAAATTGGCCAAAAACATTAATTCCTTCACCCTAAAATCATCAGTTTTGTACAGGGAGGGTGTTGCAAAAAATTGTTCCTTCATTTTCTGTTTTCCACGACTACTGCGACCATGACGTCATGTTTGACCTAGAAAACATTCATGTTAGTTTAACGTGCTTGTTTTTTTAACGTTTCATTTTGTCACTACTTAGTTGTTTGTCTCTTTGGTGTATGCGTAACATGTCAAGCTTTTGTTTTTTCTGCCTTACCCTCAAGGCTTCGGGTTCAAGCCCACCTTCCGACCAAAACTTTTTTCTTCTTTCTTTTACACCTCTAAACACCGGGGCTTTTTCTTAACCCCCCACCCCTACACACACAATGTTGTTATCTTAAGATTGCATGTTTCTTCTTCTGATTTTTTGTTTTGTTTGGGTTTTTTTTTTTTTTTTAACAGGGTTATTACTTACCCCCCCCCCATACACACACCTACAAACACCTGGGCAACGCAGGGTACCCCCCCCCTAGTCTATTACATAAATCTCATCTGTCTGTTTGAATGTATGTATGTATGTCTGCCTAAAACTTTCGACAAAAGCAACGGATTTTCATGAGATCAGTATCGTTTTGAAGCTTGATCCTTCAGACGTCAAATATAAAAAATTGGCTAAAAACATTATTTCTCTCACCCTTAACTGGCACTTTTCTACAAGGAGGGGGTCGTTTTTTTGGTCGATATTTTTGAAAGTCATCCCCTCTTTTCGATTGACTAGCCTTAATTTAAACCTTCACCGCTTCTGGTTTGGCAATAGACGCAACAACAAAGACGTCACATTTTTATTTCACATTCTTTTCCTCCTTTGCAGTATGGGTTTGAGACATCCTGCCTACTACCACTTTTTTTTTTATTTGCTCAACACACACCTCCAAAGACCCAGGCAACGCTGGGCACCCAGGCTAGTTAGTTCTAAGTGAGGCTTCTGACGTTTGAAGATTTTCCAATCATCAGTCCAGGCGATACTAAGGAACCAAATACAAATTATTTAAAACTTTTACACAGGCATGGTTGACAGAATAAAAGCAAGTTATCCTATTGATTAAATAAAATCTTTCTTTCATTAAAGAAAGTTTTCTGGGTCAGAATCCATCAAATTTATTGTTGACTTGTTTTTTACCTTGAAGTAGTTTTGTTTTTAGCTCCTCAAGTTTGAGAAGCCATGCATGAAACAGGGTAGAGGTTACCGACCAAAATATTGTAATAATAACATCCAAGATAAGAAGAGTAGTGTGAATAATCCAAATAAACTAGAATAGATGATCTGGAAGAGATACATTTGATGAAAAATAATGATGTTTTAAATACCTCATCTGAAAATAAAAACTGAAAATACATTAATCAGATGTAAACGTCATGAAATAAGGATTGCTTTTAAAAATTAAAAATTGCCCCCCAAAAAATAAAATAAAATAATAATAATTTAAAATCAATAATAAAAAATATTTGAAATGCATTTAAAACAATTTGTGAAAAATAGATTCTTTCATTGCAATTCCATTGATTTTCTCTTTTAAGATTTAAGTATAAAATTTCAATGGCATGTTTTTTTTTACTTTTCAATGGAATTGAGTTTGATAACAATTATTTGAAATATGAACTTTACAGAAATAAGAGGTTACAATTAACAAGTTTAGATTGTAAACAATATAGATGTATAAAATTTTGTAAGAATTTTATCAGAGCAATCCGTAAAGCATGCTCGAGCATCTGATTTCATTACTCTAGCCACCGAGGAAATTTGGGGATTTCTGATGCAGGGAAACTTTCATGACACAACACTACCAGTAATAAGGATATCTAACACCAACTATTTCAATGACAGTGCAAAGTGTTAACAAAAGAAAAGCAGTCATACATACAAAAGGACAAATTTACCAGTGCTAAATGTATATAACTAAGCATTCCAACTGTTTACTTATAATGCCTCTTTGTGTATCTCATGTTTTAATCAATTATCTCATATCAACTTTAAAAGAAAAAAGAAATCTCACATAATATATAATAATTTATACAATTTATAATAAACCGGTTAGTTGTAATTTTTTAATCAAAAAATAATGAATTCTTGTAAAAACATTTTTTACATTTTACTTTCAAAATTAAAATAATGAACTTAAAAAATTCGCTAGTCTACATCCTATTTATTAGAAACAAAAAAAACTACTCACTATCAATGGTTATTGATATAGCTCTAATTATTCTTTTTAAAATGTATAACTTAGATTACACATCTTTAATATAAATCTATTGTAATTTAAAAACTATAAGTTTTTATTTTAATTACCTCACTTGCAAATTAATTTATTCATTTTTAAAATCATTTCATTATTAATGTTGATCGATAAAACCATGGCATATATGAAATATATATGAAAATATGACAATAAAATCACAAATAACACCAAAGATCAATTTATTATAAACTGTTTACAAAATAGTTATGCAAATTAAGTATACAAATAACTGTGTTTGGGTCTTTACTCTCTTCTATATATACCATATTTCAAAAGAGTATGTTGTATTGATTTAAATAAATTAAAAGACTATGTTGTATTATTGATTTTAAAAAAATATTTTTATGGTAATATAGATGTGATAAATGGAAAAAAAAATTTCATTTGGAAGATATAAGTAAAACTTATTGCATACTCATTCATTAATCGAAAAAATTGTAAAAATTAAAAAGAAAGAATGAAAACAAATGTTTTATTTTCCCTAATATATAATAGTAGTAAAAATAGAATCAAATTGGATATAATAATAATCATAAAACATTAAACTAATATAATATTCTTTGAAAAAATAATCTTAACTTAAATTCTGATTACACTAATATAAAAATTGCTCTAAATTATGACAAAGCATTTAAAATTACAAGTGTATAATACAAAACATTAATTTATTATGAACTGTTTAAAAATTGTACTGTTATATAAACTAATTAAAAAAAATTATACTTGATCTAAATTCTGCCAAAAACACATTTTAATATTAAGTTATAAAAATTAATAATAGATTGTACTTGATATAAACTATGACAAAGAGCTTTAATATATCATTTTAGTGCATTGGAAAAATTAGTAATACATCTTGGTTGATATATACTATGAAAAAAAATCTAATAAAAGTGTGACAATAGGTTTTGAATTATTATAATTAACTCGCTTTTGGTAAACTTTAATAAATTAGTGTTAATATTTACAATAAAATTACAAGTGTAAAATACCAAACATTAATTCATTATAAACTGTTTCAAAAATTGTTATACAAATTAAGCATACAAATAACTGTGTTTGTGTCTTTGCTCTATACTGTATATATACAGTATTTTAAAAGACTATGTTGTGTTATAGATTTAAAGTTCTTTTAATATCGATGTAATAATTGAAAAAAAAATCCATTTATTCATTTAGAATGTTCTCAACATAGACTTCAATTTACTTGCTTACAAATGATATTAATAGTTTGAGTCACCAAATGCTAACCGTGTGATTACATTGAATAATATCTAAACAAGAACATAATTTTTCAATATATATCAAATAATATGCATTATAGAAGTTCATGTCTTCTTAATTTTTCCTGCTACAAGACACGTCTCCAATGATGTATTTCTGGCTTCATTAAGTGTTTCACGTTTATTCAACATCATGCAGCTGTCAGATTATCCAGCTTGATTTGATTAGATACAAATTCATATCTTATTGGGGTAATTTATAAAGATCACATCTATGGAAGAATTAAGAAAAGAATCTATTTAAGCATTAAAAGTAGTTTTATGTTTTTGTTTTTTGTTAAATATTATTAATTTATATTAATAATAATAAATATTAAATGAGGAATAATTTCAAGTTCTGTTGTTAGATAAACATGACATCAGTTCAAATTCGGTGGTCATTTAACTTTGCTTCAGCTTCTTTTGTATAATGGAAACACTTTTCAAACATGCTTTTCTCAATTTTTAACTGAATTTTTATTAGAAATGAGTCCTCATCTAGTAATATATAATGAAAATATAAAACTACTTTTAATGCCTAAACAGAATTCTTTCTCATATTATTCCATGGCTACAATCTTTATAAATTACTCTTATTGGCTACACACTATGTTTCCTTTTGACATATTTTTTTTAGCGGTTTATGTAATCAGCCAATGAGAAAACTCTGGGGTTTATTTATATGTAATACCACTATCTGTGGATCTTTTTTTTTCTTAATAAATGATATATTTTTCAAGTCATTTTAAAAGTTAAAAATAATAATCAAAACTAAGTTTATTGACTGATTAAATAAAAACTTGCCTTACTGAAAAAAAAACCCATAATATTTCGAAACAAAATATACAGAAAGGATGTAACAAACAAATAAATGTTTAGTTTATTCTTGATGCTTTTTGTTTCATCTACACTTAAATGCTGTGGGACGAAATCATACTATATTCAAAAATAATTTTTACATTGGAAAAATAATATACAAAAAATATGAGAAAAATATGCAAACCCAATATTTAAAAATGATTCTTATTAGTTATTTTAATGTTTGGATGGTTGTGGGTTTTGTTTTTTGAACATGCTAGATTTTAATTATGAAATTCTGTGAAACAATTAAAAAAAGCTAATAGCTTAAAATTAAAAAAATCTTTGAAAGCAAAATGTAAAGCAATGTGGTGTTAGCATTGTTAAGCTTACAAAATCAAAAACATGCACTAAAATAGACTAACTACACTGATTGACTACAATAAATTGTTGATTAGATAAATATTAAGTTTAAAACTAAAAAGTTATTTTTTATAGGTTAATAGGTAAGTGACTAATAAACCTAATACTATAAAAAGGTATTTATAAAATACTTGAGGATTAAAAAAAAAAAACTATCCCATGTGGCTGAGAAATGATACATGCAATTTAGTAGTGAAATTGGTACATTGCTGGTGAAAGATTCATTTTTTTTTTTTTTAATTTTGTGACACTTATTGTTTATTGCTGAGCATAAATTTTAAATATAAATTTTCACAAGAAAAACAATCATGTTTATTAAAAGTGCTTTAAATATTTCTATTAATTATAAATGATTTTATTATTAAAAATATGGTCAAATATACTTTAATATGTGATTATTAATGAGTTTATTGTATGACCTAATTTTTGAAAACCATTCCTTTGTAAAAAGTTAATTAAAATGATTTGATGCTAAATATTTGACTAACAATGCAATTAAAAATCTAAACAGACAAAAATTGAGAGGCCATTTTTTGACAAAAGAAAGAATTTGACAATGTTTTCTCGTCTTGATTGCTGCTATTTTAATGTTTTAATCACAATACTTTAGAGCCTTCTTCAGGTAAGTAACCTTCTGGAATCGTTAATATATTGTCAAGTCTTAACTTCAAGGATTGATAGTTCTCATTACTTTACATGCAAGTAAAATATGGACTATACTGGCAGAGCATCAGATGAAGCTCAATGTCTTTGAAATGAAATGTTTAAGAACTATTCTTGGAATAACATTGCAGGATAGTGTTACACCCTCCCTTGAGGTCCTATTTCTAAATATTCCAGGATATCAGAAATAATCCATATGTCAAGAGGGTCATCAAAAGGAGTATGCACTAGACAACATTTCGACCTCCCTCGCCATCAAAATATTTAATAACATATAAGTTATCACGATTTTAACTTAGAAATGATACCCATAAGCTTTGGAGAGTTTACGTTAATTATCGGTGCATTTAAACAGAGTTCACATGACAAAGAGAAAGGTAAAGACGACACCTTTGGTTAAAACAAAAAAATGTTAACATAATCCTTCTTTTTTTTTTATCAAAAACTCATAATATATACAAGTCGACAACTATTTAAATTTCAAAGTCAAGCAATAGAAAAAAAAAATTAAGCAGTTGACAGTCTCTTTCAAGATGATTCATGTAATGTAGATGTTATGAGCACACTAAAGCCGATTCATTCGAGGAATTCTGCAATTTCTCTTCTTTTTTCTATGTTATCACTTGCTTGTTGATAACGGAGTCCCAAAATTATTCAACAGGTGTGGACTGGACGCGATCTTAAGAGTGACTGACTGTCTGACGCCCAAAATAATGGTTGCTTTTATCTTTGGTGCTAGAGTTGATTAGGTTTTGTTTATCCACACTGATTGGCCACTGGTCTTCCTTCATTAGAATTCTCTGCTGTTACCTATTTTGGGTGATTACAATCTTGGATCATCACAATAGATAAAGTGCAGATATCAGAAAGAGGCTTAATATTAACAGATCCATCAACAACATTATTAAAAAAATATCTAACATGGTTTGGACATTTGGCTACTAGATTTCAGCTGTGTAACAAAAGCATATACAGAACATTTAATTAAAAATTATTAAGACTATGGCTACTAAAGAGATGGGCTGAATGAACAGATAAGATTGAAACAGGCATGTCACTGTTGACAGCTGAAAAACTGGGTCCAAACCGTTGTTAGTAGCAGAATTTTGTTTCCAAGCATGTGAAGAAGCTCTCTGAAATATGCACCTGAATTATAAATCAAGTAACTGTCTAAGAAGTTCAAATTTAACCATTCATTTGAACTGGTTTGGTTGTTTTCTTTTAAGGCATATCGATCCTTTTCAGGTTATTTAATGTCAAAACCACTCATTTTGGTAAAAGTTTTAATACTTCAAATTCTTTATTTATGATGTTTGGTTTGGTTGTTTTGTAGAGGAAAAGTATGTGTGTTTTTTTTAGGATTGCAGAATATGGTTGAGTTTTGCAAAGAAAAAAAAACAATAACATCAAAATTTTGTGCATTTTTAGTCAGGAAGCCGGTATCTTCAGAGGGCCTGATCTGGTAGCACCAGACTATTTATTTGATACAATACTTATTCCATAAAATTTTTTTAAAGTTCTCTTACCAAAGATTGAACTCCCACCCTCTTGGTAAAATTCTTTCCAGAATATCTCTTAACCAATGTGGTAAGATGTAAGAGTAACAAAAAAAAACTTTGCGAAATCGCAGCAAACAAGACAAAGCAAACATGTAAATGATGTATTATTATTATTATTATTATTATTATTATTATTATAATAATAATAATAATGATAATAATAATAATAATAATAATAATAATAATAATAATAATTCATTTTTTTCTCTTACAGGAAAATGTAATTTTTAATTTGAGTAAATGCTGAATGAAATGGATACTATTTTTGACATGATCAATCATTATTTTTCAAAATGGCTAAAAACTCTTAATAGCTGCAAATTAAGATCTATCATAATGCTTGACACTTAGATTAATTAAATTAAAATGACTGACACTATTATATAAAATTATTTTACAGATTGCTTCTTCTAGATTAATCAAATATGATATTATATAAGTAATGTTAAGACCTGGTATCGCTTAAAACCGGTTTGGTTGCACAAATAAAAAAAAAACATTAGATCTAAATTAGGACAAAGACATGTCTTATGACTTTTTATTAATAAGTCATAAAACTAATGTAAGAAATATTCATTGAGTTTGATTTACTCATTTCTCTATGAAGATTTATTCAAATCATGATTAGAATTCCAATAATTATCATTTATAATAAATTAAAAAAATTACAAAAATCATTATTTTCCATTAGCTGTTAAAATCAATTTTTTGTAAAAATATGTAAGGTCATATTTCGCTGTACCAGGTCTTAAAATAAATTGAATGTAATGTTTTAGAACCTTAAAATCTTATGAAAGAATTTATTTTTTTATATTATCATTCAATTAATAATATTTCGGTCTTATTAATCAACATACAAATTTTTAAAAAATACTATGTGAGCTATTTGAAAGTATTAATCATCTGAGATTATTTAAAGTTTTTATAAATAAAAAGAAAAAAATAATTAAAATGGTGTTCGAAATAATTATAACCTTAATAGAATTGGTGGAAAAAGCAGCATTCTTTGTGAGCTATTTGAAAGCATTAATCATTTAAGAATATTTTATAAAGAGGTAAAATAATTTAAAATGGCAATCTAAATAACTATAATCCTAATAGAATTGAAAAAAAAAAAAAGCATCAGTGAAAAAAAATGTAATTGCAAATATAGCATATAAAGAAAAACCACTCTCTGCAAGCAAAATAAACAAAAAAAATGTTTGTTTGTTTTTTATGGTTATTCAAAGTAATTATTTATTTTGAATCTTATTTTAATGTTAAACATAATCACCAGAATTTATAAAGTCATCTTTGTGATTCTTTCATTTGATTGAGTGTTGTTAAAATAAAAATGTGAATCATATGAGAATCAACAACAAAAATAAATGAAAATTATGTATAAAAAATTGCTATATTTAAATATTGTATATCAAATTGAACAAAAATAATTTAACATTGTCAGTATAATAAACAAAGAATAAAATAATAATTTTTAAAAATTTATTAGATAAAATGAGCCATTATTTTCAATTGGCTATTAAAAATTTTAACAAAGTTTATATACAGAGTGCTTGAGAAATCCATGGCATAAATTTGAGATTATGTTCTATATGTATAAAGGGGCTTTTTGTGTGGAGTGTTCCTTTTGTAACAGCACTTCATTACTAGTCTAATTTTCATTGTCATCCATTTCTTCTTCTGCATGATCTTTGGTTTATGCTGATCATATTTATATGTATTTGGTCTGTTGCATTTTATTACCTGAAATAAGAATGGCTAGAATTTGTAGAATGTTAATTTGGTGTCATATGTTGTTGATTAACAAAGAAGCCCCTGACGATCATGAGACTAATCTTTTTTCTGAGCGTCACAGCTTTTATATTGTTTGGTGTCATTTTTTATGGTTTTGTTTGTGTATGTGACAACACCAGGCCCAGGCTTATTTTAATTGTAATCATGTCACAAGAATAGTGTTTATCTATCTCATATGCAAAAATAACAATTATCATATACATTGCGCATGTTAAATGTTTATCATAAACAATGTGGATCAGTATTTGTTTCGATAATCTCTAACTCTAAAACCAAACGTTCCTCAACCTATATACCCACATATAATAAAATACCGAAGTTATGCCATCGATTTTTCAAACACTTTGTATATAAAAAGAAATTATGCATATTAAAATATTAAATAATTTAAATAATTATTATCAAATGAAAATTTGATAAATAATCTAAAAACTTGCATAATGTAATTTTGAAGAATTTAAATTGTGTAAACATTTATGAATATTTCATAGACAAATATAATTTTCTTTTGTCGAACAAATATCAATTTATTTTTCATAAGGGAAATGGAAACAGTTTTCAATTGAAGAGAAGCTTTATTTCTAATAAACTGTTACTTGACAATCGTAAATGATTATAAATCAGATACAGAAACATTAAAAAGTGTCTACATGAAATTGGATAATTTGTTTCTGAATTTTGGAGATGAGAATTGATAATTTGGATTATTCAAACTACTGTTCTTATCTTAAGTTTTATCTGCACAACGTTTCAGCCAACGTAACCTCCAACTTTCTTTAAGTGTATCTTCTCAGACTTGGGAATCTGCACAAATTTTAAACAGAACCCTTTATTTAATCTATGTGGGTAGCATTGTCTTGTTCTATCAGTCATTACCGTATAGAAGTCTTCAGTAATTCACAAATGTATTCTTCATAACACCTGCACTGAGGATTAAACCTTCAACCTCCAAAAGAGAGTCATTTACAACTGAATTTTCACTAGTACTTTATCCATTATTCCACAAGTTTTTGCGAACAATTCTAGTATGAATTTTGAGAGCCTTAAACCTCTTCTGGATTTTAGGTGTACAATTTTAATATAGATCTCTACTTATTATTACATATATACTAGGTTTGCTTAGAAGGTGATTGTCGCCTAGCATATGCACTGCTTCCTTGAGTTGTCTTATTCTCTACAATTCTTTTCTGTCTGTAATATTTACTTTGATCCATAAGAAGAGATGGTATCTCTTTTCCTGCGATATATGGTCAGACATACCAGATTTCAGTATCTCCACATATTACAGCTTTCTGGTGTCCTTTTACGCTTACTTATAGTGGGCAACATGTCTCAAAAAGATTCCTAAGTTCTACAAGATACACCTGAAGAAGGTCAGAGGTTACAGCATTCATTGTAGTATAAATAACACTGAAAATGAGAACAGTAGTTGCAATAATCCAATTGAAAAAATTAGTGAGGAATTAAAAGAATTAGAATTAATCCAATTGAAAGAATTCTGTTAAACAATGTTTTCTTTATATATATATATATATATATATATATATATATATATATATATATATGCACTGAAGATTCCCGAAAGGATGAAACACTAGTGTCTGTAGGTATTTAATTATTATAGTAAAAAATAATTATATATATATATATATATATATATATATATATATATATATATATATATATATATATACATACATACAGGGTGACCAAAAAAAACGAGCCCAAACTCTAATTAGGCTCCGTTTCTTAGTGTTATGTCCGAATGAAATGAAACTTTGGTCATAACTAGTTTATTATATTCAAAACACCACATCAAAACACTAGGGTCTTTGGCCTTTTTTTATTTTTTATATATATATATATATAAAAGCAAATATTGTTTAACAGAATTTCTATATTTGATTATACTTTTCTATTTTTATTTTTCAATTTTTCAGTGTAAAAAGAGAAAAGAAATTTAATTAATGTTTCATAAGTATTTTGAAAATGTTATATGTAAATTCATTAGACATGAAAACAACAAACCAGTTCTTCTTCCAGAAGAATGTTTACAATTTATATGTTTATATTTATGTTGATTGAATGTCTCAATATTTCACATATGGTGTTCTCGGCTAGATTTTGAAATTCTATTTTTTCTCCAACTTTTTTGTTCATTTGTTTGTCATCTTACGAAAATTCAACGAAGAATCAAAAATACTGATATTTATAGACCATTCATTTTTTTTTATTTTGACATTAAAGATTACACAAATTTAAATCAAAAAGATATAATCAAGCAGATGAACTCTATGTTTTATGCTTAACAATGCTTGCTTAAATGAAAGAATGCTGCCTAAATCTATATATATATATATATATATATATATATATATATATATATATATATACATGCTCACAATATTAATAATTATACAATTATTGTGAGATAACTGTATGTACTTTTATTATGAATTAATAATTTTATTCATAACATCTAACAAAAATAAAATATTAATATCAAACAATATTTTGTTTTTCCAGGTTGTGTAATAGTTAATAGAATGTAAACTTTGAGATTTTTGTATCGGAATAGTTGAATCACTTGCAGTAATTACTAATGAGGAATGCATGACTCCATTATTCCTTCTCCAAGCAATAACTGGAATAGTAGATCAAGCTTTAATGGAGCAACTAATCCAGGGAAAGGAAAAATATGAAATAGCACAATCCTTGATTGTGAGGCTCATAACTCAATTTCATTAATCCTTAAAGCACATCTCTGTCACTGAATTACAACCACATACATTCCATGATCATAATTCACACTTTATGTACACTACTGTACATTATGATTGTTTTTATTTGATTGCCTCCTCACAAGTACAAAATTGGTAATGTGAGAGAAATCTAGCTCTCCAAAACAAAAGCATTCTGAATAGGAACACAAGTATCTGTATAGTCTCATCAACATTCCTTCATGAATTAGAGTGCCAAAAGCTGCAAGTAATAAACCTACACTACACTTTATTCATACCTAATACAAAAGTAACAAAAAATCTTTTATCCAAACTGGAATTTAAAAATAATTGTTTATCATTATTGTCATTTAAAATAACCGAAGAAAAGTAGTTGAATCGAATAACCACATTATGTATTCAAAATGAACACCAACGAAATATGCAAATTAGAATGGAGGTATATGGAATATGCTATAAAAGTGTCCATAAATAAGTCCTATTATCATCTTTCATATCTGTCCATCTATGATATGAAACAGAAATCTAGTGTCCAAACGGTTCAGAACAACATGCTACAATGGTATGAGTGTAAACTTATACTCCTAACAGGAGTTTATAAATAATAAATTTATGACAAAACAAAGTTATAAAGTGACCTTAGATTTTTTTTTTTTTTTTTTTTTAAGTTTTAATAAAAAAAAATATCAGTTTAGATCTCATTCTATCTGTACACAAATGACTGGTTTGAATCTTATCATTAAAGTTAGTCTTTATCTGACAGCTTCATGAAAAACCTGGTTACATTCGAGATCAATTGTTTTTAATCTTTTTAATGTTTCAACACGACTATATTTTCTACTCAAGAAATAAACCAAATTCTTAATCTTAAGATTTGATGAAATAAAAAATTTAGTTTAAATATAAAGTCAAGAAAATGTCTTGACATTATGAGTTTTGGAATCTCTGCTCTAGAAAATGTAATTAATTATATTTTAGACTTTTTTTAATCATCAACATTTCTTTTTTTTTATTACCATTTAAGAATCTATAATTATTTTACACAATTTAAAACCCAAAATACAATAACTCTTTAATTCAAAAATAAATTTAAAATTAAAAAAAAATTTTTTTAACTTCTAATGAGCAATATACTTACATTTCCAATACAAGTTTCAGCTGCTCCAACTTTGCTTTTTTTTCTTCAATAACTGTATTTTTTTTAATCTTATTCTCATTCAATAAGAATCTAACAATATCCAATACTTCCTGCAGTTGTTTAGGTTTCTTTAACTTCAAGTGGCCACTTTTATAACCTTGGTATTTTTCAAAAAGCTCGAAAAACCTAGTAAAAAAAAGAAAAACAAATGAGAAAAAAGAAAACTATTGAGATTTATGCTTCTGAGGACATCATAGTAAAATGACTTTGCTAAAGAAAAAGAAAATAAATGCACAATCGCATTTCAACATTAATTTTATATCAAAAAATAAAAAGATGAATGGCGACTATTTGGGCATGTAAAAAATAAAAATTGGTCATTAGTTATGTCTTATGAAACCATCACTCAATAAGGAGTACCTTTGGATCAATTTTAGTTAAATATTTGAAGAAAAAATATGAAAGAAAAGAATAGGGAAATATTTTACTAAAACAGTGTCAATCAAAAACACCTCACAGATGAACTTACTTTTTGTGCTTGACCTCCATTTTCATCTTCTGTTTAGGTGTTCTGTCTCCATGCCTGATGACTGCAATGACACAGCGAAGCTCCATCCTTAACAAAGGGGGAGAAAAGAAAAACTTTATTGTATGTTAAAACAAAATTAAATGAATTAAATAAAAATATTTTTTAAAAAGATTTATAATTTGCTTATCTTAATATTGGGATCATATATACAATAGGAACTCCAGAATGAGATAATAAAAAAAGAATGCTTTTTTTTATTGAGATAATAAAAAAATTGCCTTTTTTTTTATTTCAAGTTGATAAGTAAACAGACAATGTTGCATATATTTTTATTATTAGTGAAAAATTGTAATATATTGATTGTCTGATTTATTAACTAGTTTTAAATGATTAAATGGTAGTACTTTCGTTCAAGGACATGC
Source organism: Euprymna scolopes (assembly GCF_053919585.1). Taxonomy (NCBI): domain Eukaryota; kingdom Metazoa; phylum Mollusca; class Cephalopoda; order Sepiida; family Sepiolidae; genus Euprymna; species Euprymna scolopes. The sequence continues at coordinate 161,651,139 of NC_136483.1, forward strand.
CATTTGGTTCATATTTCTTTCACCATTTCATTTCTTTTCTGCATTGCTATTAGCCTTCATAAATACCCATATACAAAACCTTTTAACCTACTAAGGTTAAATATCCTATCTACAAATTGTAATAATACAACCAGTGCCAGAGGTCATTTGATTATTATGCAATACTAGACCACCCGTGACCCGTTGGGTCAGTACGTTATATTAGCTATGGAATTCATGTATTAGCGTGACACTTGTGGCATAAAGAAAATAGTTTTTTTTTACATAACAGAAGCATTTCTATGAAAGTATATTAAAATGAAAAAAGAATATAGATAGATTTCTATGAGTCGTTCTGTTTATTATAATTGTTATTTTTTTTTAAATTACAGTTACTGAATTATAAGTGGTTGGTCATACTTATAGGTAAATATGCACTGAACAGGTATCATAATCCTTATTATAGTTAAATTCAAATTTTGATATATCATCTTTTAAATGAAATTGTTAGTTGAAAGTACAGAATAATAAAAAAAACACTCTCCACATGTTAATAATGGCTTTTTAAATAGAAAATGAAAATAAAATGTAACTTTTTTCATTTAATTTAAGCAAACATTCAGTACCCATTGTGTAAAATATTGAATTTGTATGTTAATAATAAGGTCAATAAAATTAAGACAATTCTTTTCTATTTACATTTTTTGTACAATTAATTTTTTTTAAAGAAAACTTTTGTTATCCTTTTGCTTAATTGAGACTTCTTATCAGGTTCTAACTCTCTTATATCCAGATTAATTATATTAATCAATTTATTTTATTGAATATGTATCGCTGAAAAGCACGGGTGCTTAAGCACTTATTGTACAGAAAATAAATATTGTATTCATATGCTAATAATAAGGTCACTAAAACTAAGACAATACTTTTCTATTTACAACATTTTTTGTACAATTTGAGTGTTTTAAAAAAACTTTTATGTTTTCCTTTCGCTTAACTCTACTGAGTGCAACATATAGTTGACCATGTTGAAAGACAGGTTTGTCTAGATAAACTAAAACTTTATGTAAGGTCTGTCCTTGAGACTTATGAATAGTCATAGCAAATGCTAATTGTATAGGAAACTGGACTCTGGCAAACGGAATATTGTCACCTTCAGATAAGACCATTTTCAATCTTGGAATTAAAACGATTTCTCCTTCAAACTGTGATGCAATAATTTTAGCAACAATCAAATTATTATACAGCTCCTCTATTATTAGTCTTGTACCATTACATAAGCGTGGTGGATCAATATTCCTCATACATATGATTGGAGCTCCTTTCTTGAGTTCAAGTTTATGTGGAGGTAATCCTGATAACTCTATCGAATCAAGAAATTCTGTTGGGTAATGTGTAGCTTCTGTTCCTTCAAGAACAGAATTAAATGACAAATATTCTTTGACTTGTCCAGGAAATTTTTCAATACAATTATGATTTATTGCTCTAACTGTATCATTAAATGGTACTAATATGCAATTTTCCGCAAACATTTCTAGATTGTCAAACGAAGGATAAATGTATTCAATGCATTGGTCAACATTATCTGCACGGATTATCAAATCTTCAGGCAGTTCAATCTCACCATTTTCATTTTTTTCAAGTTTGTCTTCACCAATCTTTATAATAAATTTAGAGTATTCATCATCATCATCTTGAACTCTCATGTTTTGTTTTAAATAAAATTTCTTAAATTTACGCCACAAAAACGACTCTTTGATGCAAGCATTGTAAATGTCAGCATCATTTCCTCTTTTTATGACTGGTAGTAGTTGCCTGAAGTCACCACTGCACACCGTCAATATCCCTCCGAATGTTTCATTGTTTCCACATATATCCTTGAGAGTCCTATCGAACGTCTCTAAACTCTCCCTTCTTATCATTGGACATTCGTCCCAAATAATAAGTTTTGCTGCCCTTATCAAGTTGGCTGTTTCTGATTGTTTATCAAAATTACAAACATCATTTTCTCTTACATTGAGAGGAAGCTTGAATCTGGAATGAGCAGTGCGACCACCAGGCATCAATGTTGCAGCAATACCTGATGATGCTACAGCCAGTGCAATTTGTCCTAAGCTCCTTACTTTTGAAAGAAGAAGTTTTATTAAGAAGGTCTTTCCTGTGCCTCCTGGAGCATCGATGAAAATCAATGAAGAAGAGTCTGTGTTTAAGCAACTGCATATAAAGTTGTAGATGATCGATTGTTCGTCATTTAATAAATGTTGATGTGTCTTTACATATGTCATTTGCTCTGCTATATTGTAACTTTGCTCATCCATTATGGCTCTATTTATGTGAATCACATTAGGTAAATTCTGAGGCAAAGGCAATCCAAAATCTTGCAGTGATTTGTCAGCAGCACAAAGTTTATCATTTATGTACCTCAACGTGTTGTTGATGGCATTTTTATTGACCATGTTCTGATTGTTGACTTGGATTTGCATTGCATTGTAGTAATCCATTGCCATGGAGTTGGAAAATCTTTCCCACAACTCAAGAGGATTTGAACATTCTGTGTTTAAAAGTATCACAATGAACAGATCCCTTATCGCTCTTGGCATTCTCGTTTTATCTGCATCCTCCATTGTTTGTATCCAGTGGTTGTCATGAAGCAGTAATCCTCTTTCTTTGCAAGCAGTTTTAAATAATGGACATATATGACCTGCTACAGTTCGCAGAGATTCAAAAGAATTAGGTCCTTTTACATGGTGAAGTAGTAGCCGCAAAAAGTACAATTCACCACTATTTGGTGAGACTGTGTACATACGACCAAGAATATTTGCTTCAAAAACTCCTGGGTGGTCAACTATTCTTCTACCCATTTTTCTTTGCCATTTCTTATTTTGCCACACATAGTATTTTGGGACATCCGAGTAATAGAGTGTTCTGGCAAATTCATCATTCTGGCAAATATTGAAAAACTCTGTTAGAGTTGTGCAAGAAGCATTTCTATTAAGGTCTCTGTTGCTTGTCCTTTGAATATAGATCATATGTTGATCAGGGAGATGTATCTGAAGACGAACAACTGCAGGTTCTCTAACATGAATTGGAAATCCCAGTATCATCGAAACTGCTTCTGATGGTCCAATATATCTTCCTGTCAAGTATTGCTTAATTTCGTCTTTGCTTACACTGAAAACTGCCTGATCGCTTCCCTTTAATGTATATTTAATTACATATTTAATGGATTTTACAGAAGTGCATATTTCTACATTTAAGTGACAATTAAATAACTTCAAGAGAGTCATGTTGTAAGGTACAACCCATTTGGAAGTTATAGGTTCATTTCTACCTTCTTTATAGCCTTGATGACCTCCCATTTCTGGTGACCTTCGCCTATAAATAGGGTAGGAATCATATCCACATCTTGTTTCATCACTATATGGTTTTGGGTACCTCTTTGAACAGCTCCCATTTTTCCAGCACAGAGATGTACTGTTGCAGTTTGGTCCATGTATCATATGCGTCAATACCAATTCATGTTCTTCTGGATGTTCGACTTTATTTGGTATTTCAGCTTGAACAAAATCATCATAATTCTGGGGTCTGGGTTTAGATTCTTCTTCCATCCATAGCAGGCAATGTAGGTGTGGTAAACCTCTTTTCTGGTATTCAACACTTATAACGTAGGCAATACAATTACCCAACAGACCTTGTGTTCCTGTTAAATATTTAATGAAAAGTTTTCTTTTTAAATCAAAAATTCTTGCAATTATGTCTGGTCGATCGTGAGGAAATTGGTTCTCAATGAGATTACCCTTAATCTCAGGCCAATTTGGATTGCATGTCATTGTGATGAAGTAAGTTGCAGTCCCATATTTTCTAACATACATCATAGCATCTTGACATCTTTCCATCATATATCGTGGACCACCAACGAATGTTGATGACAAAATAACTTTTCTGCCTATGTTACTAAGATCATCATTATCATGTAACGCATCGACAAAACCTCTGTATGTTGTAGATCTAAGAGAGGATTGATTCAATCTAATGTAGTTCAAACGATCTACTTCAATTTTTCCTGCCATATCCACAACATACTGCTGAAACAATCTCCCACCTCTTAATATTTGGTTAAATTCATCATCACGGATCATAATGCGGTAGGCATAATAACGCATAGCAGTTAATTTCCGGTTATTTGTCATTGTCATCTCGGGATGCCAGCCATCCTCACCATCAGGGAAAAACAGTACATACTGTAGTGGATCATATGATCGATGATATTCCGATATTGTTTTAAGCTGACCACCTTTTTCTCTCAATATTATGTGGCGTGATGTTGTTTGCTGTTCATTGTTATTTTGAATAATAATTCCTACTTCATTAAAAATCTGATTATTGTATCGCCTTTCATACTCATTAATCGGTTTCCTCGTAGGATCTATAACAATAACTGCATTAGGTATGTTGTATATCATGTCCTTAGTTTGTTGAAATGCAGTCACATAGATATTAGCACGTCTTAGAATATACTCAATATTTTCTATGATATTCCGACGTAACTCAATGTTCGGGTACATATTCATTCGAACATCAATACTATATTCTTTGTCAAGAAAGTATATCTGAATAAACTGAGCTTGATTGTCTGGCTCAGGTAATAATGATCCAATATAGTGATGAATCTGCCCTTGAATAACTATAGATGGATTCCATCCGTGTTGTGGCTTGATTTCTTTGCAACCAAAAGATGTCATTTGAAACAGGCTATTATATTGTCTCAGGTGTCTTCTGAAGTGGCGAGCTTCTTCACCTTGATCAGCATACAAATAATAGAGTTCATGTGGCAACTTGTGCAACTTTGACAATCTAACCTTGCCATTCATGCAACAAAAATGTGCAGTTTCTCCAACAAAAAGTTTTGCTTTACAATGAGAACATAGCTTATTCAAATTTCCAACATTTCCCTGTAAGTTTGCTCTGCGCTGTAAATTATATTGACTATTTCGCAAAGCAAGTATGTTGTTTATTTCCACAACATTCTCGTCACCTCGGTTTCGTTCATCTCTTATTCTTTGGCTACTCAGTCTCTCTTCTCTTTGTTGTGCTGTCTCGCTAGCTCGTCTTTGCTCAGCTCTAATTCTCTGCCTGTTCAGTCTCTCTTCTCTCCTCTCTGTTGTTTCATTATTTCTTGTCTCTTGTGTTCGCATTCTTTGCATGCTCAGTCGGTATTCTCTTCGCTGCGGCGTTTCTAAATTTCGATATCTATAATCTTTTTCCCTTTGTTTTTTCAAGCGAATTTCTCTTTGTTCACTTGTTTCAGAAGCTCTTTGAAGTTTATACGTTTCTCTAGAACGAATCAGTCGAGTTCGTCTTTGTTGTTCAGTTTCAGTAAGTTGTGGCATGCCAGAGGGGCCAGCTTGTTGCTGATCCACATTGGTTTCGTCGTTGATTTTGGGTTTTTTACTTTTTATTTGGTTGTGTGACATATTAGTAAAGTTCTACAAAGAATGTAAAATAATTTGTTACAGCTTTGTGTAACAACTTCTGAAAAATTTAAAATATTAAATGTGTTAAAAAATGGATGTAATATGTGTAAAACATATGATTCAAGTATTTGTTGTTAAAAAAACAACAAAAGGAAACACTATTTAATGTAATAGAAACGTGTGCATTTAGCAATGCGGCTTTCCGTTTTTGTGTAAAAACTTCTGATGAATTTAAAATATTGGATTTAAAAAATATATTGGATTTAAAAAATGGATTTAATATGTATAAAACATCTGATTCAAGTATTTGCTGTTTAAAAACAACAAAGGAAAACACTATTTAATGTAATAGAAATGTGTGCATTTACCGATTCAGCTTTCCGTTTGGAAATGTAAGCAGACGACTTTAAAAAACATGGGAAGAAGAAAAAGAAATTTTTTTGTAATAACGCCCTCTAGTAAAAAGGTCTGCATTAGTTAAGGGGGATAACTCTATCCAGTTTTACATCGGTTACCTTTTTCTCTCTCTCACACATACACGTAACTATTTCTCACGTACGTAACGAAAACAGAGGGAGTAGGAGTGTTGAAATCTATGAGAGTGAAAGTGAGAGGTGTTTTCTTTGAAACTGCGACAGACTTCACGAAGTTGAATGTTTTTAGCCGTTAAAAAAAAAAAAAAAAAACTACGGTTGATTTTATAAAATTATTTATTTATAATGACATGAATTAAAGATTTCTCGCGTACGTAACGAAAACAGAGGGAGTAGGAGTGTTGAAAAAAAAACAAAAAACTATTTGATCAAATTAAATGAAATTGTTTGTATTAAAAGCGATATAAAAATTCCGGAATTGGAATAACGGATTGAAGACGTTGCTATTTACGCATGCGCAACCGGATGTTGAAAACCGGAAATCTGATTGCAAACATACAAGATCCATAGACTTTTAGTATTATACTAGACCACCCGTGACCCGTTGGGTCAGTACGTTATATTAGCTATGGAATTCATGTATGAGCGTGACACTTGTGGCATAAAGAAAATAGTTTTTTTTTACATAACAGAAGCATTTCTATGAAAGTATATTAAAATGAAAAAAGAATATAGATAGATTTCTATGAGTCGTTCTGTTTATTATAATTGTTATTTTTTTTTAAATTACAGTTACTGAATTATAAGTGGTTGGTCATACTTATAGGTAAATATGCACTGAACAGGTATCATAATCCTTATTATAGTTAAATTCAAATTTTGATATATCATCTTTTAAATGAAATTGTTAGTTGAAAGTACAGAATAATAAAAAAAACACTCTCCACATGTTAATAATGCCTTTTTAAATAGAAAATGAAAATAAAATGTAACTTTTTTCATTTAATTTAAGCAAACATTCAGTACCCATTGTGTAAAGGAAAACACTATTTAATGTAATAGAAATGTGTGCATTTACCGATTCAGCTTTCCGTTTGGAAATGTAAGCAGACGACTTTAAAAAACATGGGAAGAAGAAAAAGAAATATTTTTGTAATAACGCCCTCTAGTAAAAAGGTCTGCATTAGTTAAGGGGGATAACTCTATCCAGTTTTACATCGCTCCCTTTTTCTTTCTCTTACACATACACGTAACTATTTCTCGCGTACGTAACGAAAACAGAGGGAGTAGGAGTGTTGAAATCTATTAGAGGGAAAGTGAGAGGTGTTTTCTTTCCATAAATTGTATCGGGTAATATTTCATATTATTAATAGATTCATAGATAAATAGATTTTATAATATATATTATAATTATCTATGAATCTATGTATTATTTGTATATATAAATAACTATTTGATCAAATTAAATGAAATTGTTTGTATTAAAAGCGATATAAAAATTCCGGAATTGGAATAACGGATTGAAGACGTTGCTATTTACGCATGCGCAACCGGATGTTGAAAACCGGAAATCTGATTGCAAACATACAAGATCCATAGACTTTTAGTATTATATAGATAAGTGTGTATTCTGTATAGTCAGCTTATTTGTGACTACATCAGTTCCCCCATTAGGTTTGATTGGTGGCAAGGATGGCCTGACAAAGTATGGATAAAACTACTTGTATGATTGTTGAATATAAAATATCAATGTGCATGGTGGCAACAATAGGTAGTTCTTTCATGAACTAAAGTTTGAGCAATTATCCGCCAGTCACGAAGGGTACTGGTTGCCTTAGGTTGTCCTTTGCCAAATGGATTCACTTTTTTTGCAGTGAAGAATTGCAGCTCAGATGTGTGCTTCCTTTGCACAGATATCCATCGTTACCTTGATAAGATTGGTAACTGGAATTTGAACTATACAGCTATATGATGACTCATTAGTAACCGAGACTGGACTATTATTGTTAAAAATGACAGACAATCAAAATGAAGAATTCAGGTATTGTTTTAAACTGCATTGTATGAACTGGCAAGTGACTTAAGTCATACGAGAAAAGAAATTTTCATAGAAAATCATTCCAGACAAGGCATGAAGCTATTTATCTCCCTCCCACAGCAGAATGATGTGACACAAGGTGGTAAGTGAGATTTGAAAAGCGAGCACCCTAGAGGAAGAACATTCTGCCCTACAAAAATATGCCTGGGCAGGCCTGTCAACATTTCTTGGTAAGGGCACCTTAGGCAATTTAGCAATAAACAAAGCAAGAAGAAGGCAATGTCTGGGAGGGTAAACCTAGAACTGCACAGAACTAATGATATACCATCAAACAAGCCATCTCAATAGTGATCCAGACTGTTAGCTTTGGTGCCTAGGGAAAAACCCCAACTGATAGAAGCCACATAATATAAGGAACTAAAAATATAAACTAAGTGTTAGATGGATGGATTCCAACCCAAAAAACAACAATTCTTTCCTCTTTGTCAGAAACATTGCTCATGAAATATGAGGACTAAAGAACAAAAATAAGAGAAGGAAGTTATGATGCTGCTGAAAGTGAACCAAAGATTCACTTTTTACTCTCTATAAGAACAATCTTATTAAAAACATTTCTCCAAGTAAAATTTAAGAAAAAGGAAAATAGCACATTTTATTTAAAATAGAAAAGAGTTTTAGTATACAATAAAAAATGAGAGAAAAAATTTTTTTTTTAATTACATTGAGCCAGATGTTGTAGGGACAACGGGTACATCTTCAGGAGCTGATCCTAATACCCAGGGAATATCTAACTGTGGTGCTAAAGCACGCATGACCATTGTCCTGGAAATATATCAGAATATAAAATCTGCATTATTTTGAATATAGATAAAAAATATTGAGTTACAAAGAAAATGTTGGTTCATAAATGAAACAAGATCAGTTTGTCAATTAAATCCCTTTTAAAGTATATGGGCAAAAAAAAAATGAAAAACTTGAAAAATATACACTTAAGTTTTCGAAACTTATCCACTTTTATCTCAATATTAAAAAAATTACAATTGCAAAAAAACTTCATGCACATAACTGATAGGTTAAAAAGAAGCTGCACACCAAAATTTATCCAATTTTATTAAGTAGTTTTGCTTCTTTTACATCAAATCAAATTTGATCAGAAAACGATTTTTAGCCAATATTATCAAGATGACTGTGTTGAATTATGTTCCTTAGACAATGACCTTAATGTATGCAAAAAGTGGAAGATGAGAGGCTTCACCATTATATGTTTTCTTTTTTGTTAAAAAATTACTTGAGGAATTTGCATAGTTTTTGGCATGTTGTCTTTTTTAATTTAACACACAAGTACATAATAAATTTTTTGTTCCATTTTGTTTATTTTTTTACAAGCAGTTTTTAATATTGATAAGCATCAAGTTTTCATTTATTTTATATTAGTTTATAAAATATGTACTATTTTATATATCAATAATAAAAAAAATGTCCGATTTTTTAATAGCAATTGAAATCTAATTTGTTGATAGACATTCTTAAAAATATAAAAGAAAAGATTGATAATGCATAACAAAGATTTTAGAATTCATTTACAAAAATTTAACATAAAAACTTACCCAAGAATTTTAGCACAATCATCATAATATTTGCTAGAATTCTTTACAAAACTGAATCCATTAACATCACAGACATAGGATTTCCCATTGGCACGGAGAAGATCAAAACCACACACAGTTTGCTGAAAGAGATTAAAAAAAAAATGAGCTGCTAAGAAAATCAAATGACACAAAGAAATATTAATAAAATGGGAAGTGTTTAAATCATCATGATCATTATTAGGTTTTACATGCTGGCATGTATTAGGCTTTTAGAAATTGATTTCCAAGCTAACCTCTCTTAGGCCAAGTCTTTATTCATCCCACTTTCTCTCAAACTTGATCTTATCACTTTCTCCCATGTTTTTTTATTGCCAATTGACCTTTGTTACTTCAATTGTTCTACATCTACTAACCTAATCACTTGCATCTATTCTTTCAATGTGACCAAATCATCTAAATCTCCTGTTCTGCACACATCTTCCTATACTGACTAGATTTAATCTTCCCCTGACATCATCAGATGAAAGCCTGGCCTTAAAACTCAGATTACATATTCATCATATTATTATTATGCCATTATTCTATGCATTATATTATTTTTATGCCATTTTGAGGGCATACAATAGCTATCCTCAATCTTCACCAGCCAGGTTTCATTTCCATACATGAGTACATGAGCTTGATAAACTCTTCCATCGGACGATAGTTCTACTGGTTGATAATAGCAGAAGTTCCCTGAACTTACTCCATCCACTCCTAAATCTTGCAATCGCACCAGCACAGGCTCTTTCCTGTGCTTCAATGGTATCAACATACCATAAATCTTCTAATCACCCTCAATAGCCTCGCCATCAAAATATATTTTCTCCACATCCAAGTTCTCATTCATCTGCATTCTCTTACACTTCTTGTGCACAAACTAGTTATACTGCATTTTATCTATACTTATGTGACTTCTTATTTGCAGCTCTATTATTATCTCAATCATTTTCAGGATCTGATTCACCAACTTTAAACTCAGTATTCAACACTTTCTCATAATATAATTTTCTTGTCTTGCTCATTTGTTGCTAACACTCCATTGTCATTTCGAATGCACTCCTCTCTAAATCTATCCATATTTGTCTTCGTCATCTGTTTATCTATCCTGAATATTTGGTCACCCTTTTGTAGTTTATCTGAAAACTTAGCTTGCTCAGCCTCCATCTTAGCTTTGTATATTGCTCTTTGACATGTCCTCTTTGCCACTAGATATTCTTATTCACTCCTTCTCCATTCACTCCATCAGTTCTGATTTAATTTGATACACTGCTCAGCTTCCTTGTTCCACTATCACATCAGCCTTTTTATTTACACACAAATCCGTTAACTTTAAGAGTGCATCCTTCAACTTCTTCCACTGTTCTTCTACAATTCCTGGAGTAACTTCTTCCACTGTTCTTCTACAATTCCTGGAGTAGATCTGGTAACCATCCGTTGTCTCTAAACTTGCATTTCACATATTCTTTATTCAAGATTCACATCTAAGGGTTCTGTGGCTTACCTTTCTTCATCTTACAGCTTCCTGTACTAATTCTTTCTCATTATGGAATAAATATAATAAATTTCATTAAACCTGAATAATGTGGCTGTTGTGAAGTGGATAATGATGTGGACTGACAACTCAAGTGTGCCAAGTTCAATTCCAGTTGGTTCCATATCACAATTTTTCGATACATGCTGACAACTATCATACTTACTTTCAAAAATAATCCAAGAAATCAATGCCAATACAGAATCCAAACAGTCAAAGGAATTGCACCATGCCAATTCATACAAAATTACTATTAACACCCTTCCACCAAATCAAATTAGCATTCACTCTAAGAGGAAGTTTTATGCGAATATAAAATTCATATGTGGTCCCCAGTCACTTGTATATCCTTTGTATATATAGGGAAAATGACAATGTAAGGATTTTGCAGTGTCAAAGTCCAATATGCAATGTCCGGTATTCCTAAATAGTCACCATTTGGTACTGACCAGGCTCAACATTACTTAACTTCAGTGATCTCAAGAGAACTGATGTCTCAATGTGATTATGCCATATAAAAACTATTACACAAAGAAATATTACTATTAAGTCAGAAGGACAATTATTAATATAGAATGATCTAAATTCTTAGTAATAACTCTTCAAATCTAAAATGCATAACTGTCCAGCTAAATATTTATTTGTAAATAAAAAATATAAACAAAACCTGATCAATTGACTTGGAATGTATTCTAGACACTATATCTAAGTCATTTTAATTACACTGATGAGCAGAAAAGACATGCATAAGTTTGGAATTAAATCAATTTTGAGCTCACCTTGAAGGCAAGTGAAACCTTTCTGGCAATGAACTTCTCCCTGGCACTGAGAATTACAGGATATCGGACTTCTTTGCCATCTTTATCTCTTTCAACTTTGCCATCAAGTGCGGGAGACTTTCTGGCTTCAGCATGAGCATAATCTGGGCCTACAGCATAAACCTGTTTCATGGATTTAAAAAAAAATAAACAATAAAAACACTTGTGTAATAAAGAATCAATTTCATTTTAATTCAGAAAAAAAAAATTGAAAAAAAAAAAACATCAGAATAATCTATTCATTAAATATCACTTTTTAGGTGTCAAACAAGAAAATAGAAAGTTAATAGTTGAATGAATCTGATTAAAGTCCCAAAAATTTACATAAGAAAATATATATTAAAATTAATGGGAGATAAATAAAAAAAAAATAAAAATTTATATTGAAAATAAGAAAACGCCACTTTACTTAAAAGCAATATGTTAAAAAAATAAGTGGGGTTTTGGAAAATAATAAGCTTATATATATATATATATATATATATATATATATATATATATATATATATATAAATAAAAGTGAACGTGTGTCTGTGTGTGTACATTTTCCAACGCAATAACTGTCAATTTTTAGTCTACAGACTCGAAATTTGATATACAGGGTACTGAGATTTGGGAAAATCATTGTGATCGGTTTTTGGCCAGAAATTTGGCTGTTAAGGGGTCAAAGTTCAATGATTTGACCTTTGAGAACTTTATCAAACTCCTCCGACAGTTTTCGGTCTAAACACTTGAAATTTTAGATATAGGTTCCTTGGACATGGATCTAACTTAATAACTTGATTTGAGCCCAAAACAATAAACATTAAGGGGATCATAATAGGGGTCAAAATTTTTTTTTAAATTGACCTCTGCGGTCTTTATCAAATTACTCAGACAATTTCTGGTCCAAATATTTGAAATTTTACATAAAGGGTATTCAGAGATAGGGCAAGATTTTTAATCGATTTGGGTCGAAAATGTTTAGTTACCAATATATAAATGTATGTATGTTTGCATGTCTGCCTAAAACTTTTCACAGAGGCAATGGATTTTACCAAGATCAGTATCATTTTGAAGTTCGACCTTTCAGACTACAAATATCGAAAAATTGGCTAAAAACATTAATATCTTCACCTTCAACTGGGCACTTTTCTACAGGAGGTGGAGGGTCGCTTTTTCATTGATATTTTTGAAAGTCATCCTTTCCTTTCGATTGTCTAGCCTTAATTTAAACATAAGTCACTTCCGGTTTGGCGGTGGTCATAACAACAAAGACGTCAGGTTTTCTTTCCCATTCTTTTCCTCCTTCGTGGTACGGGTTCGAGCCTGCCTTCCTACTACCACTTTTTTGTTTTTTTGTGTGCTCAACAGACACATCCAAACACCCGGGCAACGCCAGACTGAAATGCTAGTATATTTATAAAAGTAAAATTGTCTCTGTGTGTGTCTGTCTGTCTGTGTGCGTACATTTTCCTACCAAATTACTCTGTCAATTTTCAGTCTACAAACTGAAGATTTGACATAAGGAGTATTGAGATTTTGGAAAATCTTTTTAATCAGTTTTCGGCGAGAAATTTGGTTGTCAAGGGGTCAAAGTTTGACGAGTTAACCTTTGAAAACTCTACCAAACTCCTCTACCAATTTGGGGTCTAAACACTTGAAATTTTAAATGTAGGTTACTTGGACATGGATCAAACTTTTTAACTTGATTTGAACCCAAAATAATAATGTTAAGTACAAGATTGGGGTCAAAGTTTTAAAAAGTTTGACCTCTTAGCCAATTTTTAGTCTAAACATTTGAAATTTTACATAAAGTGTATTCAGATATAAGGCAAGCTTTTTAATCAGTTTTTGGCCAAAAATTTAGCTGCCAAAGGGTCAAAGTTCAAAAGATTTGATCTTTGTGGTTTTTAGCAAACTATTCAGCAAATTTTGGGTCTAAACATTTGAAATTTTACATAAAGTGTATTCAGACATGTAGCAAGCTTTTTAATCAGTTTTTGGGCGAAAATTTAGCTGCTAAGAGGTCAAAGTTGAAAGAATTAACCTTTGCAGACTCTACCAAGCTCCTCCAATTTTGGGTCTAAACACTTGAAATTTTAAATGTAGGTTACCTGACATGAGTCAAACTTTTTAATATATATATACATATGCACATATAGTTATGAATAGTACATAGGGCCCGAGCAAAGCTGGGCTGAACTGCTAGTGCTGATTAAATCAAAAACATGAAAAACAGACATAAAATGTAACTTCAAGAGAATTAACTTGGAATGAGAAAATTGGAAAAAAAAAAAAAGCAATGAAAACTTAAGCTATTGTATCAAAACAAAGAATATCCATCTAATGGAACAAATTGTAATGAAAAAAAAAGTAGAATAAGCTTAGAAGTTATTTAGAAGAGGAGAGAAGGATCAGTAGTCATAAAGGTGTAAAGGATGATACAACTAAAGATAAAAAATAGAAAGGGAAGTAAAAGGAAAGGAGAAGTAAGAAAAAGTAATGTCATACAATATGTCAACAGTGACTCAATAGACCACAGGTCATCTAATATTTATATAAATAGGATTTCGGTTGATAGATTTGGAAACCTTTTGTGGGGAGAGAATGGTAATTTAAAAAAAGCTTTTTTTTACTTGGGAGTTACTGCTTATCAAGGCCTGAAAGCCACTTGAGGATAAGGGTTAATGAATGTAAGGTGATAGTGAAGTAATAGATAATCATGTAAATTCGGTGGAATTTGTTTATTTATGAGGAAAACCTAATAGGAACTTGTTTACATTAGATTTGAATGCTATCATGTTGTATTCAGCTGGGAAGCATGCGAGCAGAGCAGTGTTCCAAAAGCGGGCAGTTCTCTAGAAAAGAAGCTCTATTCATGGAATTTGCGTTTACATTTAGGCACAGATAGAGAGTAGAGAAAATCATATATAGTGGTTTTAACTAGTTGAGTGCTTTTTGTGAAAACTTGGCAAGTGGGGACCATAAATTGGAGTTCAGACGAGCACTTACCATGAAAATAGCGATAGAGCAGAGACAGGTTGGCGATGTCTCTTCTGTGGAAAAGAGGTTGCAAGGAAAAAAGGGCATCACCTATTAGGTTTCAAAGCCGGTTTTGAACTCTATCAAGGCAGGATAGGTCATGCTGAGCAGCTCCTACCCAGATGCAAATATGCTACTCCATTGTAGGGCGCACCTGGCTCTAGGATCGCATCAGGAGTGAGATACTTACTGGAGCAGTAGAGTGATCCAACCATTTTTCCAGCGATCTTGTCAACAGATTTGATGAATGTGTTCCATTTCAGATCAAGAGTGAATGTCAGTCCCAGGAGCTTGTCAAGACGTGGAGCTTCCCCAAAACTAGATCCATTCATTTCAATTAGGATGTGATGAGTGTCAGAGCAATTATGATGAAAGGAGAGAAGCTTGATTTTTGATATATTAAAATTAACCAACCACCTTTTTCCCCATTGCACCATATTATCAAGATCAGAAGAGAGAGAATCAGAAAGATCTTTGTCGATGCTGGCCTTTCAAGTGTCGCCATAGATTGTCGTGTTGTCTGCATAAATGTCTACGAATGACCTAAGAATGTGATTTGAGAGATCACTGATGAAGATCAGGAACAAGGTTGAACCCAGCGTTAATATACTGAGTTTCTGATTTCTGCCCATCAACAACTACTCTTATAAACTTATCAGAGAGAAAGGATTTAATAATTGAGAGGACATTCCTAGCTATTCCATAGCAGACTATCTAGTGAAGTAGGACTTTATGCCACTCTCTATCAAAAGCTTTTGATATGTCAAGAGCTATTGCTCTAGAGACAAACCCTCCATTGAGCGATTCGCTAATCCTGTGTGATATAACAGTTAGTACATCAGCTGTAGATATCGCAGAATGAAAACTATACTGTATGTCACTGAGCAGGTTATTTTTGCCAAGGTGATTGACCACTTTTGTTTATCAGATTCCGGCAACAGGAGACTGATTGGTCTGTACTGAGAGGGAGATGATCAATCACCGGAATTTTTAAATACAGGGCAGACTGATAAAGTTTTGTAAGGTATTTGGAAGCATTTCTCTTTAAGACAACGTTTAAACAGCTTTGTAAGTGTGGGAGCTGGTTCCGGTTGAAGCTTTTTGAGCACTATGACTGGAATGCCATCGGGGTCAATTGCTTTACTAGAATCAAGGTTTTTAATAAGCTTGACAGCATCACGTACAGAAATCTGTATGTTGCTTGGTGTGTTTTCAGTCACAGGAGGGAAATGGGGGGGAGGGGGTAGATGACCCTGATCGCAAAGGGTAGAATTTGCTGAAAAGTTCTTGGCAAAGAGTTTTACTTTGTCAGATGTTGACTACGTTACCTCAGGTCTACTGATGATGGTAGAGATAGAGATGGTAGAGACAGGGTTCTGTTTGTTATTTGCAAAAATTGGTGAGAGCCAAGCTGCTGCTCTGCTACATTAAGCTTGAAGTACTGAGCATACAAATCTCTCACATTTTTTTTTTACTTTTTTACAATGGTTGCTGGCAATGCTGGAAACAATGGAAATAGTGATTTCTGTGCGCAATGGCGGCGGTGCATTCTAGAGTGAACCACAGCTGGCTGTTGGGCTTTAGCTGGAATTTTTTTAAGGGTATGAAGCGGTCTATACCCACAATAAAATATAATCATCATCGTCTTTATACCTCTACTAATTTGGTTAGCATTATCTTGCCAAGAACTTCATTCAAAGTATTTTTAACTTAACATATTATTTTAAGTCTTTCTGTAATGAAATTACCTCTGGGAAGTTCTAAATGATAATAATGCTAACTAGCGGGACCTATGGAAATTCCACAGTGGACTCTTTCATGTGTAATACATTGATGTTGGTATTTTTGTGGATGTTCAGCGTAAATGGAGACACCCTGATATTATTGTAGTTCTTTTGTTAAAACTGCAAAAGTATATATCTTAGCTAGCAGGGACGCCCGGCATAGCCTGGTCGTAAAATATGCTTAAATATGATATTTCAATTTATTCAGATTTCATATATATTACTATAAGAGTCAATTTTTTATCCATTCTTATATAATATAAGCCTCTGATTTCCAAAATAAAAAATATATCCATATGGCTTGGGTGCATCAGCTTGAATCGAAACCGAAACCAAAACTTATGAAGAAAAAAAAAATGTATGTATATATAACTTGAGTTCTTTCAGCTATAATCGAAACCGAAACCAAAACTGATGAAGAATTCTTGGTAAAATTATTTATTACAAGAAATGGAAAGTCATAAAAATTAAACGACGGACACTCGAAAGAAAAAAAAATAAATGTGATACAGAAAATAACACACACGCTATCGTATTAATATATAGATTAAAATATAGTACTCAAGCAGAGAGTGATCCAGACGTAACTCAGTGCACGCCCGGCTTTCCTCGGAACATGACATCAACAGCCGGAGTAAGCCGAGCGTCGCCGAGGAAATTAAGCTGTCTGACATAACATAAAGCTGAGCCAATGACAATGTAGCATGATGGTTTTCAATGCGATGCGCATTTGCGCGAATTGAAAATTCAAAGAGCAGACAACAATTTGGAAGAGGAAGAAAAGAAAACAAATTAGTAAAAAAAAAAAAATTCAAAAAAAGTTCACCATTTCGTACTTTTACGTCAGAAAAAAAATGAATTTTACAGCCTTAAGTGAACAGCTGAAAACACCAGCCGGAGTCCTCGATTTTGTCAAGAAAAAATTTACTGGCACGGATGAAAACTTGTGCACCATGTGGACACAGGTGCAATCTTATCATAAGAGGAAAGGTTAGCAATGGCTATGCCTGATGTGTCAGGCTACCAAATGCCGAACCTTTACATCATCCGGACTGGTAACTTTTTTGGCAAGTCTAGGCTGACAATTGCCATCATAATTAAAATCATCCAGTTGTAGGCATTCGAGCGAGCAACACAGAAAGACCTCCAGTGCGAATGCGGAATACAATCTATGCACACACACCATTAATAAAACAATGGGTTGAGGAAACAACAACAATATCTGTTTTAATATGAAAAAAAAAAAACTATCCCACCCAGTTTTGTTTCAACTTTTCTAGTTCTCAGGTTTTTCCTTGAAAAAAAAAAAAAAAAAAATGTTTAAAATTTTTCTTGAAAAAAAAATTACAAAAAAAATTCCTTGAAAGTATTTATTTGACTTACCTCTAAACCTTTTCTCGGACAAAAAATCTTTAACATTATTTATTTTAAAATATATATATATATATATATATATATATAGCAAAAAAAAAAGAAAAAATAGTGTTATAACACTTTTCTTTACAGTTAATAAAACTTAAAATTTAAGGTAAGTTTTCTTTTCTTGTTATGCTTTCATCGTCGACGCTCGGTTTACTCCGGCTGTTGACGTCATGTTCCGGAGAAAGCCAGGCGGACTCTGAGTTACGTCTGGATCACTCTCTGCATGAGTACCTAAAATATTTTATGTACCAAAAACAGTTTTTCATGAAACTATTTTAGTTAAAACAATGTTGTAACAAAAATAATTTATTTAGAAAAAGGAACTGTCATTTGATATATATATATATATATATATATATATATATATATATATATATATATATTAGATTTAATGTTTTTATTAAAATATTTTATGTACAAGACCAGTTTCGTTTCGCTAATAACGTGTTGCTAACTTCAAGGTTTCATAACATATGCATCTGGGCTTTTGTTTACATGTTATAGCAATTAGTAGTAGCAATAATATTTTAATGAACGAAGACATCAGCATCTCTCCCTCTCTCTCTCAATAAACAAATGTAAAGAAAAATAAACAATGAAAAAACACAAATAACTGCTTAATTTTTTGTCCCCGCCGGCCGAGAGATGTGCGTTATAGTTTTTTTTATTACGGAATACTTCAAATCGATTATTTCTTAACAACTTTTGAAAAATATAACCCTAAATTTTATAGAATTAAAAACAAATATAGCTGTAAGAACACACTATTTGAATGCTGCTTTGAGCGTTTATAAATGTGTATTTTGTAATTAATGTATATTCCGGAATTAAATCTTAACCAATCAAATTTGCCAGAAAACGTGACACACAAAAGAACACACACGCTATCGTATTAATATATAGATAATCATTCATAATGTCTACTAAGATGATGAGATATTCACTTACAAATGTGAACAGATAAAAAATAGGTTAATACCATAGTTTGTGTCACGATGCACTTTTAGAATTTGAATGTTATTTTTACAAATCCTGAGATAGAAGTTGATTTAAAACAAACATTATTATTTGTTCTTTGGAATAAGGAATGTGGGTGCAAACATAAACAATTTTGAAAAGTACTTTCAACATTCAAAAATGTCAAAGTGAAGATTGTTACCAAGTTGCAGGCATGTCTTGAGCACTCGCTCACCTTGTAGAGTCCGTAGATCACCCAGAGTATATAAAATGGACGAATGTAAAGAAAATATAATCTTGACTTTATATTAACAATAAAAGTATATAATGAAAATTCTTTTTTGTGTTTTGGAGTTTTTATTAGTAAATCAGTCTGTGAAAGAAGATGTTTCAGGAAGGAAATGTTAGGAAAATTTAACTGAAGAAGTAGCAATACACACAGACAATAAAATGCTTTGGATAATCACAGATTTCAAGGGCGTTCTGCTAAAATCGTCATATTTTAAAAACCAAAGCACAAAAATACCACCATTTTGTTCGGAAATGAATATACTTCCAAATAAATTAATAAATAATAACGTAAATTATATATTTTAAGAGTTTTAAGCAAATAAAGTAATCAAAATGTTACTATCAGCATTTTGGGTAAGGTTTTATAAAGACCCCCCCCTCCATCGATTTTTAAATACTCGTACCGCGTTTGTATTAAGAATTTTGTCATGAAACTTGGAAACTAATCAGAATAGATGTCACTTTTAATAGTTTTAGGTGTCCAAAATACTTTTGATTACTCGTTTTTTTTTTGTTCTGTTAAAAAAAAAGACTTCAATATGATTACCTATTTGCATTTGATTTATGATATGCAGGCCCGTTGAGCACATGTTGTCTTTGTGCAATGGCAGCTGCACAATGTAGTGAACCATAGGCAGAGTGAGTGGAGCTTGCTATAATGCTTTTGTGTGGGAACATGTGGTTCAATGCCCAGTTGTCTCATTGGCATACTGTTCAGTAGGGACAGAGAAGATATTGATCTATGGGGCATCTCTGATATGTTCTCTGATGGCTTTCCAGTCAGCCTTTTTGTAGTACCTTGTTGTTTTGAGCAATGGCTCCTCACCTTGGGGTTTGAATTTGAGTGAAATGTCTACTAATACAACTAAGGGGTCTGCGTTTCCAAGTGGACTGTGGGCATCGGTTACACAATCTTCAGGTACTGTGGTAAGGAATAGGTTTAGAAGTGAAGCTTGTTGGTGGTCACTATCTGGGAGGCGGATTGGGAACATGATTGTCTGTGAGGGAATGGGCTATAGAGAAGCTTTAAGTAGAGCATTCAGCTGTATTTATGTAACCTGAGAAAACAAGCCAATTCTTATGGTGGGCACTAAAGTTACCAAACACATATATTTGGATATTACTGTCTAAGGAGAGTGCTACATCTATTCTATCAGAGACATGATCAAATCAATTAGAGTACAGTCTTGACTTGAGGGAGAATGGTAGAGAAAATATAAGTAACTAACACAGTGATGAAAGGCTAATCGAAATAAAGAAATCAATCTTTTTACTGTTTTTATTGATTAAAAGTATAACTATATGTTGTTTTCTCTTGCAATTTAAAATTATCGTACCTGGAAAAAAATTGTTTCTATTTTTAAAAAACTATCCAAAACTATCTGTAGCAGCAGTAGCAATAACTATTAGCGATAGTACAGCTGTAGACAGACGATTTTTTAACTTTTTATTCCAGAATGTATTAAAAAAAAATACATGAAAATATGAATATGAAAAAATGTTCTTACATATTTAGTTAGAGCTATTTTATTATCAGAACATAATTAATTAGACCTATTTCGTTATTTCAAAAGTTTAACAAAATAATGTGTCAGTTGAACAAGAAATGTAACTGGAAAGTAAAAAGCCTCCTCCTAAAACCTTCTTTAGCCTTAACAATAATGCTAAGTTTGAGTGGCAAGCTCTCCATCAAACATATAAGCAGCTAAAAAAAAAAAGAAGAAAAAAAAAGGCCCTTGCACATGATTTATCTCCCATAAAAATAAATTGGTTAACTGTCCTAAAATGCTAGAATGGTCCTGAAATGGTGAATTATTCTACATTAAGTTTATGTGAAACCCACCTCCACTCTAAGTCCTAAAATTGTTTTTGTTTTGTTTCTGCTAAGTCTTCAGGATGTTGGTACATAATTTCCCTTAGCCCTACCATTAACCCAAAGTCAGTCTCCCCATCCTCCCATAATTGCACAAAGATCCGCTTAAAGCTGCACATAATCATCTTTAGAAAAAAAACACAGGATTTATCTCTCAGAGAAAAAAATGGTTAATTGCCCTAAAATGCTAGAATGACTCAAAATGGGGTAAATTGTAAAATATTTTTGTTTATATTTCATTCAAGTTTTTCAGGGTGTTCACACATAATTGCTACTAGAATCACATATTTTGCTAGTAGAATCACATATTTTGGAGAAGTGGTCCCATGGGGGAGAGGTGAAGTAACGGAAGGCTAATCTACAATAATACCAAAGAAATATTGCAACAGTCCTGGTTTTAGATTTCAGTTTCTTGTACATAAAATGTATTACAATTTAACTTTGAGTGCTCAAACTTCTTTTTTTTTAATGAATACATGGCATTTTTAAGGAATTGCAGCCTATTTATGTGCATCTACTGCAGATTATTTGAAAACCGTTAATTTCTGGAGATTATCAAGAGCATATTCTGATTCCTTGCACAAAAATACACTTATACAGCAAATTCCATTGCTTAATCTTGTGTCTTAACAAAGATATAGCATTTTTACTGAAAAAGTAACGTAAAAAATGTGACGAAACACATGATCTTAATGAGGGAAAAATATCCAAAAGTGTGAGGCACAAAAATAGTCATAACTTTCTTATTTTTAATCGGATTTTAAAAATTCAAAAAGATTATTTCTTAGCTCATCAAGCTCTTTCTATATATGTCATTATTAAAATACTTTAAGCCATTTCAATTTTTTCACGTGTATTGCTAGAAAATATTCAGCTCTGGTTGATGTTATTTAAGTGTTTATTTTTAGTTTTATGTAACATGATATCCTCAACAAAAATACTGATTCAATGATACATAACTATAAGAAGCAATATCATGCATAATCATTTAAAGAACTTTACAGGATTTTTGTATGTGACCTCTGCAAAGAACATGCCAATATATTACATTTCTAGATATTTTAGGTCATCCTGCAAGTCAACAAGCTTTGATCAAATCAGGATAAACATTTTTTGTTGATTTGTTGATCATGTTGCTTGTTTTTTCATATTTTTTTTATTGCTTTTAGTTCTTTATTCATTGCTTCTAGGCAATTTTCATGATAAATCTTTGTTTGTTTTTTATCTCAACATACTTAAACATTCAAAGTTCTTGTTTTTAAATATTCAGCTCTGGTTGATGTTATTTAACATTTCTTCAAGAGACAACGGCTGTTGAATCTGCTGGTATCATCACTCAAGGGCAATCATAAATATAAAATGCAAATTCTTAATTTAAAAATTGCTGAAATCAATAAAAACTTATGCTACAGTAAACAATTGAATGTTGTATTGTAAAAGAAACAACCTTCTTCTAAATAAGTGGACTATTGATTTTGTCACAAGAAAATGTCAAATGTCATATTTCTCTTCTTCATTTAATTTTTGTATTTAACGTGCTCCAATAATTTCAGCCACATATTGGTTTATGTTGTTAGAAAAGAAAACTTTAGTTTGGTTAGCTTTCTTTAATTTCAATATTCAGTCCTGTTTCATGTTTTTTTTTTTAATTGGTTATACATATAGGAAGTCAGAGGAACTTCCACTTTGATACTCAAATCTACTACCACTGTCACCCATGTACATGAGAATATTTTCTTGTCTTGAATAATTGGCTGAATAAAATGGTCAATAGTATCTCTGTTGGTCGATTTATGATTATTTTGATAGTTTATGGAATATTCAGAGTTTGCTTATTTGGAAAGCTAATATTATAAAGATAGCAATTCGATTGTATATAAGATTGCCTTTTGTTGTGATATCATTCAGTTTTGGTAATTAAGATGCTGCACATGTGCTGGACTCAACATGAGGTAACAACATCACACCTGGTCTCCACGCAGTCAGATCCAAAAGGTATCAATCAGGTTGCATGCAGTCATCACTTCTCACACACACAAGCCAGGTTTTCTATTGTCTATCATGCTCCGTAGTGGAGTTGATGTACTAAAATGTGACGCACTGTACATGACTGATTCACCTGAGACACCAAGCACATAAAGCATTCATAATCTTGTCATTATCAAGTTTTTGATGAAGAACAATTGATGGGATTCTTTCTCTTGGCGTGCTGCACATCTATCTGATCATGGCATCATCACCATGTGCTAACTATAGCATATTGCCAAAACCAGGAAGCTTCTAATTATCAATCATTTTTAATAAGTCCAGATATATTCATGGCAGGTACTCGACTGAGCTTCAATCTATGATTTCTCCCCTCTTGCAAAAGATTCACAGCAAACACTCATCTAGTTACAACAACTGTCAACGGTTTCTCTTACTCTCTGTACTTAAACTGAACAAAAATTCCATGAGCAAAGTTTCTTTCTAAGAATTATCTGTCTGTGGAACACAATACCATGGGGCTGCTTCCTAGCTGGTCATTTTCAAGTTCAATGTAAACAAGTTCTTGTTGAATCATGTTCTTAAATAATCAAATTCTACCCAATTTCTACTATTACCAACTATCATGGTGTTGTCTCACCTAACACTATTAACCCTTATCTCCAAGTGACCTTTGAGCTTTTATAAGTAGTGACCCACTATTAAAATTATATATATCATCTATTATATAAATCTTACCTGTCTGTATGTATGTTTGTATGTCTGCCTAAAACCTTCGACAGAGGCGACGGATTTTCACGAGATCAGTATAATTTTGAAGCTTGACCCTTCGGACAACAAATATCGAAAAATTGGCTAAAAAGCATTAATTCCTTCACCCTCAACTGGGTAGTTTTCTACAGGGAGGGTCGTTTTTTTTCGCTGACATTTTTTGCAAGTGATTCAACCCTCACGTCCACGACGTTGCATAAAAGGCATTATTTCAACTGCCTTTGACGTCACAACTGCGCTGGGCACATCAATAAGACAGTTTGTTTTTTTTTTTCACCTCTTTTTCCTCTGGAGCCTTACAGGTTCGAGCCTGCTTACTACTATATTTTATTTTTTTTGCGCTGGCAATTTTCATTTTTTTTTTGCTCAACCAACACCCTTACACACACCTCCACTTTCTTTTCCACCTTTGCGTCACAGGTTCGAGCCTACCTGCCTACTACAACTTTTTTTTTGTACAACACACACCTACAAACACCCGGGCAACGCCGGGCATCCAGGCTAGTCAGATATAAATGTAGAGGTTGTTTTTTTTTTATTGGGAGGAGATAAACTAAACTCAACATGTTTATGAATCGATGTTATGAATTAATATGAAAAACAATTTAATAGAATACAAAAAGTTTTAGATCTTATAATATGGTACTAAAGAGCCTTCTGTACCCCCCTTGAGAGTATTAGGAAAATGATTCATAAAAAGGAAAAAGTTGTCAGAAGTAAAAATGCCATGACAATGATTCACCAAGGTGCACAAATGCAGTAGGATGAATACCCAGAAGTGTGACATATTATCAGCTGGGAGAGGCCAAATAAGACAAAAGATCCAGACAAAGGATTTCCGATCTTGAAGTCAATATATTTCATTAGTTTTATGACAGTTTTAGTTGACAACAGGTTGCTGTATAGCAGATTGATCAACAAAAATGCCTTGACAAACAACAATCAACAGACAACGTTTGGGGGTCATTTATCACACACACACCCAGGCCACAACTAATTTATACACAATATATCTGGGTTGCATTTTCTCTTATGTTTGTATTGTTTTATTTTTTATACTTGTAAACCAGTGTTTGTGCCAAGCCAAGATGATATGGCCAGAATAGAAAATGAAGGAAAAGAAAACCATGTGAAATGGTGTTGGGGTCAGTAATTGCTGAGAGACGACAGTCTTACAGTAGTATAAGAAAGTAAGAGCTTAAAAAAAACTTGACTTATGACTACAACTGCCCACTAATAAAATCATAGCATCTGTTTATTCATGAAAGACAATAGATATCTCCTGAAAATATGCTAGTGCATATAGTTGTGAAGCAAGGGTTATGCAGTCTCCTAGCATACCTCTCTTGAGTCAACACTGCTTTATTCCAATGGCAAGGACAAGTCCAAGACAATTGGAAACAATGTCAAGATAAGTGGAGAGCATATACAACACCTGATATTCCCAAATGGTCTCCCATTTTAGTCCTGACCAGGCTCAATGTTGCTTCAATAATATTGTAGATTATTATAAATTTACTAAATGCCCTTACTTGGCATTACACAGGTATCTTTTAGTTTCCATTTTTATTTCCTCCTGCTTTTGTCCTTTCTCTTAATTTCTCATGAGAAATACTAACATTATTTTATGTTGACATTTAAATCCAAAAATACTTTCTATTCTTTAACTCTTAAATTCATAAATAATTAATAGAATTTTAAAATAATGTTTTACATTCATCTTTTTTATTTTTTTATAAATATTTGATCAATAGTGAATAAAAAATAGCTCAATGTGCATTTATCAAAATTATAGTTTTATTACATGTTTGACACAGCGATGTGAAATTCGGCAATGATTTTGAAACCTTTAAACTTTAAGCTATTTAGGTTGTTGAGAAGTTTTGTTACCTTGGTGATATAATTGAAGCACAGAATGGAGCAGGTGCTAGTGTGATGGCAAGAATTATAAGTGGACTAGCAGAACTACCCGGCATTGCCTGGGACCATAAAAAAAAGTATAAGAAATTAAATAGTGTATGTAACATCTGTATATTAAAACTTCCATTCTGCTCCTCTCTCTCTCTATCTCTCTCTTCCTCCCCCAATATTTCCTATCCTCTCCTCAACTCTTTTTTCTTCTGTCCAGTCTATTCCCCTCTCTTGTTTTAATGTTTATCAAGGCCCAAAGGTCACTTAAGGATAAGGTTTAAAGAGTGTCAGTTGGCCAGTGAGACAATACTTTGATTATCAGTAATGAAGGAACTTGGGTAGTGTCTGTTTAGTTAAGAGGAAAGCTAAACAGGAACTTATTTGCGTTAGTCATAGGTAGAAGTTCAGTTGAACACCTGCCATGAAAAAAAATATTTTGAGAGAGGTGTACTTTTTTCTGTAAGGGAATAATACTTCCTATTTAGTTGTATCAAAACAAAAAAAAAAGGTAATATCTAGATCCAGAATAAATATTTTTGTAATTAAAGTTTATTAAAAATAAATATCTGTTCATATAAAAACAGTGTGTGCAAGTTTGTATGCATGCAAGTCTTGATGACGAAACAGAAATGTTAACGGAGCTTCGATAAATGTTTATAAACATTCTATAGGGCATAATCATGTTGATACATTGGTTCTTCTTAGACTACCAAAATTAAGCAACATTGAACCTGGTCAGTACCAAATAGGTGACCATTTTAGAATACCAGGCGCTGTATGTAGGAGGATTTCAACACCTCTCAGCAAGAAGTGCAAAAACCTAATGTCATCTCCTCTCACCGGATTAAGAACAGTTTGTGAATTTAATATTCCTTTGACACTAGGGTGAATGCCATATCTGTCTGTTTATAAATATTCTACAGACTCACAGAAAAGTTGCCATGACTTTAGATATAAGACTCTGCCTCTTCAAGGTTCTCCTATTTGAATCAATAATCTCATTTCATCTCTTTATAATTATCTATCATAATAAAGTCGTATTCCTGTCTGTCTGTTCACAATTTTATTAATATATACAAAATGTACACTGTTTCACAAATCAATTTTCACACCAAAACAGACTTTTATACATTTTTATTCCAGCATGATTTCTATAGATATATACTATTTATTCAAAGGAAATCTACATTAAAAAAGTTGCTTCATTTACATATTACATTAAAAAAAATCTACTTTGATAATTAGCTCTGTTATTAATGGTTATTAGTAATAAAATTGTTTTAATTGTTCTGTTTAGGAATATTATTTAAAGTTGGTTTATTTAATCTTTTTTTTTATTTAATTTATATTTATTATTAATTATTATTAGCTGACATCAGTTGCATTTAAAAAAAAAAAAAATTAAGCTTTATTTATGCTATGACAGTTATTTTCCTTTTCAGCTATGAGTTATTTCCCTGTTTGATTCTTATGAAAATATATTTATGGCAATTAAGTTACACAGAGGTTTCCACATTTCATCTCTGTGGGCAATTGTCAGGCTAAAATGTATGAAATTCATGTAATCAAGAGTTTATATATATATATATATATATATAGTCTTGGAAGTTTTTAACCTTTAAAACTATACAAAAAAATATTTTTTATCATTCGTTAGAAAACCATCTAGTCAGTAAGTCATTTAATCACCTGCAATCACTGCATCAACTCGCTCTCGAATTTATTATAATACCAATAATTTATTTTTCAAGGGATCATCAGTTGTTTACCATGAAACACTGTTTTGGGGATTTAAAAACAAAACAGTATATCACATCATGGCTCCCCAGCAGTGTTGATCAAACACCACCACCCTTAATTTTAGGAAGAAGACATGTTTCCAACATTTGATCCAGTTTTCTATTCTTAATTGCAATTACTAACCTTTTCATAGTATAAAAATGAATTTCTTACCTGTGCGATTCATCAATTTCCACATTTAAAATGGATACATTTTTTAATTTTTTAATTTATCAGTCTTGTATTTATAAGATTAGGATGAATCCATTTAACTACTTATCACCCCCACTATGATTAGTATTAGTATATTTACATTCTTATATAAAATTAGATATATAAAGGTTAAAAATATTTTTACATATATACATTTTTTTTTTTTTTTTAATAAATTTATTATATGTAATTATAAATACATTTTATACATTGCTAATATAGTTTTGGATTTCCTTTATTAATATAGTCTGGTTTATCTTAAATGATTCAAAAGCATCAGGATAACGAACAAATGCTTTATTTAACTGTTTTAATATTTTATTTTTATCCCCACCTTGTTTTATCATCCTTATTACTAAACTAGAAACTGGTGGTATAAAGTCTGTTAGTTTTAAAGTAACGCGAGCTATTCTCAAAAACTCTGACATAATGGTTCCATAAAACATAAAAACAGGGCAGGTGCTATCTTTATGGGGCATACGTACTATTTTAATGGGGAAAGCGTTTCTTTTATCAAATATTTTATAAAGAAAAATCCCATCCTCAATTTTTATATCTAAATCCAGAAATGTAGCCTGTTGTCCTCTATGTTCACAATTCAATTTTAATTCGTTTGGATATATAAGATGTTTATTTTTTTCGAATTCATCATTATCGTTTATACATATAAGATCATCTATAAATCTCCTACATCCATGAAAGTTATATGTTTTAGATATATCTGTTTTTAATAGTGATGACATATATATATACTCGAGTCTATGTAAATACAAATTTATATATATATATATATATATATATATATATATATATATATATATATATATATATATGTGTGTGTGTGTGATATGTGTGTGTAAAGTGTTTAGTCTAGCTAATTAATAAATCAAATTCTTTGTTATTCCATCCCAGGGGTTAATGATTCAATAAGCCAATGGCAGGGCTTCTCTCAAACAAAGGTTTGGCTGATTTTTACTCCTTTTGTATATACTACCTAGCTCTACTCACATATTGAGCAGTGTTGAAGTAAATACTGAAAGTCAATGCATAAAATATATATCCTTATAACATTTTATATGGATACATGAAATAATATACACTACATGTCAAATTATTAATGAGTTTCAGAAACTTACTGATAGTTTCGTATCAAAAGCTTCGGAAATGTTGGCAATGCTGAGCTGCGCGTACTGTAAAATTTTCATAATGTTCCGTGCAATGTAAACAACTTGCCATCGTAATTGCTGAATCCATGGTATTTGAGGTGTGTCAAATTATTAACAAGGCAGTTTGTTTCATCAATAAAATGGGTTGTAAAGGTGGTTTGAGTAGTTCTGAAAAGAGTACTATTACAGAACAGCTAGCAAAAGGTAAAACTACCCTCAAAATATCGAAAATGATCAGAAAGTACCATCAAACTGTGAAGAACTTTGTCAAGGACCCTACAAAGGTACGTAAGAGAGCTTGTAAAGGTAAATCTAGAGTTGTTTCACGCCGTTCTCTACTCCAAATTAAATGTAAAGTTGTTAAGAACCCTGCACAGACAAGTCGAGAAATCTTTAACCAAGCCAGATCGAAGAATGTTTCAAAAAGTACTCAATGTCGCATTCTGAAAGAAGTGACAAAGTCTGTTAAGCCTGTGGCAAAGCCTCCATTAAAGCAACATCACATACAAAACCGATTGAAATGGGCAGAGGACAACATGAAAACAGAATTTTTCAAAGTTTTGTTCACGGATGAAGTGTGTGTCACTCTTGATGGCCCAGATGGCCGGAGCAAGGGATGGGTCCTAGATGGACGACATCGTCATTAGCGTTTAAGGTGCCAACAAGGTGGTGACGGGATAATGATTTGGGCTGGGATTATCGGAGGTACTTTAGTTAGCCCATGGAGAGTCCCAGAAAAATGATGTCAAATGCTTACATAGCTTTTCTGAAGGAGCACTTTGAACTATGGCTGAAGAAGCAAAGGTTGACGTTCAGAAGAACCATTATTTTTATGTAGGATAATGCATGCAGCAAACAAAAGAAAAGAGTATTTGCAACAAGTGGGGTTCTCTGGGTTATGGAAGATGAAGTGTCCTGCGAATTCACCACATGTGAACCTAACTGAGAAACTTCGGAGTATCATGAAGCGACGCCTCTATGCAAGTGGACATCAATTTAAGAGCAAAGATGAATTGTGGGATGCTCTTCAAGAAGTATCGCGAGGAATAACTGTTGGCAAAATCACAAATTTGACTCATTTTGTGGACCAACATCTTTTACAAGTCATTCATAAAAAAGGATCGCATATCCCCTACTAATTATGTCAACGTAGAAATTGCTATGTAGTTATTGTGTTCTAAGCATTTTTCTTAGTTCATTTAATGTTTGAAAATTATTTCAATAAATAAGTTAACGGTATATTGTGCTTTTTTTTCTCAGCCTCATTAATAACTTGACACACTGAAATCAACAGATATTTCTATCTTCTGCCATAGTTTCACTAATACTACTTTAAATACTTTCATTTTATGACTGGAGTAGCTGAATAGTATTGTAAGCACTTTCTCAAAGTTTCGTGGATTTTTATTCACTCGTTCCTTAAATATTTACAAAAATGTAAACTCGTTAATAATGTTGATATGCAGTGTATAACAAAAATAACAACTTTTCAAAATCAGAATAGGATCGAATTAAGACAGATCTTGGACAAAGAAAGTGTTTGATATCTTATTAGATGGATATCTTATTAGATAGACCAGATTATCAATAATAAATGAGAGAAAATAAAATGTAATCAATAGTTTCACAACATTACCGCTTATCAGAAGTGTACTTGACCAGTTTCTAACATCCGGCATGAATCATTATTATTTATCACCAATATAATTACCTACAATTTTTAATGGAAACCCCTCCAGACAAAGCATGAAGCCACTTGATATAAGGAGTCGACAAGAACAAAAAATGTATTACAAAAACAAGAGATACCTATTAATCAAGTCTTAAAAAGACCAAGGCTGTAAGTAGGACAAAAATAGTCAAAATGAAGAGAGTTCCATAAGATTGCAATTCTTGGAAAGAAGCTAACGGAATAAGAAGTTGTGTCAGAATGAGGTATCAGAATAGGAAATTCATGGAGACCATTAGACCAACGAGTTAAACAAGCTGGAACAAAGGAAGCAGGGAATAGATCAGACAATTCTGAAGAACACATGTCATAGTAGTATTTATAAAAAAGGCTGAGACTAGCAACATCACTTCTGTGAGAGAGGTTTACAGGGAGATAAGGTAGGAGCCAATCAAATTACAGATACATTTCTGCACTTTATCAAGAACCCTCAATTGGGACAGGTATTCACCAGCCCAAATATGACAACAGTACTCCATACATGGTTTGATAGTAGCTTTTTAGATATAGAAAATAGCCTCAGGTGTGAGAAAATGATTAGATCGATAGAGAGAATGGATTTTACGAAAATATACTAATATAAATATACAGATCAAATTCTCTTAAATATTTTTATCAGAGAGAACCCAAAAATATCTTTATAACTTCATTCTTTTACTATTATTCCTGAATTCATCCAGTTTATTCTTAACATTTTTTGTTAAGCTGCAATTTGTTTTAAAAATATTATTTTATAAGAAAAGTTTTTGAAAAATAGATATTTTTTTGAAGAAACTTAAATTTGTAAATGAAGTACATTTTGATTTAATATAGTGAAATGGAGGACATTACCTTGACATCTGTTCCGTCAGTTGGCATAAATTCTTCATAGATGAACGATCCTATCTTTCGTACTCTGTTCATAGCCGAATACACACTGCTGCGGGCACCAATCTAAAATGAAATTAAAAAATTTCAAAATTATTTCAATGTACTAAAATGGAAGAGAAAGTAAAATTGTAAATGTTATTCCAAATAATCAAACTAAAAATTTATAAATTAAAAAAAAAAAAATTGACTGATAATAATGAAAACCAAATTAATTAAAAAAAAAACTGACTGATAATAATGAAAAACTAATTAATTAAAAATAAGAATTAATGACCAAAAAAAAAAAACTGAACTGAAAAATAACAAAATTATAGTTTATATCATTAGATATTAAAAAATCTATTCTTATATATGATATCTGGTTAGAAAATGACATTAATTTACCTTTTCAATAATGATTTAGAATATATGATTAACTATTATTAAATGGTAATATATTATAGCTCAAATTTATAATCAAATTTAGAAACAGAGCTTATAAATTTCAAAATTTTAATACAATCCAAGAAATACAATATCACTAAAAGAGCTTAGCTTAAAACATGTTTTCTCTTTCTACATTATTGGCTCTTCCAAAAAAAAATAGTAATTATGGTATTAAATTCCCTCACATTTCCGTTTGTTTGTTTATTTACAAAACTATTAAATGAACCAAATTCTTGTGAAATTATAACTAATTTTTCTAAGTTAATGTTTTAATACCTATCTATAAAATTATTGAATATAAATCGTTTCCAATAAACAATAATGATTTTGAACTGGAATAAGTCTAGAATCCTCTATTTATTAAGTGAAGTAAACAAATTAAATCTCAATGTGGAAAAACAACTGTTTATTAATGAAAATGTAGTTAATGAATATAAAGGTATTTAATTTTCTTTTAAGCACAATCATAATTTCAAACCCAATTTTAGCTTATAATTCTGCATTTAAGTGAAATAAGACATTTTCTAAACATAATAATCACAGACCATAATTTAAGAGACTCAATAATTTCAACTAAGAAATAACTTGTAATAATGATCATACTGATATAAACATGTGTAAAGTGGCATGTTTAGTGGGTTGCACAGTTGTAATGCACATGGACAGAAGACATGTGGTGGGAAAAATATTCAACTAAGAAAGACCACCTAAGAAATGAGCTGACTTTTCGAATAGTAATGTTTTTTTGGATACAAGGTTCCATGCTATGATTGTGACCCACTTGAGATTTTCTAAAATTAATGTTCATATCAGATAGTGGAACTCATGGTCAGTCAGATTTTAATGTCCATAGATTAATAGCTGATAATCTCAAATAGTTTCTCAGTGTGGTTCAAGTGATGTTTATATATATTCTAGTACAGGTGCAGTCGAGTTTCTGTTGTTTTTAGAGACTGATGACCACTACGCTAATAGATTGTGTTCAGTTGGAAGACATATTTGTCTTAATTTGCAAGTCTGTTGTTCAATAAGAGAAAACGGGTATCTTTGTAAGCATTAAAAATAAAACTATTGGTTCATGCTTACATACTCTTCAGTAAAGGAAATGATAATTTTTACCTACAGGCACTGATGTTTCATGTTTACAAAATCCTTAGCGTAGGAAACGATAATTACTGCCAGTGAAAGGATTCAAACCCTGTTGCAAAGTCAGGCCACTATTACTTAACAAGAGAAAGAAAGAAATCTAAATTCTATGTTATGTCAAATTAGTTGACATATACAGTAAGCTTAGTCATAAAGTGTTTAATGGCCGTGACTAGAACATCACTTTACACATAGATTGACAGCTTGTTTATAAATTCTCATAGAGGTCCAATTCTTGTTAAAGGAGGTGATAACAATATTTTTATTTTAAATATTTAATAGTTTTACCTACACAATCTTCAGTGTAGGAAATGATAATTACTGATGATCCCAACAGAGAGGCAGAGAGTGGAATTGAGCCTCTGTGATTCTCAGAGATAGATGAACCCTTGTGCCATAAGTTAAGGAATTGTGTTCGGTTGAAAGATATGTTTGCCTTAATTTGCAGATCTGTTGTTCAGCAGAAGAAAACAAGTATTATATTAACATCTCTCAAAAGAAAACATTGTTTTAAAATATAGTTTTGTTTGGTAGGAGAATTCTTTTTGTTGCCATAGTGGCAGAGATCACATCTTTAGCACTACAGTTGGTGTTGGAATCGAGCACCCAATTCAGACATAAACAACAAATGGATGAACACAGCCTAAGCAATGAACTCGCACAGATGTACACTAATAGAGGATCAAGCAGAATTATTATACACACATTAGCATAGAAATTAGTGAATATCTGCATATAATTAAAGATTGAAATTGGGATTAAAATTGAAAACAACACCTTAGATTTTTTTAGTAATCTTTAACCATGCAGCAGATTTGAAGGTATACACAAATATTCATCAAATGCAAAGTAAAATAATTATTATTATAAACTGTACACAACATTACAGATAGTTTCTGTATGTCCTATTTATATTTTATTTATATACAATGTTTAAATTTTTATCACTATTAACAACTCAAAGCAACCATTAAAAATCTAATGTTGTAAGAATCATAACCAAATAAACAATTATCTGTATACCACAAGGTATGATTGCATATTATTTAGCAGTATATTAATATGATAGCATGTGTGTTATTTTCTGTTTCACGCTTACATCCGGGTCATTTAATTGTTATGTACTTCCATTTCTCCTTATAAATAATTTTACCAAGAATTCTTCATAAGTTTTGGTTTTGGTTTCGATTATAGCTGATGGCACTTAAGTCATCTATTTTTTTTTATAAATAATTTTATCAAAAATTCTTCATAAGTTTTGGTTTCGATTATGGCTGAAGGAATCAAGTTATACATATATATATATATACATATATTTTTTTCATAAGTTTTTATTTCGGTTTCGATTCAAGCTAATGCACCCAAGTCATATAATATACCTTTTTTTATTTTTGAAATCAAAACTTTATAATATATAAGAATCGATAGAACATTAACTCTATAATAATATATAAGAAATCTGCAAGAATTAAAATATCATATTTAAGCATACTTTACGACTGAGCTACGTTGGGCATCCCTGTTAGCTTAGATAAATACTTTTGCAGTTTTAACAAAAAAGCTGCAATAATATCAGAGCGTCTCTATTTACACTAAACATCTGCAGAATGTCAACATCAATACATTACATATGAACGAGTCCCCTGTGGAATTTCCACAGGTCCCGCTAGTTTAGCAAATAATATGCTTTTGGAGTGAAGTGCAAATATGGTTGCAAATGCATGTATGATTTACAGAGTTTGACCCTAGAGTCAGTTGTGTATGTACATTGGAAACTTAGTTTAAGGTTCAAGATCTAATCATGTTAAAGTTTCCCACATATGATGATTGTCGCCACATAAATTCTTGTAGTTACTGCCGAACAAGATGTTTTTTATCCATATCTCATTTGCCACAAGTCTAGAGATTGAGATATTTTTTTCTATGTTTTTCTCTCATTTATATCTCTTTTATAACAGAAACAAATTTGTCGGTATCAGAAATAATATCATTAGATATTTTATTATGTTTGTTTGAGGTACATTACAAGACTGAGGATAACAAAAAAAACATCCAACCTTGACACCTGCAAACATCTGCTGTTAGATCTGATTGACATATGGTGCCTCTTGTCTAAATCACATCAACATTATAGAAATAATAAGCATTCGAACATTCAACTTTAGACAATAAAATACAACTTTTGAGTATGACCTTTTTTAATCTTTTTGTAAAGCATATAGGATTCTTTCAATTTAATTGAGTCAAAGATTTTCTAAAAAATATTTTTGCTTTCATTTTCTCCTTAATAAAAGCATCTTTCTACCCCCTGGGGGAGGGTTAGTACCACCTATTTTGTGAATTATTAAAACCATAATCCATATCTTTATTTGTCGTTTTTTCACAACTATTGTGTTTTTCAGTTCTCAAATTTAACACTGTACACTTTTCCATTCTTATGCAGAATACAGACCATGCTAAAATAATATTATTTAAAAACCTATTCTTGACATCGGGAGGGGATGTCGTTTTGTAACTATTCTGTATTTTCACTTAATTTGATAAACAAAAGATACCATAAAAATGGAATTTAACTTGAAAATCGTATCTATAAAATACATGGTGCGTATTCTGCATAAGTACCCATCATTTTACTAGGAATGTAGTGGCAGGAGTCGAGGTCAAATGTTTTGAATTTGCTGTCCATGGTTATCAATTCTTCCAAGTTGATATAAGATTTCGATACTTCTTTTGCTTTTTGAGCACACAATAAAACTTTGATAGCTTAATCTAAGAATTATATACTACATGATTGGATAAGAACAAACATTGTTTAAGGCTCTAAATTTACAACTCGATTGTCTAATAGCTAAGTAGATATCAACAGTGAAATGTGTGTTAATTGATGTATCTAAATTCAATTCCTGTGTCAAACAGTAAAATTCATTCCCAATGGAGAAAAGAAAAAGTAACATAAGAGGAATTTAGTATCATTATTTATGTGTTTTCTTGGTTGTAAGTTTCACAATATTTCAACCATTGCACTGTCCGTCTTTAGGTGCCTTTTGTCATTGTCAATAACCTTATGTGATTTTTAAATGGAATACTTTCAATTCACTGGGATAGGTGGTTCTCATTCTGTTCCATGCATTTTAGATTTTTTGTATCAATTATTTTATGTTATTTCACAAGGGATTGAACTCACTAGCTCTAAATAGAATCCATCTTACATCATTATCTACCTGGTCAAATGTCTAATCTCCATTAAACAAACTTGTAGAAAAATGTAATTGACATATCAAATATGAAAAAATATGGAATACAGATTTAAAGTAGTCTAGCCAAATAAATAAAAGAGTTCAAATTTAAACTCATGAAATGTTAACGACAAAGGCAAAAGACATTTGAAGAAGGCCAGAATATACAATTGTCGAAAGAGGAAAAAGGACAACAACAAAAATTAAGAAAACAATCTGAAATATGTAAATAATTCAGTTCAGAAATAATAGAAAAATAAATATTTTTCTTTAAATCAGTCGCTAAAAATGGAAAGTGACAACCAAGATTACAAATGTGTAATAACTTGGATCACAAATTTATAATTTTTTTTTTTTTGTTTTTTGTGTATTGATTTCATATTAAAAACCCTTTTTTCTATTTATTTAAAAAGAAAATATAACTTGGTTATATATGGGTTGTGGAATTGCATTCATCTGCAAAAGATCTAGCTAATTTGCATATCCTTTTAAACATTCATTTTAATTAATTCCGTATTAGTTTTTTCGGTTTTCTTCTAAGATGATCATCTTTAGTTAAGTATTATGTGTAATTATAGTCATGAAGATATTCTACATGATTTATACTTGCGTAATATTTGTGTAAAAAGGTTATAGTAAACACAAACCTGTTTCTATATATATATTTATGTATGCGTATATATATTTATTTAAAAAATTTTGCCTACCAAACTCCTCTGTCAGTTTTTGGTCTACAGACATGAAACTTAATATATAGGGTATTCAAACCCTTGCAAAACTTTATACTTAGGTTTTAGCCGGGGAAAATCGGTGCAAAAGTGTGAAAATTTTTTAAAAATGGAATTTGCCAGGTGAAGGTCAACGATGGCATTTTGAATATGCATGCATAAGGTAATAGCTATTGGTTCATGTTTTAATTTTTAGCGTTGCAGCAAACATGTCTTCATAGCTCAGGTGTTAATGTCAAAGGAAAACTAAATTGCAAGCTAAACATTTTGGTTTTGATTCTCGGTGGTGGCGCACGAGTCACTTTTTTTAAAAAAACTTTTTAAATCATTACTATATATTGGGTCCAATATAATCTATATATCTATAAAAGTGAATGTGTCTGTGTGTGTGTCTGTGTACATTTCCCTACGCAATAACTCTGTCAATTTTTAGTCTACAGACCCGAAATTTGATATACAGGGTACTGAGATTTGGGAAAATCGATGTGATCGGTTTTTGGCTAGAAATTTGGCAATTAAGGGGTCAAAGTTCAACGATTTGACCTTTGAGAACTCTACCAAACTCCTCCGACAATTTTGAGTCTACACACTTGAAATTTTAGATATAGGTTCCTTGGACATGGATCTAACTTAATAACTTGAATTGTGCCCAAAACAATAAATTTTAAGGGGTCATAATAGGGATCAAAGTTTAAAAAAATTGATCGCTTTTTTTTTTCTTTTTTTTTTTTTGCTCAACATACACCTCCAAATACACGGGCAACGCCGGGTACCCATGCTAGTATAATAATATGAAATCTGCATTAATCAAAATATCATATTTAAGCGTATTTTACAACCGGGCAGTTCCAGGTGGCCTGCTAGTATTTTTATATTATTTTGATTATGTCTAGTCTTTAACTAAAAAGAGTAAATCAATGAAATCTTATGAAGAGATTCCTGCTTTTCTGTTTGAATTTATAATTCAAACATGGTAAACACCAGCATAGACACTCAATTCAGTGTAGATCTTTCATAAAAGAATCAGTTTAAGATTTAACATTTCAAATATTTTTCAACCAATCAGAAAGCTGTGATTTCTTTTAACTAATACAAGAAAAAAAATAACTAAAAAGACAGACAAAATTACCTAGAACTGATTCAAAATAAAATAAAAAGTGAGTTTTGAACAAGATAATCAATCAAAATATCCCATTTGGTTCATTAACATACTGACATACGTTAATAAGTGTCATAAAAACATGAAGTATGAGCAAAGTTAAGGCTTACAGACAGCAGTCAAAGCCAAACACATTAGTTTGTTCACCATACACAAGCAGTCTGCTATATTCATGCATTGATTCCACAACCTTGCATATATAGTGATATTTTCTATTTTTAGCAAAACAAATTCAATAAGATATTTCTTATGTGATTAAATTAATTATTAATTTGTGTTTGTTTATTCATTGAACCTACATTTGTATAGATTACAACAAATATTAATAGTATATAATGAATAAAGAAAGTTCTTTCTTTCATTCTTATCCATATTTTTTAATTAGGCCGAGTTAATTGAAAATAAAATATGTAATAAAATATGGTGGATAAAAAAATATAAGGAATTCATAAAACTTCAATATAAAAAGGTATTCTCATAGATTGCAGCTATAGTTTAACACCTGGTACAAATTCCAAATTTTTGATTATTCCATACCAGGTGATGTAGTATTATATCACTTGTATACAACATAAATGGGTCTTTACTATAATATCTAACATACAAAGTTATTTTATCAGATTCTCAAAGTCAGACCCAAATAACATTTAAGTGGATAAATTAAACTTTGTTTTTGACTAATCAATTTTCTTTTGTTATTGTTGTACCATGTTATTGACAATAAATTTTAGGTCTCAATCTGACACATTGATATTTTATTCTGCTTAGTCAGTTTGTCTTTTTTCTTTCCAACATTATTTTTAGAATACCAAAAAGGCGTTCAGTTTAGTTTGTTTGAAAAAAAATATTTTGGTTTGAAACATTACTATGATGGCAACAATCTATTATATAAATCTCACCTGTCTGCTTAAATGTATGTATGTTTGTATGTTTCACAAAAACTTTTGACAGAGGTGACGGATCCTGACAAGATTGGTATCATTTTGAAGCTCGACGTCTTGGACACCAAATATCGAAAAATTGGCCAAAAACATTAATTCCTTCACCCTAAACTGGCCAGTTTTGTATGAGGAGGGGTCGATTTTTTGTGATACATTTTTGCAAGCCATTGTATTAGTTGGATTGACTTTGCCTAATTTTAATGTTCTGAACTTCCAGTTGCATCATGAAGCATTGGTAAGATATCAAATTTTCTTTGACTTTCTTTTTTGTCTTTGTGTCACAAGTTCACGCCGGCCTGCCTACTACCACTTTTTTTAAACACTTCTCTTCACCCTGGCTGCCTGCTGTTGTTTTGATTCCCTCCCCATGCTACTATCATCTTCTTTTTTTTTAACACCTCTTTCCACATGTGCTGTCAAATGTTGTTTTGATTCCCTCCCACCCGGAGATACTTCTACACCATGTACACATGCTTGGGCAATGTGGAGTACCCCCTCCCCTCTACTACCATTTTGTTTTTACCCCTCTCTCCACCCATTCTGCCTACTGTTGTTTTGATCCCCTCCACCCACTACTGCCTACTACAACTTTTTTTTAACACCTCTCTCCACCCGGACTTCCTACTGTTATTTTACACTCCCCCCCCCACACACACATACACCTCTACACACCCGGGCAACGCCAGATACCCCTGCTAGTTTTAAATAAAGACTTAAATAAAGTAAAGGAGATAAATCATTTTAAGCTGCAAAAATTTATCTCTCTTAGCAGTTTTCTTTCTTTTTGTTTTTATACTATTCTCTTCTTTAAATGTACAACTCCCCAAAATTACAAAAATTATTTTGATAAATCTTGGGTTATGCTGGGTAGGTATAAAAATATTTATATTCCTCAAGCATTAGAAGATATTAGAAGATATTTCAACTAGTAGATAAAAATTTGACAATATAAACTTGTTTTTATGTTATAGATTCAGTTTCCTACACATACTAGGCATTTGATTGCACTTTGACATGAAATGTTATAAACCAAAATACAAACTATAAACAAATACAGCATATGGTACACAAGTAAATACATAAATCTTTCTACAACTATAAAAATTTAATCATTTATAAACAACTATAAGTCTACAGCATACCAATTCATAAAGGCAATAAACTAACAGCAACAAAAATTTCATCATTATTTCAAAGTTTTTATAACTGTTTTCTCCTATGGTATATCGGCCCTTTTCTGGTTTTTGAATACAGAATCAGGTAATTTTGATAAAAGGCTGTATGCTATTTCAAATTCTTCATATTCTTACATCTTTGTTAATGGTGGTTTCCTCAGTTAATCATCATCATCATCATCATCATCATCATATTCAGTTTAATGTCTGTTTTACATGCTAGCATGTATTTAACACTTTTTAGAAATTGATATCTAAACTGCCCTACCTTGAGTTAGATTGTATCCTTCTTTCCTCCAAATTTACATTTATCACTTTTCCCTATGTTTTTCTTGGTCTTCCCCTGTAAACTGATCATGATACTTTAACTGTTCTACATTAACACAGGAATTCTCATCTATTCTTTCAATGTGACCAAACTAATAAAGTCTCCTGTTCTGCACACATATTCTTATACTACCCAGATTTAATCTTCTGAGACCAAATCTAAGTATGTCTTTAACAATCACAGCTCATATCATTTCTCTCGATGCAACACATATCCTCAATTATCACTAGGTAGATTTCACTACCAGACATAATCACACTACATACACGTGCCTGATGAACTCTTTCCTTCGTTGACAGCAGTAATACTCTGCTGGTTTGTAATGATAGTGGTTTCCTGAATATACTCCATCCATTCCTAACTCTTGCAATCATACTACCCCAGCTCTTCCCTCACTAATGTAACAAAATTTCTGGACAACTTCAATAGCTTAAATTATTTGAATTATTCAAACTGCTGTTCTCATCTTGAGTATTATTTGCACAATGTTTCAGTTTATGTAACCTTTGACCTTCTTCAGGTGTATCTTCTTGAACTCAGGAATCTTTATGTCAAACACCGCAATGACCCATGGCATAGTAAATAAGGTTCTTGGTACAATTCAGTTATAAGTTACACTCTTCTGGAAGTTGAAGATTCAATCCTCAATACAATCAACATTAGAAATATAATTCCTTAGGACTTCTACAAAATCATAGCTGAGGGAACAAGAGTATGATATCCCTGTGGATTAAATAAAAGGTTCTGTTTGAAATTCTCTGCAGATTTCAGGGTTTGACAAAAAGATTTCCTGAGTTCGACAAGATACACCTTAAGATGATTGGAGGTTACATCAATCGAAACATTGTGAGAATAACATTGAAGATGAGATGAATAGACCGAATAATTCAAATAATATGAACCTCAATAGGCTCACCATCTAAAAATATTTTTTAAACTTTACAGTTTATACCCAACTTAATTGTCTTACACACAAACTGGTAATCATTTCTCCACCTACTTGTAATTCTGCTGCACTTTTTGTGTGCCTAATGCATACAATAAAAATTGAGTTTTATTCAACTCTCTTTCCAAAAATAGACTTTCATATAATAATAACACATAACTACTTTTTTCCTGAATCAGTCATACATAGTAGGCAGCCTTCATCAAAATTTATACTTAATACTTATCTGGTTTATATATTTTCAAAAATAATCTACAAACTAAAAAACAAATAGGTTATTTCATTGATTATCTGATATATCTTGAATAAGAAAGGTTGAAGTTTTTAAAGCTATGTAATATGAACCAACTTAACCAGCAAAAGCGAAAATAATATCTGTGTAAAATTGCTTTCATTAAAAATATTAAAACCATTCAAAAACTACTTATTTTCTTTTGTATATAAAACACAAATTCCTTATTGATACATCACTAAACCATAAAAATGCAATCAAGTAAATGTAGTCTACTGTTTGCTGGTATACAAGTCGCTTTCTTCTATTTTAATGATTTATCAACCATAAAATTCTGTTGATGTTAAAAGGACAGTATATTTTATGTTGACCCTATCTTTCTCAAATCTCACATAAAAAAAAGGTCTCTCACACAAGGTAAACAAAACTTTACATAAAGAGAAAGTACTCCAATTACTTAATTACACGGTTCACAATTCCAGAAAAATCTATAAATCTAGATCTGAAATGATGAATAACATAAAAGGAAACGTAATTTGACAAATCATAATAACG
The DNA here is from genome assembly GCF_053919585.1 of Euprymna scolopes. NCBI lineage: Eukaryota > Metazoa > Mollusca > Cephalopoda > Sepiida > Sepiolidae > Euprymna > Euprymna scolopes. Next base: position 161,693,632 of record NC_136483.1, read on the forward strand.
TTAGATTCTGAAGTGGATAAAAGATGATAAATAGTAAAAACTTAACTTAAAAATGGGTTCTCAAAAAAAACTAAACTCTTTAAAACAAAAAATAGTATCTAATTCAACTTTTTCAAAATTTTCTTACTATTTTGTTCTAACTGGGGATGGGGCTATCCTACTGGATGCTAGGCATTCACTTGTTATCTCAAACTTTCTAACCGAGAGATCTTTTTAAGATTCTAATTATCCCTTCAAGTACCATTGTTTGAATCTCTCTTGCATTTGGTTCACCAGGTATATTTGCTAGGTGGTTTTTGAAATTTTTTTCACAAATCTGGTTTCTCCTATAATTACTTGAATGATGGAGATCTTCCTCACATTCCAGTTCCTTTCATGTCATACGTAAGACCTTGATATTTCGTTATCTTCTCCCTCTCAGCTCTATTTAAGCTAGCATCATTAGAGACACTAGCTTCAAGTAAGGTTGCTCCTTTTTCTCCTCTTGTCCCATATAACTATGCCAGGTTTAATAGTTTTGTTTACTCGGTACATAGCTGTAGAAATTGCACCATCATAGTGTATGACTTATTTTCAATTGTTCTTTCTAGTATATGTTCCCAAGATTTGCTGCTATCAGCACCGATCTGCGTGAAGCATCAGAACAATAACAAGCATAAAGCACAAGAATTTACGGTAGCAATGCGAAGGATAGTGAATCATGTTCTACCTACCATCTATGATATGGGGGCGGGATCTCTTCACTAGGAGACTACTCTCTATAAACAAACCAATCTGCTAATGTCTTTAATAACCAAAAATCCAAGAATTATTCAATTTTATATTTCTGAATTTTTGAGATGAGGATTAATAATTCATATCATTTGGATTATTCAGTCTACTATTCTCATTTTGTTTTGGTCGATGTAACCGATCGACAGGTGTATCTTATCTTTTTGAACTCAGGAATTTGCATGAAATTCCGAACAGAATCCTTTATTTAATCTATGCAAGTAGCATATTCGCATTCCGTCAGTCATGACTGAGTAAAAGTCATAAGTAATTCACAGTTTTATTTTGAGTGCCGCTGACACTGAAGATTGAACTTCAACCTCCAGGAAAGTGTAACTTACGACTGAATTTTATCAAGTACTTTATCCACTACGCCACGGATCCTTGCATAGATTGAATAAGGGGTTCCATTCAAAATTCTGTGCAGATTCCCAAGTTTGACAAAATACACCTGAAGAATGTCGGATGTTGCATCAAGTAAAACGTAAAAATAACACTCAAGATGAGAACAATAGTCTGAATAATACAAATAATATGGAATTTTAACTAAATTTACAATATTTATTCAATAAATAATATAAATGCTTTTCGAATAAACACCATAACAATTTTCAAAAGTTTGTCGACAGATTAAAGCATGCACACAGTAATGTTTTCTCTATTAAAAAAATTTTTTTGTAATCTGTTCTTACCAAAAGCGCCTACAATTTTTTATGGGAACATTTTAAGTAATAAAAAAAAACATTTAAATAAAACTAAGGAGATCTTTATAAAATCCTCCTCTTTTCATCATGTGGACAAGCATAATTATTAATAATTTAAATAAGAAAATCAACAAATCAGAGTTCAAGTGCTCATCAAGTCTAATATAATCACCAGGGCTGAAACCCTGGGTGTTCCAGGCTCAAATCCATTTTTTTACACAAATTCATTTTCATCAAATCCACACCTGATCTTGTGTCTGACCTCTTGAACAGAAGGTAAATAATTATTCAATAGATTATCAAATACAACAGTCTACAAACAAGCCTGAAACATTTATTTAATAAAAAAAAAATTATTTAAAAATAAAGCAAAAAAACATCACTTTGTTGAAAGTTGTGGTTAGGATTACTTTTATAAGATCGCTCCACAGAAACACTTTCACTTAGGATGTTGGCAACCTTCATGTAACTCTTCCTGTAAGAAATTCTAATTAGAAAGATATCAGAAAAACCACTGGCAACCTGATTCATATGAAATGAATGAATGAATGCTCATAGCCCACTCGAGAATGCTGATCACGCTGTGATAATGGTAGAAATTGCCCTAAATTCTTGTCCCAAAACTGAAAAACCATTGCTCAAAACGACAAGGTATTATAAGAAAGCTGACTGGAAAGCCATCAGGAATCTCATCAGAGATGCCTCATGGGGAAACATCTTTTCTCTTCCTGCTGAATGGTTCAAAACAGCAATTGAAGCACATGTTCCCATTCTATAGCAAACGCCACTGCCTCAATGGTTTACTTCTACTTGTGCAGCTGCTATTGCCCAAAGGCAGCATACATACTGCAGATTTATCCAACATAAGTCCAATACAAATGGACAAAAGTTTATAGAAGCTAGAAATAGCGATAGCTAAGAGAGAATATACTGAAACCACCAGAAAACGTATTGAAGCACAGAAATTAGGAACCTGTGATTTCTGGAAAATCTACAACAGTGTAGTAAATAATGGCCAATCGACAATTCCCCCACTATCCAATAATCATGAGGTTGTTTGCACAGCAACCAATAAGGCTAACATACTTGTTAGTCGGTTTGCCTAAAATTCCACAGTGGACCCAGCAAACCACTCTCTCCCTGACTTTCCTTTGCAGACAGATGCCACACTAGATGATCTGAAAATCACTCCTTCTCAAGTACAGGTTATCATAAAAAACCTAGACACCTCAAAAGCATGTGGACCTGATCTCATCCCGGCTGTGCTATTAAAAAAATGCTCCGCCGAAGTTGCTCCAGTCCTTTCTAAACTTTACAACAAATGCCTTAATGAATCTTGCTTTCTTGACTGCTGGAAAACTGCTTCTGTGGTACCAGTTTTCAAGAATTCTGGTGAAAGAACTGACCCATTAAATTATCACCCCGTTAGCTTCCTCCTGCTATTTGAGTCCATAATTAATCAAGCTCTAGTCCATCACCTTACAGCTGCTAAACTTCTGACTGACCAACAATATGGATTTAGACAAGCTCATTCAACAGCAAATAGCCTTACTGTAATCTCTGAACGTATATACAATACACATATATAGATATATTTAAGGCTTTTGTCAGGGTTTGTCATGATGGTCTTCTCAGAAAAATCAGATCTTATGGTATCACTGGATGAATACTTAACATAATTAAATCATTCTTAAATAAGACAAAAATCCATGCTGTCAAGACTAAGCTTGTTTCCTTCAATAATTACAAGAAACCTTCTCAACCACCAATAGCTATGACTAAAGATACATTACCTGAAAGTACTTCTTTCAAACTCCTCGGCCTAACGTTTACAGGGAACATGAGCTGGAACAGATACATTGAGAGCATTGCCAAGGCTGCTGCGAAGAAGGTGAACTCTCTCTCTCTACCGTGCTAGAAAGCTACTTACGCCTGAAAGTTTCCTGTATCTCTACAAGACCACCATTCGCCCATGTATGGAGTACTGTCGTCACATTTATGGCTGGTGCATCTACTACTAGTCTCTCGTTCCTGGACAGAGTTTAAAAGAGAGTCGCCAAACTGGTAGGTCCTAAACTGTCATCAAAGCTTCAACCTCTGTCCCATCGGCATAATGTGGCATCCCTCTGCCTGTTCTACAAGTATTTTAATGGTGAATGTTCTGATGAACTACAAGCACTTGTACCCCCTCGACATAAATACCCCCAACAAACCCGACAAGCAGCAAGATCCCACCCCTACACAATAGAGATCCCTAGATGTAAGAAAGCCTTCTACTCTAATCGTTATCTTCCCCAGAACTGCTAGACTTTGGAACTCCCTTTCGACTTCCTGCTTCCCCAACAGTACTGACATGCAGAAGTTCAAGTCTAATGTGAACAGATATCTTGCTGCTCAACTCCCTACATAGTATCCCTGCAACTTATGTCCCCGATAGTAGCCCCCTATATCAAAGTGGCACTGTGCCTTGTTTGGGGAGAAAATGGAATTTAAAAAAAAAAACAAAAAAAAAAAAACAGGGCAGTGTTCACAAAAATATCTTACATATAAATCCAATAATGGACTTATCCAACAACCAACTAACAGGGAGTGGATGATACTTGGAACTGTCTCAAATTAATTCAAATGAGCCCTATTAAATAATAATCTTTAGGTTTTTTTGTTGGGGGGGGGGGTATCAAGAAGATAAGTACTCAAGAACCGATTGATGCCTCTGTTTAGTCTCAAAAGACAAAGGATACCCCTGCAGGGGCAGTTGCGCGTGTCATTGTGAGGCAAGGGTCGTGCAATCCCTAACCACACCTCTCCTAAATCGACACTGTTTGGGTCCCGTGGCAAGGAGAAGACCAGGACGACTGGAAACAATGCCGAGATAAGCAGAGAGCACATACAGCACCTGGAAGTCCCAAATTGTCACCCATTTAGTACTGACCAAGCTCAACATTGCTTAACTTTGGTGATCTAACAGGAACCGGTGTGTCAACATTATTAACTCAAGAATAGGTCATACTTAAATCCAGCAGTGGAATTATCCAACAAACAGTAAAATTCCAATACAAAACCAAGGTTAATACAAGATTAATTTTATTGAAATAATTATAAATTTGACTAAAACAAATTTAAAATATAATAGCTTTTTTTTACTTTTGTAAAATTAATAGAAATTGTAAAACGAGAGATAAATTGTTATTTACTCTTTGGGTCAGACTGTTTCCTTTCACCTTGAGTATTGTCATTTTTATAACGTTTTGGCTGTTGTACCTTCTGGCCTTCTTCAGTTGTTTTTTTTTGTCATATTGTTGGACAGTTACTATGAAAAAATACATATGAAAAAAGCCAGAGGCTACAACAGCCGAAACGTTGAAACAATAGCAACACCCAAGATGAGAGGAAACAGTCTGAAACATGAATAATTTAAATTACAATATCTCATCTCAGAAATATTGTCAAATATGAAATGAATTGTAAATTTTTAATAATTATAAAATACAATGATTTAAGAAAAGACATAATCAGAGAAAATAAACTTCTGTGTTAGAATGAAGAGAAAGGCTGGTCTGTTTGTCAAAAAAAAAAAAAAAAAAAAAAAAAAAAACTCGAACCATGCATATGCTATTAGTGATGGTCAGAATGCCAACCAAAACATGCAATCGTTCTAATGCTAGAGCATAAAAAACCAGCATAGTCAAGCTCAAAATTTAATCTGTGTTATTCACAAAATCAAATTAAAATTTAATAAAGATTCCAGAATTAATTTTGACGTACAATATTATAAAGTATAAAATAATAATTCCTTTAAGACATATTCGTTAGATGAGGAGGATCTCTAGACACCCAACAGGATGAAAAACAAAACCTGCGAAAGTGTAGATGTACTCTCTTGTAGTGTCAACAACCATCTTATGTAAAGAATAACACCTAAAAGTATAATGCACACACACAAAAAAAGATCAGGCAAGTAAAACTAAATTTTGTCAGCAATGATCATAGACAGTTTTCATAGCATATCAAATATATGTAGCTATTCTTTCTTAAAGCTTTTAGGGCAGGTATCTGAATGTAGAAAACGATTTAGTTTATACTAAAGGATATTTTATAAATTTATGAAAACAGAAAAGAAAAAAGAACTACTTATTGTAATAAAAACAAAAACATGCTCACTAAAATTATATGCTTTCAATTCAAGTTATATATTACATGCATTTAATGGGTTTAATTCAATAGAAGACATTAGATAATTATATTTATTTGAAATTGTCTGATCTTCAAACAGTTATGTTTTTGAAATGTTTAAAAAATATCTACCCTTCATTGAAATTATTAAATACGGGTTATTTGGAAGATTAATGGTATGACTTTGCAATTATGTTCTATATGTGCATGTAGGTATGGAAACACTTGGTTTCAGAGTTATTGAAACAAATACAGATGAACATTCTTTAGTATGAGGGACATTCCAAAGGTAATGCTTCTTATTTTTTTATTTCATCTAAATTTATCAGAGGGAATTGCAAATGGTATTGTTATGAAGACTGAACTTATGCATTCATAATCTGAATGTTTCATCTCTTTGTTGCAAATACTGACGGTGTGAGACTGTCATCGACGTGTATCAAAAACAAAGATGTATCACTGAATTCCTAACAAAAGTGTATTGGGAATGGTGGTGACTATAGACAAAAATATATTTTGACGCACAAAATATTGCTATTTTTAATGGTGATACTCTCATCTTTGTAACTCTTCAATTTTCTGAGTTAAAAAAACAAACAAACAGAACTACCCTCATATAAACATCTAACACGTATAATATGTGTGATAATGTACTGATATTTTTACATATGAGATGAATAAAAATTATCTGAGACAGAACTGCAGGTAAAATTAACCTGGGCGAGTTATTATTAAATACAAGATATTTGGAAGATTAATGGCATAAATTTGCAATTATAGTCTCAGTTTCTCTTTCTCTCTCTCTCTCACACACACACACACACTCTCTCATATATATATATATATATATAAGTCCAGAAACACTTGTTTTCCAAGTTAACATAACTACAGATCAACATTCTTTATTGTAAACAGTTAACATATATAATGTGCATGAGTGCACTGCTGTTTCTACATATGGAATAAATAAACACTATCCCTGTGAATGAACACTGGTAAACTTTATTAAATATATGGTTCAACGTTTAACAAATTTTGATTAAATTAAAAAATTCATGTAAATATCTACTTTGTTGTTGCACTATTTTAAATAATCGTTTTTCAACTTCCACATTTAAAAGACCTAACCAGTAAAATAAGCCTGTACCAGTAAAAATGATATCAAACAAATAAAAGCTACGCAGTTCTGAAGAAAGATCTGAGCATTATGATCGGCAAGGGGTTCCTTTGATAGCCAACATGAGGAGATCTGGTTGGCAACCTGAAAATGTGGATTCTTATCTCAGACTAAATACATGTAAATAAACATAATCAGCACAAACCAATGACGACATAGAGGAAAAAAAAGATTTTAAATGAAATTAGACAATTATGTTTCTGAAATTTTTTTAGATGAGGATGGATAATTCTTATTATTTGGATTATTCGCACTACTGTTCTCATCTTGAATGTTATTCACACAATGTTTTGGTCGATATAACCTCTAACCTTCAAATATACATGGTCAAACTCCAGAATCTTTCTGTTACTCGTGAATCTGCATGAAATTTCTTCTGCAAGGACTTGTGGTATGGTGGATAAAGTACTTAATAAAATTCAGTTGTAAGTTATATCATTCTGAAGGTTGAAGGTTCAATCCTCAGTGGAGGAGCTACGAAAAATACAATTGCGAATTACTTAGGACTTCCACCAAATTATGGATGATGGTTTGATAGCATGCTACTCGCATGGATTGCATAAATGGTTCCATTCGAAATTTCATGCAAATTCCTTGAGTTTGACAAGATACAGCAGAAGAGGGTCAAAGGTTTCATAGACCAAAATATTGGTATGCATAACACTCAAGAACAGTAGTTTGAATAATCCAAATAATATGAAATTAGGCTGGTTGTGAAGTACTGTCACAAAAGCAACCACTATACAAAGTGGACCTCTTTACACATATAGAACATAATCCTGAAGTTATGCTATCGATTTTCCAAACAATCTGTATTTCTTAATAAAAAGACGATATTATTTCTATTACTTAATAATTACATAGAAATAAGAGCTGATAAGTTTTCTAACAAGAAATATAATTTATGAAGCAGATGTGAAATTACGGAAATTTCAACTAATATGTTAGCAGAGATTAACTGCATGTGTTTTCTAACAATAAATGTTAGCAAAGTTAGAATGAGCTGATAAGCATGAAAGATAACAGGCCAAATAAGACTAAATACAGGAAATAGTCTGTACTTCAACTTGTCTCAAGATAAACCAAAATGTCTCTTAGCTGAATGAAACCCCAGGTTAATAGCTCTTCAAATTATGTAAAGATAAAGCAACCTAAAACTTTACCTTATCTGGACAGCCAAAATCTGAGTATAACTGCAATTAGAAACAATCTAATATGACTACCAAGTAACATAAGTGTGTTGAAATCCAATACTTTCAACAGTATCTGTGTATAAGGCATGCTGTGTGCACCAATGGACATATAAAGAGTCAATTCTCATGTAGACTGCAGCAAAATTGTTAACAGAGTCTCAGTCTCAGGTGTAATGGCAAAATGTGGTTATTATAGATCGCAAAGAGCTTTGAAATGGGATCAGATTTTTTAGACAAAATTGTTGATGCCAAATTTTGGAGATTATTGAAACGACAAATTATTTAGGTTTTTGATCAGAACCATTTTTAAATAAAGAAGCGTTTTGTTTCTGGATGATTGGTTGAATATTTTGTTTTATCATGTATCAACGCTTTTCAAATTATTTCATGCCGAATTCGGTAATGTTGCTGAAAATATCTCATGATTCAAGTTGTTTTTATCTTCAAATATTTGTTCATGGTGTTTGGTTTGGTTGTTTTACATAATATCAACCCTTTTCAGATTTAACTATTTTGGTAAAAGTTTTTATGTTTCAAGTTCTTTACATCTCCATATACTCATTCACAATGTTTAGTTTGGTTTGTTTTATGGTATAGTAACCCTTATTTAATGCCGAATGTAATAATTTTGGAAAACAGTTTTTATGCTTCAAGTTCCTTATATCTTTAAATATTTATTCATGATGCTTTCTTTGTTTTATAGAGGAAAATTGTTTTAGGTTTGAGTTTTGCAGAACATGATTGAGTTTTGCAAAGGGAAAGGCAAAAAACAACATCAATATTTGGTGCATTTAAGTCAGAAAGCCAATATCTTCAGGCAGCCTGATCTGGTAGCACCAAGGTTTCTAGGTGAATATAGACTTAAATCGATTAGTAGTTTACTGAAACAACCATAATAACCAATTTCTAATTGAGATATGAGCATCAACTGATTTTTTAAATAATAAATCATAGAATTTGCAACCAGCAGATTCTAATTCTATTCATATATCACAAGCTAAGATGATAGAATTCCTTACTACATTCAAGATATTCAAATTATTTAAATTTCTATTTTTAACAATATTCCCAAAAGTCTCCAAAGACCAAATATAAACTTTGGCAATATCAACATAAAATATCAATAATAAAGAATATTTAACTGAATTTACAAAGTGGAGCATAAATATATCCCACATTTAGAATAGGTCAGGCTATCATAATGGCAGCTCCTAATCAATAAGTTCAATCAATTTTATTTTTTCCCTTAACAATGTCGTATTAATTATTTCTATCAATTATCATAGAGTGCTGATAAAATTGCTTCCTGGTCATTTGATCCTTTTAAAGAGAAATCTGGAATGTCTAGCAAGATCACAAGATTTAAAACCTTTGCAACAAGTTTTTTTTTTTTTTTAACATATAAGATAATGTTTTCTGATATGGTCCTCTTGAGTATTTGAAGAAAAGGATTAAGAAATAAATCCAATTTCACTTAAAATGACATGGAAAATCACAGAGAACTTTCTGGATTACTTCATCAAAGAAAACCATTTAACTTGTATGATTTTTAAAACCTATTAAAACAAAACTATGTTTTATGTACATTTTAAATGTATAATCAATTTTTTCATTTTAGATAGTCGTGTTCTTTTTCTTTATTCATTCGAAATTTGTAAGATCTTTATGTACTCTCATCACGTACAAAAAAACAGGAAAAAGGGTGAAAATATTTAAATTAATCAAAATGAAAAAAATACAATTTTGGGGGTGGAGGTTACAGTTTAAGTAAATATAAGTGCATGGTAAAAACACTAATAATGAGGTAATCTGTTAGAAAGTTGAATAAAGAAAGAAAAACTTTAGTATTAATTTTTAATAGAAAGACTCATATTAGTAACTTAATAAAAAAAATCAGTAGCAGTAGATTAACCGATCTCTTTTTCCTACTGACTTTCAAGGTCAAGATTATAAGGAAAATGTCAATGATGGACATCACTAAATTTTTTGTTTTTCTGTTTTGTTTTAAACATTTCAAGAGAATAAAAAACATAACTCTAAATATGCTATAAAAACTATAAATGTAAATATTTTCTTGGGTACATATAAATATATATTTTCATGTATGTTTATCATTTTCAACTTCTATTTTTAAAACTAAGATTGTTCAATCACTAAAGATGCATTGTGAAAAAGTAATTGTGGAGTAGAGCTGGGCCACCGAATGCTAAAAATTAACATTTTACCCATTTTAAATGAATTGTTCCAAAATCGAATAAGACATGAGAAATAGAATTGTTCTTGTCATAAACCTAAAAGCAAAATTTATTTTATTTAAAGAATATTTAGTTGAGAAATATTTTTTAACTGTAAAAAAGAGACTATTTTAAAATATCTAAATTGTCACAATGAATAAATGAAAACATTCAACTACTTCAATCATCATCATATTTGGTTTATCAGCCATTTAATATGTTGACATGTGTTGGATGACTTTAAGAAAATTACTTGCAAACCTACATCTGGCCAGATCTTCATTTATCCCTCAAGTTCATTTTTATCATTTCCTCCCATGCTTTCCTTGATTTTTTCCCTATGAACTGAACCTTTTACCTTAATTTTTATATTCTTATTAACCCAAGAACTTTCATCCATTCTTTCAATGAAACAAAATCAATAGTCTTCTAGTCTAAACACATCACTCTATATTAAATCATGATAATAATCTTCCTCCGAGATCATTAAATCTAAGCCAGTCTTTAAGACTAACGTTACACATTTATTGTATTATTCTCACATTGTTTTCTTCCATGCAATATAAGTCCACAACGCTCACTGGTTTGATAAATAAAAGGAATTTGTTTTGCTTTGAGATTTTCCTTTTTCACATCATTTTTTAACACTTTTTAGCCAATGTTTTTTTCTTCTTTCTGCGATTACCTGATTTTATCAATAAAAAAAACAATAAAAACAAAACACAATCTAGCAAGCCAAAATATAGTAACTTATTGATTCATACAAATCGTTTTTTTTTTGTTTACACACACATTAATTTTATAGCAAACTAATTTGCAATTTTATTTACAAACTTTCTAACAGATCTTCAGTTTCCAACTCTACACAAAATCTTATTCACATCCTTCCAAAATTGCAGTAAAATATATTATTTTTCAAATTTACCTAATTATTTTCAAAGAAAAAGTTGCATAAATATTAGTGTTGGGATAATTCCTAAATTTTTTTCTGATTCCGATTGCAGGAAAATGTTGATTAACAATTCCGATACCAAGTACGATTCCGATTCTCATGGAATTGTTGTTTTGAAATATACCATTATATAATCGAAAGTTTTTGTGTAGCGAAAAAGTGGAAATACAATTAAGGGAATTTTGAAAACAATTTGATTTTTTCGTAAAATTTCTTTCATTGAAGATAAAAGTCAAAACAAATATTTTAACCATGAATTAAACATGCACCATGAAATTAATAACAATCAATTAAAAGAGTTATTTTATACATTAAAAAATATAAAGAAAAAGTAAGTCATGATTAATTCAACAAAAATACAATAACATCAAATTTCAAGGGGAATAACATGTTTTATTTCTTTTGATATTCATTTTTTTTGTTTTATTTTCTCTTTATCTTAGATAACTCTTTAAAATTTAACATATTTTTGTAGCTTCAATCGCTGATTTTTATTCCACTTTCAATAATATCCTTATTTCTAAATGAAATTTAAAAATAACTAAATCTTTAACTTTTTAGCCTTTTATATTCAATCGTCTCAAATTATTCCTATTTATTTATTTGACTTTTTAAAAAATATTTTTAACAATGTTATTTTTTAAATCTAAATAAATAGGTTTATTTCTATATTTATTTTTATTATATAATTATATACTTATCGTCCTTTAATGTTTATTCTTATTTAATAATTTACCTTTTTATTTCTATATAAAAAAGTAAATTTTTGGTAATTGTTTATTTCTATTGTTAAATAAAAGTCATTTATTGAACTTCCGAAATCGCTGCCGCCTTAATACTGTTTCTAACAACTTTCTTATTTTTTGTTAGGGGTTGGGAAACATTTACCTATACTCACATTATGACTGAGATACCAGGCATCGGTGAATGTCGACCAAGCCCCTTCAGTCCTTTAGTTGAACAGCTCTGAGTGACTAATTAGTTTGCAAGTAAATGTTACCTTACCCTACAACAGAACACTGATCACTCTAATTTGGTTTTTTAATGTTATTCAGGGTTGTTGACAAGAAATCTGATAATCAAACCCGCCATAAATTTAACGTTTGCATGGTATAAACCCATAGACCTTAGAACTATTTTGTGCCATTTCACTGCCTTCGGTAGTGTTTTTCTTACATGATATGTTCATGTGCGAACGGGCATAGTGAAATGTCTTATCATATCGCATAGGAATCTTTCTAATAAGAAAGTTAAAAAAAAAAAAAAATGTGGTTCATTTTTTTTTTCGTCTTACGTAGTTTTTAATGCTTTTTAATTGATCAAAAAATAAAGTTTTCATAATGGTTTGCAAAAACATAAGCACAAAACACATTTTTATGTTTTTCGTTCTTGGGGGGAGGGGGTATTCCATTAACAGGTGTTTCTGCAGTAATTAACCGTTTTTCTGTAAGTAATGCGCCAACATTTACTATTTCACAAAAATTCTGTTTACATTGGGGAGCGGTGGTGGTGCGGTAAACAGAATTTTTGTGAAATGGCAAATGTCAACATGTTACTTACAGAAAAATGGTTAATTAAACTGCAGAAGCACCTGTTAAACTACACAAGTCTTATAATTGATACCCCCACCCCCAAAAAGAATGAAAAACATAAAAATGTTTGGTGGTTATGTGAAAACTTTGGTGGCTTGTGAAAACTTTTTTTAGATCAATTAAAAACCATTAAAACGTTTTTAGATCAATTAAAAACCATTAAAACCACATAAGACAAAAATAAATAAATAAATAAATAAACCACATTTGTTTTTTAAACTATTTGAAATGATTGCTTAAAGATTCCTATGCGATATAAGCGAACGTATCATGTAAGAAAAACATTACCGAAGGTGGTGAAATGGCACAAAATAGTCCCAAGGTCTAGGGGTTCATACCATGCAAATGGTGAATTTGCGGCGGGTTTGATTATCAGATTAATTGTCAGCGACCTCGAATACCCCTAAAATACCAAATTAGAGTGATTGGTGTTCTGTTGTAGCATAAGGTAACATTTACCAGTTTGCAAAGTTAGGTTCAAAGAATTAAATAAAAAAGTTAAACTTTTTTCCTTTTTTTAATAAATTTTACACATTTTTTTTGTTTTGTTTTTGTTGTGCAAAGAAGTTCCAAAAGAAATGTTTAATTGCTTCATTCGCAGAATATTTTAATGAAATGCAAATTTCTAAAAGAAAAAAATATTAAATTCACTTACCGCATTTATTTAACAGATAGCAAAATGATTGCTTTCTTTTGTAGTTTTCGAAAGATCTTAAGTGAACTGTCAGTCAGCATAATATGTAGTTTTTTTGGGGGGGATACTTCAAAAAAGTGGACCAATTGTCAAAGTTTTGCGAACTGATAGCATGGGATCAGTTTCACTTTAGTTTTAGAAATATTTCCTGAAAGAGCCTTCATTCCGAAAATAGAAGGTACATATATTGTTGTAAACCTTTTATTGTTTAAATAATTTGACTTTGCTTGTTTTATTTTTGAAAAATATAAAGGTTGACAAGACATTTTTCATTTATTAATGAGAGTTTTCATTCATTTACTAATGGAAGAGTGTCTGTAAAAAAAAAACTTGCCAAAGATAAGCCCCCCTCCCCCTTTTTCTTTTTAGTCACCAGTTGGAAAAACCACCGATTTTTAACATCATTTACTCGCAATAAGAGCACTGTAAAATATTTTTTTCTCTAAGGGTTAAGTATTCATCAACTTTTTCATGGACTTGATGTAGTTAGGCTGTTTTATACATAAATAAACATAATTTAATAAATGAAAAAAATGTTACCTCACGGCCCCTAACATTTCGCAGCAGTTCAAACAGATTACTAATCATGGGCCTCGAAGTTTCGAAAGAGACAGACAATGCCTATGTATGTGACGGAATAAGAAAACTCATTAAGATAAATAAAAATTACCTTTAAAGTGGTTAATAAAGTTCTTGTATATCATATTAAATATGTTATGAAAAGTTCTATGATGTTTTTATCATGAATTTTTGACAGCATTAATCTCACTTCAAACAAACAGTTCAACTTAAAAATATAAGAGAATCGTAATGAAAGAATTGTAAATCTAAGGTATTTTTTAAAGATGCGATTCTGATTGCCCCCAAAATACATGATTCTTACAATTAACGATTCCGATTAATCGTCCCACCACTAATAAATATAATAAACATAAATTCAAAAGCATCTTATTCTTTTGTAAGTTTATTCAAAGAGTTATTAAAAAAGACTATGAAAAAGTAGTTGTTATATGACTGACCCATTTGAGGGTTTTTGATAAGTTGCAACAACATATCAAATTTCATTGATATCTCACTGTAATACAACTTCCTATTCCGGTAGCTCCTTTCCATTTTCATTTTTCATTCGTTAGTTCATTATATCAAGTGGCTTAATGCCTTGTCTGGAGCGATTCCCATAAATATATATTTCAAAGTAAATTTATAGAATTGTCTGTAAGGAAAGCATGAAGCTTCCTTCGGCTAATACCAACAGATACAAATATACTTAACTATTTATAATTATTTTTACACTAAAAAGTTCTAATTCAAGAGAGATAACTTAGGTCATTCTTAATACACTCATTACATTTTGCCTAAAAACTTTCATGAATGACACGTTTTTCTTCTTCTTCTTCTTCTTCTTAAAATGAATTTTAAACTAGAAAGAGTCTGAAGCAAAAAATATATTAAGGAGATAAAAATGTGTTAAGGTATGTTAGTAATTGGTAGGAGTAAAAAAACAGGAAAGAATGCTGAAAATTTATAAGGGGATATCTAAAAAAAAGAAAGCAGTCTGACCGGAAGCAAAAGGAGCGAGCTAATAACATACAATGTATAGAAAGAAGAGCATTGTCTCTGATAAAAATTGGATGGTCAAATTCGGGAGCAAAAACTTGAAATTAAAAAAAATAAAACTCTGGTCACGTGTGTTCAAAGAAGCAGATTCATAGATTTTCTATAAAGTTAGGCATATGTTTATACATTTCTCACTCATAAACTTATTAAACAATCATTATGAATTTAAGATAGGGATGAGCGATTAGAGCTATATTTAGGTTAATTTCATTTTAAAGAGAAGGCACAAAGGCGAAATTAAGCTCTTTGTGAAAATTAAGGTAGATTTGATTTTTGTGAAATTTTAGCAATAGTTAGTAATAATTATATTCAAAATTTCCATTTTTTTTTTTTAAATATTATAAGTAATTTTTAGGAGTCATAATGAGCACAATTTCCTATTTAAAAATTCAAATATTTCAGATTTACATCAAATTTGATCCATAGTTATTAATTAAGAATTTCCTGAATTTAAATATCTACTTAAAGTTAATCCAAAAATTTGACAGTTTTGAATTAGAAAAATTAAAATAAAAATTCTAGAAATAAGTATATTAGAAATAATATATTAGTATTAATCTTCATAAGAGGACATCTTGCTGCCCAACTCCCTACATAGTACCCCTGTAGCATATGTCCCTGATAGTTGCCTTGTTTAGAGTAAAAAAAACATGAAACTGGTGTAAAATTCTTCTGTTCGGGAATTAATTTACCCAGCCTTGGATGGATATTTTTCTAGTTACTGATAATAAATCATAAGAAACAAAAATTTGAAAAATCAAGTAAAATATTTCTCTTACTATATTTCCACTATTTGAAAAAAAATATAGAGACTAACAGAAACATGCCTAAAAACTCTTGAAGTGATAGATGAAAAATAAATCTGCCATGAATATATAAGACTATAACAATAATATGCATTCAGTTAGAAAGTTGAATAAAATAGTCCAATTTTTAAAAATAAACATAAGGAAAACATTAAATTAAGCCTGATACTTAGTAATAATTTATCTTCATTGAGAAAATTAATTTCATACATTAAAGTGACAAAGTATTTTGATCATCAGTGTGTTCCAGCTAAATCAAGTTGACACATTGATTCCCATAAAATGATCAAATTCATGTTGAACCATATCACTATTTAGATGGGTGACCATTTGAGAATACCAAGTGCTACATAAGCAAACACTCCATTCAGGTGTATAAATAAAATACAGAGAGTATAACTGATGACACACTAATATCTTATCACAGGAATTGTTTATTCAGTTATAACATTAGAAAATGTGTACATTAAGTGATATCCTTGATTTTCAAGGTCATAAATTTAATAGCAAGGTCAATTATGACCTACAAACTAACTGACATAGCTACTTACACAGATGTTGCATGTATAAATTAAACTTATAATATCTAGTAAGATTGTGAAAAATGATGCGAAGAGAGCATATAATGAAAGATATTTGATTTGATTTTTACATCTATTCAGCTTTTATGAAATATGAATCATATCGAAAGAATCAATACTTTATTATATTCAAGCAAGTTCACAAATTTTGTTATTTATTTTTAACAATATTGTTCAATCATAACTATTCGGATCCAAAATCAAATTTAAAGAGATTATACAAGATGATCATATTAAGTTCATGGGATTATATAATTATTCTAATCTATGCATAATTCAGCGAAATTATGTGTTCTCGATGTATACCATGTCAAATTTGAACCTTAAAATTCTGGATTCTAAACTAAACCCATTGTGCCATGGGGATCATTTTAAAAATATACCTGTGATTAAACTTGAATGCTATTATTGTTATAATGGTGTTCACTCTGGTCAAGTTGAGCAGGACTCTTCTGTGGTTTGCACACCACATTCTGAATCATACCAATTCATGCATGGTGTGGCTCTGAACAAAGTTGCACAAAATAAATAACCAATTATGATTTGACCATTGGAAACTGAGTACATGTTGACCTGAGATCTCAGCCAAATTCTTCCTGAACATTGTCACCCATGTCTTCAGCTGCACATGGATATGCTTCTGCCACTCAGGCAGAGGGTTAGGGATTATCTCCCAAATTACCTCCCCCTTATGGATGACAAACTGCTTGCGAGATTTCTTGAATATAGACTATCACCATATAAAAGTTCCACAAGTCAATAAGTGTCATGTGAGTGTAGCAAGCTAGTGTTTCACAGAAACTAAAACAAATTTTTACTGAAATAATAATGACTATTTAAAAAGATTTTCTTTTTATTTGCTAATTCTTAATCATCATATTATAATGGAAATTTGGTTTTGTTTGTAACCAAAACTATGAATAATATCTTAATAAAAACTTATATTAAACCAAAACAGTTTTATATGTACTGATATAATGGCTTAACTTTTTAAATTATCTGACAAGTTTTCTCAATGTATTTCTTTAAAACAAATGCAAAATTGGAATTAATTTATTATTTTTGTTTATATATTTTAATTACAACATTGAATAATTTGAAAAGGTTGCTTTCCTCAATATTTTTTTTAATTTCACTAACTATTTCAATTTTACAGACTTCAGTAGTCCTCATGATTTTCCAATTTTAAGAAGAAAAAAAACATTTAGAATCTCTCAATTTTCACACATTCATGTTATAGTATCGCTGATTGAACAGAAACGTGTTTTGCAGAAACTGTTTAGAATTTTCACCTAGAGAGTGCATGTATTTCTACAGATTTAGTAATAGGTTTCCATATTTTCTTCCTGAATTGATTCAAATCAGAATCTCTTTACACATCAATTAAAGATGACAAAATCTTTAAGAATAATAATTTTTAAGAATAATAATTCTCAATGAACTTTTTTTTTAATTAATTTTTAATCAATTATTGTAAAAGAAAAACAATTCCTTATTTCCACTAAACTCTTACGTGATGAATTTTTCAATTTATGCCAATAAGTCAAAAAAGCATAAATGTTAGCACTCATAAATCAGGAGTTTTCAAACTGTAGTCCACGAACCTCAGGGGGTCCACAAGGACAAAACAGGGGGTCTGTGGCCCGACAGCAAAAACTTTTTATGGGTAATTTGATTTTATATATGTTTTCTAATCGAAATTTTTCTTCTTTTATCTGTAAATGTATGTACCTAAAATTTTAATTTTGTAGTTAAATTCAAGGTCTTCACTTTAATGGAACCCCATCAGCACCACCAATTTTAAATTTTGCCTGATGGTTTAATTTAATAAACTTTTAATAATAAATTAATAAATGTGGTAAACTAAATCTATTTTAAACATTTGTTAGTTTTTTTTTTTTTATTCTGGTAATTACTTATCTATTACCATACAACTGATGCACTAAAAATTCAAAATATGTATTTTTAACAAAAGTTGTTTCTTCTACTATCGTGATTGGTACACATTTTATGTTTTTTTGTAGAAACATTAAAAATTTTTAAATAAGATTATTGATAGTTTTTAATTTAAAGTACGTAGTTACAATTTGTTATATTAAAATACTTGTTACCTATTATTTATAACATCTTATTTTAACCAACTTCATAATTTAAACAAATGAAACATCTGTTGTCCTTTCATAATGATTTTATTTATTGGCCGACATATGGAAGAACTTTCTTTAAATAAATAGTTTATTTCTGCTAGGTAATCCATATGCCTTTTTTATTTTAAATATTTTTTGGTTACTTTCTTTATTCTTTTCATGTTCTTTAGCATTGACTTAATTACTGATTGTGAGTTTTAAAATTTTAAATGTCAAAAGGGTTTGAAATAATAAACGTTTTGTTTTGGGATTTTATTCTAACTGGTAGAAATACGTTTAACCTCTTTAATACAACAAAATTCCTTTTTCAGTTGAAAATTTAATAAATTTGTTTATAGTGCGTATATAGCAACAATGAAAAAGGAAGCAAGGTACTTGATCGGCACAAATCCTACACTCCAAAATTTTCATTTTTATGAAATGTATTTTTTTCTTTTTCCTCTGATTTTGAACATTTATAAAAATGTAAAGAGTTGTTATTTGTTATTGCCGTTGAAATATATTCAACGTTGTGTTCCTGCATAGTTTTTTTACATAAAATTAAATCTCCTGTGTAGTACAAAATTAAATCTCCTGTGTAGTACAGAACAGGATTACAACGGGGCTTGAGCATTGATCGCGTGACAGGAATCCCTTATGTCTGAATATCTGAGTTTTTACTTATTTATGTTCCTAAATGACTAGGTTTGCATTATTTATACGAAAAATATTTTATCAAATTTTGCTTTTTTGCCCTGTGCAATAAACATGTGTGAGGCAGTTTTGGATGAAAAATGTGCTGCGAAATTGAAAGCTGTGCCACTGTCAGAAAACACAATTGCGCAAAGAATAGAAGATATGTCAGAAGACATAAAAACTCAGTTAATTGACAGCGAAAGTGAAAACAGGCATTTTTGCATTACAACTTGATGAAAGCACAGATAGTACCAGTGGATCTCAACTTATGGTGTATTGTTGGGAAAGTGAAATGCTGCCCACTAGAACAACTGGTGAGGAAGTTTTTAAGTATTGGACTCTTTTCTTTCTCAATCAGCCTTGTTATAGAGCCAGTGTATTGGCATATGTACAGATGGGGTAGCGTCAATGGCCAGTATTCATTCAGGTGTTGTGGGTCATGTTAAAAAGCAGCACCTAATATCACTGAAACACATTGCATGATTCATCGAGAAGATCTGGTTGCCAAAAAAACTGATTCTTCTTTGTCCAAAGTCTTGTTATCTTGATAAATTTCATTCAAATCAGACCACTGTTTAGTCGTTTTTTGCAATACTCTGTGGTGAGATGGGGGCTGAACATTCAAGATGGCTATAACGAGGTAAAGTAATTCAGCGTTTATTTGAACTTAGAGAACTGTTGATGTTTCTGTGTGTTCATGATGCTAAACTGGCTTCGATAATGGCCGATAAAATTTGGCTTTGCAAAGTTGCTTATCTGGCAGATATATTCAACAAACTTAACAGACTGAATTTATCTCTACAAGGAAGATATTCAAATATTTTATTTAATCATAACAAAATACAAGCCCTCAAGAAAAAACTGAATATATGGACTACAAAAGTTAGTAAGAAATTTATCTCTACAAGGAAGATATTCAAATATTTTATTTAATCATGACAAAATACAAGCTTTCAAGAAAAAAATGAATATATGGAGTTAGTAAGAAAACGTTAGATATGTTCCCTACACTGGACGAATATCTCAGCAACAATGATTCAGTTAATGTTGATTTGATAATTGTAAATGTTAAACAACATTTGATACCACTAGCCGAACATTTTGACAAATATTTCTCGAAAGATATTCCAGATAATATTGAAAACTTTGACTGGATCAGAATCCATTTAATGTTGAAATAGCTGGTAGTTATAAAATAGGAAATAAACTGGAAGAACTGGCTGAAAATTCATGCGACAGAAATTTAAAAATCAGTTTTATACAGCAACAAGTTTCGATATTTTGGCTCACTGTAGCCTCCGAATATCCATTGTTATCTCGAAAGGCCGTTAAGATTTTGTTACCGTTTGCAACAACATACTTATGCGAAGCAGTATTTTCAGCAATGACCAATCTGAAAAACAAATACAGATCCAGACTTGCTCCAGAAAGTGACTTACGTGTAAGTTTGTCAGTAATATCGCCAAGAATTGACAGTTTGTGCAAAGTCAAGCAAGAACATCCTTCTCACTAAGTGTGTATTGAAAAATCCTACGTGTGTGTAATTGACAATAAAACTATTTGTTAAATACTATTGCCGTTTTCATTTAATATTAATATTTTAAGCATTATGGGCTTTTCTCGCTCCTTGCTGTTAATATTGTTGTCACTAGAATAAAAATCACAGACGATCAATCTTCGGCCAACGGCTGATTAAAAACCGGTAAAAAATGCAGATTATGCCCAGTCCTTATCATGCCACAGTTATCAGAAGAAAGGCGTCACCAAGCAATCGGACATTTTACTGCCGGAGCGTCAATTTCATAATCGTTTATTAGGGGGTACCTAAGGTGAAGCCTGAAATATAAAGAGGTCCGCAAGTCCAGAAGTTTGAAAAACCCTGTCATAAATGATTAGGACACAAAAATTAGTCTGATTAATATAGGATATTCTTAAGTGACAAATAAATTTACAAAACAAATCTATCACACTAAGAAAGATTCATCCAGTTAGAAAGTTAAATGAAAAATCTCATTTGAAAAAAATATATAATGAAATTATTAAATTTGATCCAATAATTCATATTGATAGTATCTATCTTCATTAACCTTTTTTGTACCAATGTTCCTTAAATGGAACATAGTTTTCAACATACTATAGAAATTGTAATTTTGCTTTAAATATAACTATAAGAATAATTTATAAAAGTTTTCATAAATCTGGAGTAAAATGAAGCTACTTTAATAGAAATAACTTATAAAAATTGAATTTAAAGCAAAATTACAATTTCTATAGTATGTTGAAAACTATGTTCCATTTAAGGAACATTGGTACAAAAAAGGTTAAGAAGATGAATTGCATTCATTAAACCAATAAATCAGGCAGCTATAATATTTTTTATGAAAATGGCAAAGTTTTTTTTTATCTCTAATTTATTAAAATATTTTATTTTAATGGAGAAATTTGTTTTCATAGAGTGAAAAAAAAGTATATTTATAAATAATTATGGATATTAATAAAACAAAAATCTCCTCACAAAAAATAAAACAAAAAAAAAAAACTTTCCTAAATTCAATCGTATTCATTTGTAACTTAAGAAAATTTAAAACTCACATAATCAGTATCGCACATGATATTGTCCTCCTGGAAACGATTCAGAGATGTGCCACTAAGCAAATACTCTTCATCAGACATCTTACATACTCTAAATGTCTTGCTTTCATGAGCTTAGATTTATTAAAGTACAAACGTCTAGCAACTGACTTTGTAAACATCGACAAAATTATTAACTATCTTACCAACAACAAGTACTTTTATGATCTCCATCTTTTATTATTATTTCTTTTTATATTACTCCAAACATGGTAAATTACCGCCAAGACTTAAGGAGTTATTGTGAATTAGGAATCATGCATACAGGAACACTCTAGTGAGCTGAGCAGCGAAATGTCTGTTCACATTACACTTAAATTTCCACATGTTAGTACAGTTGGAGAAGCAGTACATAGGGAGGGAGCTTTAAAGTTTTCAGGTTCAAGGGAAGAAATTGTCAAAGAAGATGGCTATCCAGCATCAGAGGACAGTGAAGGCATGGGATTTTGTTGCTTGTTCAGTTAGTTCAAAGATTATTACATAAAAGGGGGCACCAGTGCTATGAGTTCATCAGAGCACATTCTATACTATTACTATTAAAACAAGTACAGAGATAAAAAGATTCTGTCTAACACACGCCGACATGCCTACAAAGTCAGAAAACAGCACAGCTCACATGATTTTCAGAAACATTTTTTTCATGCTCAGAATGGATGCAACATGAACCAAACTGTCTATATCGATTATTGGCTGCAGAGATGATGTATCTTTTAAAACATAATTCTTTTTGAAATTGCCCAAATAACACTTGATAACAGGAAGTGTTTTTCTTCTACAACAAACCACCCCTAACTGATGACATCAAACATCCCAAAGGTAGACTAATTAAAATATTGTTTTCTTCAATATTAATAAAGTAGTCAAGCATGAGTAGCAAATTTAGCTATGAGTATGGACTGAACGCTGATCACATTCGGTCAGGACACCTACCAAGGAAGTCTGTTTGTCCAGATCCGAAATTTCCAGCGATGTCCGAGTAACAGTACAGATAATGTTCTCAGAGACAGCACTAATAAGTATAATTCGACAATGTCCTCACTCCATAAACATACACTTTGACAAGTTGTAGTACATGTGAGCACTATAACAATTCCTGTAACTTAAGAAAACAAAAACAATCATCAGCAGCTTAACTAATTTATCTTTCTTTATTGACTTTCAAAGTTAAAGTTAAGAGCATAGTTAAATGGACTGAAGATGAATGGAAATAGCTAATCATGGAGATATGATGTCCACATTTTAATATCAATAATTATGCTTTATTATAAAATTTCAGTCAGAATATCTAAAACAATAGCAAGAAAATGCATTATAAAAGTTTTTGGAAGTACTTTAGATAATGAAACCGAATGTATAAAATAAAACAGATTAAAATTTTGATTAATAAAATCATCTAATATTGTGTGTGTACATACACATACACACCTTTTTAGGTGATTATATATATATATATATATATATATATATATCCTCATTCTGTCACATGAGCAAAAGCTGTCTATAAATCAAATTATTTAGGGAAACTGAGTAAAAGCAAATATTTTTTCATTTTTTCTCTTTCCTTTCTTTCTTTTTTTTTTTTTTTGAACACTTTCAGAAAGAGTGATCTGTTCTATTTTTTTTTAACTTGCATTATATGAAAAGTACTTCATATTTGAATAGTAAAATGAAAATCAGTTCATTTTCAAGTTTAATTTTCCTCAGAAAGTGTTTTTTTTTTATCTGACTTTCAGAGAAATAATGTCAAAAATAAATTTTAATTTTAAAATTGAAAAATATAAAATTTTACCAGAAACCTACAAAATATTGTGACTTTAATAATATATATATGAAAAGTATGAAAAACGTGAAGAGAAAAAGTGTGAAAAAGCAAAATATTTTTAATAAAAATGTGACAATTGTAATGTATTGAAACGTGAAGAAATAAATACATTCAATGAAAACCATTATCTCTACTTATATATAAAAGGTGATAGATGCTTGATCAAAGGAAGAGGGGAGGGGGATATAGAGAATTGAAAATATCTCTGAATCAAAGTATGGTCATCCAAAAGATGTTTTCTTTGTTTAAAGTAAAATGAGTATCTTACTGAACTGGGGTTCATGCTAGGATCGACCTATTTGAAAAAAAGTGATATCCAAAATTATTTGCAGATAAGCTCCTCGGATGGACACTGGCTGGTATTTCCAGTGGATATCTTGAGGAGTAAACCTTGGGTGGTTGAATGATAACCACTAATAAAGACCAGAAACAGTCAGGGATGAAAAGATTCTAGGAAATGGGAAGGGGAGGCAGTCAGAGAAAACCTTTCAAAGGAGGAGCAGTGGGATGGTCCAGGAGACAGTTGAACATTTGAGGCAGGCAGTTGTTTTTTTGGTGATCCTTAGGAACAGAAGGTCTGCTGTGTCCAGTTGGACTGATGTTTTTTAGTTGGTTGGGATAAACGATTTCATTCTGAAAGTCTGCCATTCAGCTTAAGTCATCAGGTACCACTTATTTGTAATTTCTCAAAAATAAACAACTGTTATTTGTCTATAAGCTGGACTGGTGCTTTTTTGTCAGAAGAGAGAATTCCTTCATTACAGTGCTGACTGGATCAAACAACAAGTTTGGACCAGCACAATGAGAGGAACGATTACAACCTGTGTAGTGAATGCACAAGTTCATATTGGTTTTGGAGGCCATTTTTAATTTCACTCCACAAACTATAAACGGTAACTATACCTGAAATGTCTATATTTGCTACCATTAGATTACATTACATTGATCTCAGAGAAAACAAAGGGAAATCGTCTCCGCTGTTACAGACATGTATTGTGTGCATCGCAAAAATGTGATTCAGGATGGAGGCTTCTAAGAAAAGACAAAGATGACAACCAAATCCAAGGTGGTTTTAGATCCTACACCAAAATCTCAAGATGGCTGGATTCGCCTTGACCAAACCTTTGCAATGTATAGTGGATGGAAAAATACAGTGCAGAATAAAATGATAATGAAACTTTATTGTGCATATGAATGGTACATTTCTTGGTAATTACTTTGATTTGTTTTTCTTGTTTTATGTTTAGGTCAAATGTCACATTTTATATACAAAACAAGGAAAATTAATTTGTTTATACTGTTTAATAAATGAAGGAACATATTGCTAATTATTCTTTCTTTGTATAGACTTTTGTGTTCAGTTATGTTGGCTATTATCTGTGTTATCTGTTAGAGTTAAGGTCCTGACCAATATGAACTTAGCAAATCAAGCGTTTAGTTTCTTTCCAATTAAAAACAACATTTTTTGTGTTTTCATACTTAATGTGATGACGCACACTTTTCTATATAGTTTTCCATATATCACTTTTCAAAGACACAACTTAATGCAATATTTTATGTTTTCATTAATGTTTTATATTTTTCAGTTTTAGTATTTTAAACTGTTTCTCACAATATTCCTCTGTTGAAAGATAATTTCTCAAAAAATATAACAACCTGCTTTTCATTGGATTATTTATTTATTATGCTTAATATTTATCTCTTCTTTAATTATTACACCAGAATTTGAAAGATTTTACAAACAAAATGTTTATCCAAACTGAAAGGTAATTATAATAAAATGAAGATGTGTCTGGCATAAGGACAATTTAAAAAAAAACAATTATAAAACAGCTGTTTTACTAGAACTTAATATCTTTACTAAAAATCTCAATTTATTTTTCAAATGCTACATATTAAAATAAATTCAAAGATATACACTCTAAACTTAGTATGCATAAATAATAATTAAAGATTATCTCCTACTTTTTTTTCAGAATCTTTAATTGTATACCTACTTTGTAAAATACATTACATTATTATTATTATTCAAGATCCTTTCAGGATACCCATTATCTTTAATTTATTTTTTTAAATTACTTTTCTTCAAAAATACTTAAATTAAGTAAAAAGTAATTTGTACTCTTCAGAATACTGTTCTTATCTTGGGTGTTATCTTTACAACATTTTGGTCAATGTAACCTTTGACCTTCTTCAGGAGTATTTTGTTGACCTTGAAAATCTTTGTTTATATTTATAATCTGTACAGAATTTTGGACCCATGGCGTAACCGTTAGAGTATTTGGTAAATTTCAGTTGTAAGTGATACTCTTCTGGAGGTTGAAGGTTCAATCCTCAGGGTGGATGAAAATCAAAATACAATTGTAAATTACTTATGACTTTTACTTGATCATGGCTGACAGAACAAGAGCATGCTACTCATATGGATTAAATAAAGGGTTCTGTTCAAAATTCCATGCAGATTCTCAAAACATTGTGAAAATAACCCTCAAGATGAGAACAGTAGTCCAAATAATCCAAATTATCATTACTCCTCTCAAAAATTCAAAAATGAGTAAAAAGTAATAAAATTGAAGAGAGAAAAATCAGTTTAAATATTTTTTGTGTCACTGCTTCTATGAACTGCAGAAGAGTATGAAGGGGAGGGGGGTTTATGCATATGGATAAAAAGAAATCGGGTTTTAAAGAAAGAAAGAGGAAGAAAAAAGCTGCCACCATATAGTTATAAGTTGTTCCGAAATTCCTGATTAAGCAAAAGCTGCCAACATGCGTTTCGGCATTGTTGGGTTACACAAAAGCTTATTTTAATTTCTTTGATACATCAACTCACTTGATACATATGCTTTGCAGTTAGATAATCGTCTGGATAACATGGATAACACTGTTGCTGCAATTAAGGTATTTAGATACTGACAACTAATCTGAATAGCAAAAGTTTAAGAGCAAAAAAATGAATGAATTCTTATTTCAATTCAAGAGAGCAGAATGTATTAAATTTAAATGAGTTTTAAGCAATAGCAATGCATTTAATGTTTGATTCTGGCGATTTTTTTTTTTTGATACATTATTTTTCTTGCAGATATGCTACCCCTGGAAACAAAATATGGACTAAATACTTTTAAAAAACATTTCTTCCATTATTTTTTATCCATAAGAAATAAAATAAGCACAAATCTGTGACAAAATGCATTACATTTAATAGATAAACTACTGCCTTCATGGAATAAACTATGACAGAGATTTACTTTGCCAAAGCAGGAGGTGAATTGTTTCTTTTTCTTTTTATCTGAATCATGGGTTTAGCCTGCACCAGTTCCAGATACAAAAACTGCTGCTCAACCAAAAACCATCTCTTTTTATTCCTTCTCGGTCTGTAGTAAGAAACAGGAATCTCGCTTTGGAGTTAACCTCATTTTGGCCAATGAAGCATGTGTCATGTCATTTCATCATAGCTTCATCGACATCTTACAAGTTTGTCAGATCGACAAAATACAATTTGTCTTCTCTTTATTTGGCAAGATAAGTCTGACACACATACCTCAAATTAATTAAAATAATTTATTTTAATAATCAAGTTGTTTGACATAAAATAGAGGAAGCAATTATAGAATTACTTAAATTTAAGAAGAAGAATTAGCTGGTTTGGCTATGTTGTCAGAAGAGGTCTTGAAAGCAATGTATACGAAGCATTCAATGAAGAATTTTCCAGTAAAAGACCTTGTGACAGACCTCCAAAGCACTAAACTGATAAGATCTGCAACAATATAGAGCTTCCTTTGCAAATGGTGGAAAGATTAGCAAAGCTACAATATTCAACTGAAGAATCAGAAAATGCATACTTCAAAAGAGAACTAAAGATAAACGCATCAAAATGCAAAAAAAAATTGATAAATTTAATTGTGATATCAAAATCAACTAAAACAATTTTTGAAAAATTTGATAATTTGGGTTTATTCTAGATTCCCAGTTCTGAATGTATTGAATTATGTAAATAGAAAATCATCTGAAGCAGAAAAGATGTGAATATTTTTAAACATAGACTCTACAATGCACTTGTGGTTCCAATAACTACATATGTTTATAAGACTTAAAAGTTAAAGTCAGAGGATAAGTATAGTTTTTTTGTATTGCGAAAATGGTTAGTAGAATCAATCTTGATTGCTAGAAGACCATTCAAATTAAAGAAACTCAGGTTTCAAAATGATATTAAAGTTAACAAATGGAAAAGGAACTGGTTTGGTCACATCGTCAGAAGAGTTCCTGAAAGCAATGTATGCAGAGCATCTAAGGAAGAATTTCCCAATAAAAGATTTTGTGGTAGGTAAAGCACGAAACAAACCAGATCCATAGTGATAAAGAGATTCCTTTGCTAATGGTGGAAAAATTGGAAAAGCACAGAATAAAATAGCAGGATTGTGTATCCAGAACATGTCCAAAGATTCTTTGAAGATTATGCAATAAAGTAAATTTTGGAGAAAGAATACCGAAATCAACAACAAGAATGACTCCCTATCAAGGGAATCAACTTGCTAAGAGCGAGAGAGATTTGTCATATTGTTATACCTGCTTTTTAGAGTAAATCCTTCTTGTTGAATTTGTTTAAAAAAAAAAAAGAAATGATCAAATTTATTGGTTAAGATTTTCTTGGTAAACATTAACCAGCTGTACCTATTTACAATGCCTCCCCACGGGACAGAGTTAGACACCAGGGTCGTTTTTTTAACGTGGAGAAAAGGTACAAAAATAAAAATTGTCTCAGTCGTGAAGGATTTCTCCTCCACTGAAAGAGAACGAGAAATGGAAGTGCCGCATCTGAAGAACAGACACTACACTCTGATCTTGGCCAAAAGGGCAAGTAACATTAACCAGCTGTAATAAGAAAGATGGTACCCCTAGTATTCCAGAGCATGGCTTCAATCAGAGACATTTCAGTGGAAGCAAGAGGAAAAATTATAAAAATCTTTCACAAAGAAAAATAAATATGGAATGACGAATATAATAGATTATTCTCATTTAGCATTTTGCAGCAAGTTTTAAAAATATTGGAAGCATGCAGATTAGGATAAAATCCTTAAAGCAGTATCGTTTGCAAATAGAAAATGGACAACCACGCAAATGAAAAATAAATGGGTGGTTAATGTCTGTCAGAAACAGGCTGAATGAAATGGAGTTTACATACAAAAGCCAATCTTAACAGGTACACGTGAGAAAGTAAGACTACAATAGACTAACAAAAACAAAATCATGAAGTGTGGATGATGTTTATATTTAGTAGCACAAAATCATGAATCTGCATTGATCATGATAAGAATTCTGGAACTTTTCTCTGTCACCTCAACAAAATATATCATGACTTATTATCTCAGCATCATCTGTCCCGTAGTCTGGATGACAATTGAGGTATCAAAGATGACCTGGCAACTAACTTTTTTCCAACCTTCCCGATTTTCTACTTCCCTGAACCTGTTACTCAGTGGCAGTTCTGTTCACTCTCAGATGTTGTCCTCCAAGCGCTTTGTCTGCCCCTTACTCTTCCTCCCTGTACAGTTTCTTGAAGGATTGTCTTTGTGAGATCTGGTGACCAAGAGACATGACCATACCATTTTATGTTACTCTTCTTTATAGTGATCAATAGATTCTCACACAGCCCCAATGTTTTTCACTTTCTTATTTAGATAGTCACAGTACTGACTACTTGGTGAAAACAAAACAAAATCCACTTAGTCATTTATGGACTTGTAAGTAAAAAAAACAAAGTAGGCGACAATCATTACATCAACAATTAATACACAAGTGTACATTCAAAGTTTGGTTAGTTTTCTAATTTCATCAATCAAAAATATATTTGATGATGAGGAAGTTTTTTTTTTAATTATAATACATCATCTCATATAGCAAAGATGGTTAAAGATTTTCTTAAAAAATCACAAATCAACTCAACAAAATGGCCAATAGTCTGGATCTTAATCTGATCAAATATGGTGGAAATAAAAAAATACTGCTTCAAATACTGCTTCAAGATAAGGCTTGAAAATATAATGATCATAATGGTGAGAATGTTCACTGAGAGTTTGAGTGACCAACATTCAATCCTCGCTCAAGTCATACCAAAGACTTAATAATTAGTACTTGTTAAACACTCAGAATTATAAGGTGTGGATCAAGGGTAAGTGGAGCAATCCATAGAAAGGAGTGACGCCTTCCCCTACATCTTAATGTTGTAAACAATAGAAAATGTAGCCGTCAGACGACTTTGACTGCGTTTGATCTATTTGATAAAGTTGAAAATCACTTAAGGCAAAGTAGCTTTTCATTACTTTAATTCATGTCTTAAAAACTAATGATTGTTAAAATCTAAGAGACAACACAAACTATTTTTTTTTTGTGATTTCATAATTCTTTCTTTTAGTGATTCTGTAATTATTACCTCTACCTAATATTAAAAACAATGTTTCTTGATTAATCAATTTTAACAATAATTAATTTGAGGTATATTCCATAATTGCTGTCCATATTTTTTCCAGGGGTATTATGTCTATTGCTTAACAGAAAATATGACATAAATTAACATATTCCAATTAAGGGTAAGGCACCGATTTATACATGCAAATTGTTTTTAAAGAAAAAAATAATTTTTAAGATGCACTTGTCAATAATTTTAAGTACAACTTGTTACAATATTTAGATTTTTAAAAATATCTTTAGCCACTTAAGCAACTGTGTCATTAAAAATAAAGGTTGTCTTTAAAAGACAAAGAAAGTTCAGATACTTATGCAGAATACAAACCATTTTGAAATAATACCGTTATTATTTAGAAACCCACTCTTAATATGGTGAGAGGAGGGAGTTTTGTAACTATTCTGTACTTTTCCCTAACAATCTAATACACAAAGATACTGTAAAAATTGAATTTAACTTGAAAACCGTATCTAAAAATAGCACAATCCGTAATCTGCATAAGTACTAAAGTTAAAAATGTCACTTGAGTAATTACAGTGCAAACAATCCAAGATATTATTTAACATCTAAAGAACTAATTTAAAACATTATGATAAAATGAAGAAAAATAATGTGAATATTTTGTTTTAATTGTTAAAATCTAAGAGACAACACAAACTATCTTTATTAACTACTTCAAAATAATAATGCCCTCAATTTTTTTCAATTAAATATCTAATTTAGATCAGTTTAAGAAAATTTTATGAAGTACATGAAAAATAGTTTTCACTAAATTATTAAATGATCATAATTTATTATCATCATATAAAATGTACAAAGGATTGCTTTAATTTTTCAAAAACTTTTATCAGGCAGATGCAAAATTTTTTGCTGGTTTGTAGAAGGGCCATGGACCATTGTAATTTATTTTATGCATATTGTTATTTAAACATATTATCATGATTAATTTATTATTTTTTCTTACAGATTATTAACGCATCTCATCCATGTTGATCTGAAAATGACGTTCAATAGAAAGGAATCATCTTGCATCATGATAATGTTTGTCCTCACAGAAAACTACTGACCAAAGATCTAGGAGAACTTAGCTGGGTAATCTTGCCCCATTCTGATTATTCTCCTAATCTAGATCCTTCAAAATATCACTTATTTCGAGGATTACAGAACCATTAGGCCTTAGGTTAACATCAAAAGGGGAGATTAAACAAGAGTTAGATTTATATTTCACATCAAAACCTAAAAATATTTACAAGCGAGGCATTTATAAGCTTGCTGACAGATAGAATCAAGTTATAGAGAGCAAATATTATTATTGTTATGAATAAAGATTTTCAGTTTTTCATTTTCAAAATGAAATTTTAAATTTGCAAACAATTTTGCACCGACCTGATATTTGCCACTTCAAGTAATTATTATAATTTCTTATGAAGACCAACGGGTCAGTGTTATTTTTTCACTTCACAAAAAAAAAAAATAAATAATACAAAATAAAAATAAAAATAAAAATAAAATAAAAAACAAAACAAAAAATAAAAATAAAAATAAAATAAATAAAATAGAAATAAAATATACAATAAATAAATAAATAAAGAGTTGCAAGCAAAATATTTCCTTTGCAGATTTTATTTCAAGTCAAATCATTTATTGTGGTTCAAGATAGGTATGTACAGAAAAAAAAGTTTACATATTAAACTGAAATATTTATATGCCTAGCAAAGATTTTTCAAAGCAAAACATTTGAATAAGGCATATGACAAGTATTTATTTTGTAATTAGAGATTTTTTCCTTTCAGAGAATAGTCTCCAACTAAGGTCATATCAAATTCTTTAATTATATCAGGTTGTAACAAAAGTTCTGTCTATTCATTAAATCCCAATAAAACATAATCAGATTTATTCAATGATAATTATGATCTAATGTCATTATGTGAATGGCATCAGAGCTCCACATTGCAGAATGACCAATGATTTTTAAAAATGGGGGGGGGGGTATCATCAACCATTATAGTCTCCTGATTTCAGACCAATTGATTTACAATCTCTTTTAGAAGTTTTTTTCAAGGCATTTGATAAGATTAATCTAAACCTTATTGTAAGAAGTTGTCAAAAACGAGTAAATTTCCTCTTTTAGTTCAAAATTTAAGGAATTTTATGGGTCACTAAAAGTTTATTGGCATGAAAATAAAAAATGCTGACGACATTAACAACTAAATTAAAATAAATAAATTGAGAGAGGAGGGATTAAATCTTAAAAAGCACATTATTTTTGTTATGACCCAATACAGAATTTAAAAACATAAATGAACAAAAAATGATTCATAATATTTGAATGAGAAATTAAAATATAAACAATGATACTTAGAACTGATATTTTTTTTATCCTAACAAATCATTGCTTATCAAGGCCAAAAGGCCACTTGAGGATAATGGTTAATGCTTGGACAGTGGAACAACACCATGAGGATTGAAATTTGATTAAATAAGAAGATGGCTCAACCAAAAATTTGTTAACATTGGACTTGAAAACGACTATATTGTAGTCAGTTCTTGGAAAGAAATATTGCTCATAAAATTCATATAAAAAAACAAAACATACGTACATTAAAGAGTTAATACTTGATAAGTAATCATTTTAAAACAGAAATTACGCATAGGGAAGCAAATAGCAAATATATATATATATATATATATATATATATATGAGAGAGAGAGAGATATATACGTCTCCAAGTTTTAAATTTTATGGTATATCTTAAAACCTAACAAAAATACATGGAAATACAAGTCAACCTGAATCATGAATTGAAATAATTTGTTTTCAAATATATCAGTTCAAAATGTAGAAGATATTGAATCAAGTAAAGAGGATACTCTAAACTAACTTACATGATTTATATAAACATTAGCGATGAATTTGTCTGTGTGTGTTTATATATACAGCAAGGTTGAGCCTGACTGGTATCACTAGGGTCACTATTTGGGAATTCTAGCGACTGTATATGCTTTCTGCTTATCTCAGCATCATTTCCAGTTGGCCTAAACTTCTATTTGCCATTGGTCTTTAACAACGCTGACTTAGATGTGTGGTTGGAGATTGCACAACTCTTGCCACAAATATTTCACGTGCAGACTACCTTACAGTGGGTATCCATAGTCTGTCAGGACTGAAGGAAGCTACCATTATGGATAACTGAGCCTGAGCTCAAATCTCCTAACTGGCAGCAATTATCACTTCCTAAATTGATGATTGCATAAATATGAAGCACTAGTGTCTGTTGATATAAAAATAATTTTAAATATTTATTTAAAAAATATTATCATTATAAAAGCCCTTTTAAGAAAATAAAGTTGTGCCCACTCTAGAGAATTAAGAAAGTGGGAGCAACTTAAGTGTAAATTTAATATTCCGACTTTCATTCATTGAATACCCTCTGACTGTTTATGCCAACTGATTTAGCATTTAAAAATACTCAATTTCTCTCAATTTTTGTATTAATTTCTGGTGGCCTGGAGTTGGAATACAAGACTATGAAATCAACGGTGATTTTGTAACTGGGTTTGAATCTCCCGACTGGCAATAATTATCACTTCCCACACTGATGATTGCATAAGCATGAAACACTAGTCTGTATTATAAAAATTGTTAATATTTATTTTAAATATTACATATATATATATATATATATATATATATATATATATATATATATATATATATATAATGCCTTTATTCACTGCAAACAAGGCATATTGTAACTGAAACCTAAGGAGATAGGAGTTAGATATTTTAAGGAGCAGCATTAGTGGGGAGTTAGGCAGCAAGATGTTTGTTCACATTAGATTAAAGTTTTGCATGTTTGTATGGTCGGTATAACAAGGAGAATGGAAGGAATTCCAAGGGCAAATAATCGGAAGAAAAAAGTTATCAGTGTAGAAAATCTTACAGAATCTAGGAACCTCTATAGTAAAGAGGTCAGTGTTTGCTGCTAATCAGGATGGGTTGAAAGTATTGACGTTAAGGGATACAAGTGCAGCAAGTTCATTGAAGCACATTCCATGGAAGCATCTGGAAAACAGGCACAGAGATGCAACTCTGTGGCAATGTGAAAAGGGCTAGATCTAGGCAGACAGTGTGGGGACTGTTAGGTTAGAAATTCTTTGTTGTATCTTCTCCAAGATGAAGAGGCTAATGGTTGGTGCACTACCCCAGATGTGACAGCAGTAATTCATGCATGGGTGAATGGTGGCTTTATAGAGATATAGGGTATTGGCAGATAAGGATTTTCTACTCATCTAATGACTCATATGCACCACTCTGTTAAAATCAAAGTCAGGACACAAATTATAATGCCAAGGATATCCAAGCAATTGGGCCAGTGGATAAGATAAAACTACCCAGAATAAAATTTCCACCGGCAAATATGATCAATGGTCGGAAGAATGTCATTATGTTATATACTAAATTTTATACAGCATTGTATAGTGAAAAAGGAAAGGGATCAGCGAAAATACAAGTCAAGGAAAACAGACGATAGAGGAAGATGACAGACCTGTGCAAGAAAATATTTTTTATTATTTATTATTATTTACTCATTTTATTTTTATCCATTTATTTTTATATACATAATTATTTATTTTATATCTATATATATTTTCACACAATGAAGATGTAGACGTTCAGCCATCATAAGGTTGCGAGAGACTCAGCTGTTATAATGTACATGAGATGCCAATTTTCATTATATTAAAGAGTGCATATAATTTAAATGCAATTCACTTCAGCCTCACATCTGTATTCTCTTCTGATGATCCAACATTATTTGGAGGCCAAAATGAAAAACCCCTCAAATGGTAAAAAAAATAAGAAACACAATTTTATACAAATTTACAAGTGAAATCTCGTAATAACCCAACATCAACTGGAAGCCAAAATGAAATAATTCACAAGTAAAAACAGTTGAAAAACATGATTATATACAAGCCTACAAAGTAAAAAAAACAAAACACAATATCTTCTGTTGTCTGCTTGCTTCATGGCAAGTTTCTGCTACTGTTCTGGTAGCAATTTCGTTCTATATATGCAATAGAGTTGATATTATTGTTATTATTATTATTACTATTATTATTATTAGTAGTAGTAGTACTAGTAGTAGTAGTAGTAGTAGTAGTAGTAGTAGTAGTAGTAGTAGTAGTAAACTGTATTAAACACAATGATTAACAAAGTTTTTCTTTTAATAATTAAATAAATACACTTATTTTTAAGACTAAATTTATTGTTGATAACCATCATATTTGGCATCATAAAGAAATCCCTCCTCCTCTTATCTTTTTCTTTAAGATATGCAATGAAATACCCAAAACACAACATCTGTTGTTTGCTTGCTTCATGGCGAGTTTTTGCTACTGTAGTAATTTTTATCCTCTAGAGACATGGCTAGTTTGTTGACTTTCAGGAATAGACTGAATGGCAACTGGGAATACACCAATAACATTTGAAAAGACAGGGGACGTTGGGAAAGACTAAATGAACTCATTGGGCCAGCAACCCAGAGTTCTTATAACATAAGCTACAGACACAGACAAAGAAAAATGCCCTCAAGATCCACCGAAAGGGACGGAGGATGATGGATCCAAAAGAAATGAACAGAATATGACTCAGACAAACCAACGGATTATGATTAAAGAACATACAGAATTCCCATGCGTCTGTGGATGAAAATTCAACTCCCAAAAAAGAATGAAGATTCACTGAAGCAAAAAGGGATGTGCCAGTCATCCAGTAACTCATATGCAACACACTGATACCTCAGATAAGATGTCAAAACACCAAGGCGAGGACACAACCCACAGTGCCAAGGATAGCCAAGCATTTGGGTCAGTAGGTGAGTTGAAACTTCCCAGAATCAAATTTCCACCGGCAGACAATTCGGAAGATTGGTGTATGCTTGATCATACAATAAACAATGCATTACAAAAAGAACTGGATAGAAAGAAGTAACAGTTGGAAGAATGCAGTCATGTTATATACTGTATTCGCATTGCATTGTATGGTGAGAAAGTGAAATCAACTAAGCAAGAAAAACAGATGACAGCGGGAGATGGCAGATCTAAAGAATAAGAAAAGACATCTGAAACGACAACTCTGCACTTTAAATCCTTTGGAAAAAGTGGGTTTATTAAAGACCTGGAAAGACCTCAAAGATAGACATAGCGCTCTTAGCAAGGCAGAACGCATCAGGAAAAAAATGACTGAAGTGGAGAAAAGAGCGTGAATGGTCCATTCGAGGACAATATAAATATGCCCGAAATCTATTTGAACAACCAAAATCAGGAATACTAAAAACAGAATAACATCTCTTAGAAACCTATCTAAGACACACATACTTAGACCACAACCGGCACAAAATAACAAATTGATATGGTCAAAAATCTCTCAAAAAAAATTCAATATGAACATAATGACGTATGAAGAGGGAATTGCAATGGGATGTACAGTATCACCTATACCTTTTGTTTTAGCGATGCAAATAATTCTCAAAGCAGCAGGAAACAATGCAAGCCCTACTACATTACGTGAAGAATGTGAAACGTCACCATTAAAGGCTTACATGGATGATACCATGATCCTCACATCAAAAGAAGCTAACACCCGCAAGTTACTCAGCATTATGGATGAAATCATGGTTTGGTCCAGAATGACTTTCAAACCTAAGAAGTCCAGAAGCCTCTCTCTCAGAAAAGGAAAAGTGCATGAAGATATCTGCTTTGCAGTGGGTGGTCAGAAAATCCCAACTGTCTCAGAAGAACCGATAAAAAGCCTGGGAAGATGGTACGATAACACCTTGAAAGATTCCGAACAGGTTAAAGTGACAATAAAAACCGTCGATGAGAGTCTAAAAACGATTGGGCACTGTCCACTTCAAGGTACATACAAGGTATGGTGTCTTCAACACATGCTCATCCTAATTCTTTTATGGCCTCTTCTCATATATGAAGTAACTATGAGCACGGTTGAGGCAATAGAAGCAAAAATCAATAGATATACAAGAAAATGGCTGGGTTTGCTCCAGGATTATCAAATGTAGCTCTATATAGCAAACAATCTAAACTAAAATTACTGCTCAAGTCTATTGCAGAGGAGTTCAAAGCAGGGAAAGTCAGATTCCAGATGATGTTGGACAATTCCAATGACACCGTTGGAAAGAAAGTACAACCCTCCCTTAAAACATGGAGGGAATAGAAAGTCTGAGATGAAATGAAGCGAAAGAAAACCTAACTTTCAAAGAAGTCATTGGGCTCACTCAGACAAGGAAATTTGGACTGGGGATGACCAGCATTCAAAGAGGGTCTACAACTACAACCAAAGAGCGCCGAGATTTGGTCATTCAGGAAATAAGGAGCAAGGAGGAAAGCAAAAGGCTCGTAAAAGCCATTCAACAGTCACAGCAGCAGAGACAATGGACAAACTGGGAAGAAGCTATGCAAAGATCCATTACGTGGAATGACATTTGGCATGTCGCCGCTAAGGTTGAGTTTAATAATACGCTCAACTTACGACATAGTATTCAATGACTAACCTTGCCAAATGGAAGAAGGGAGATGATTCAACCTGTCCTTTATGCAAAGAAAAACTCCATACTATAGAACATGTTCTTATTCCAATAATAATAGTTAATTAGTAAATATACAAGAGTGTTCCAAAAGTAATGTATCCTATTTCTTTTATTCTGCTTGAATGGATCAGAGAGGATTGCAAATTACATTGTTATCATGACTAAACTTATGCATTCATGACCTGAAAGTTTTATCTCTGTGTTACAGATATTGATAGTGTGAGACTCTAAGAAAGTAACCTGCATCATGGACGTGTGTCAGAAGCAGAGATGCATCATTGAATTCCTGGCAAAAGTGAACTGAGAATGGTGATGACTGTGTAGAAAAATAAACTCGGGGGCGCAATAGGTCGCTTGTTTTAATGGTACCACTTCCATCTTCATAGCACTTCAACTTTTTGAGTAAAAAAATAGGAGGCTTTACTTTTGAACGTCCTTCAGAATTAATTTGCTATAATTGAAAAAGTTTTAGGTATTGCAGAAATGAAGATTCAATTTGTGTTAGATCAATTATCAGCATAGAAAATATAATTACAGTTCTAAGTTGTTTTGTAAATTTACTTTTAACTAGAACCTAAATACAAAAGCTCAGAAGTGTAGAGTCTTTTCCTTTACCAAACATGGCTAATAATACACCTGAAGAAGGTCAGAGGTTACATTGACCGAAACGTGCAAATATTACTCATGATCAGAACATTATTCAGATTAATCCAAATAGTACACTGAAAATATGTTTTAAAAAAAATAGAAAGCAGGTTCATCTTTTTACAAAATCATCTGTCAAGAAAAAATAATTTTGATAACCATTCCAAAATTGTACAATTGTTTGTTACATATACAAGTATTTGCCTCTGTCTCCCAAAAGATGTAGAATATAATTATTTCATTAGGATAACATAATTATACACATCCCATAGCACAAATCCTGGTTGCATGAACTGCCAGGCTTGTTATATGCATCAGTTTGCGTACAACCAAAAAACATATATAACTTGAACAATATCTAGAAACTATATTATCTTCTAAAAGAATTCTCTAAAAATTTATTAGTTTTATAGTTAGTTATTTATCCTTATTCTCTTAAATCTATCCTTATTACTTCCTCCTGTGTTTTTCTTTGGCCTTGTCCTGCGACCTAAAAAATTTTCAAGTGCATCAAAACATGAATTTAGAATGGAAATTTTAAAAAATACATATTTTTCAAGATATATAAAATTATAATGTGCAAGAGGAGCACACATGTTATCATTAAAACTAAATTGAGAAACAGTTTACTTGAGCATTGCTAGATAATAAGTGGGTATTTATGAAGGTTAATAGGAATGCAGAAAAAATGTAATGATGAAAAAGTATGAACTATAAAAATCAAAGGTAGTATTTGGGTTACAAGTCTTCACAAAAATCTTTTTTTTTTTCAAAAGATTTTTCACATATCAAATCAGTAAATATATGATGGTTTAATATCTTTGATAATTTGGGGAGTGAAACCTCCCCTTCTCTTAAAAAGAGTATAAATATATAATCAAATTAATTATATCATTTTTTTTCTTTGCATTTGTCCAGAGCTATGGTAGTGTTTGCAATAATGGATTTGTCTCCACCTGACATGATCACAGGTTTAGTCCTGATGAAGGACTTT
Organism: Euprymna scolopes; assembly: GCF_053919585.1. NCBI lineage: Eukaryota > Metazoa > Mollusca > Cephalopoda > Sepiida > Sepiolidae > Euprymna > Euprymna scolopes. The sequence goes on from NC_136483.1 coordinate 161,733,113, forward strand.
TTACGGATATCATTGTGCAAGGTATCTGCTTATCTCATCGTTGGCCTTCCCCTAAATTGCTCCAAGCAACTCGAAATTTAAAAGCAAATATCATGATGGTGTCGTCACAGCACATATCCAAACCATCCAAGTTGCTATTCCATCATCTTGCCCTTTTTTGGTGTGATGCATAAGAGCTTTGGGATATTGTCTTAACAGACATGGTCGAGTAGTGCAATTCAAAAGATCCAGCAGCTTTAATTATAATAGATTAAAAATAATTTCTGAGATTTCATTGCGTTTCACTCAAACATGAGCATAAAATCATCAGTAGGTCATAAACATATTGTTTATGATTATTTCTGCTTTTAATGCAAAATAAAAACTAAACAATATTATGTTATCATTAATATTGTAAGCCTTCTAATCTATAACCTCTTTTTCTCTGTTAATAAGATTTTAAATGCAACATTCATAAGATACCTTAAATTTTGAACTGAAAAAAAACAAACTAATTCATGTTGATTTTGCAAATTTTTAAAGAAATGATAATCTGTTGGTACAAGTCATGAAGAATATCATCTATTATGTTTCATTTTGCAGGCATATTTTTCTAATGTACGGTGTCGTATTATCCTTCATCATGATAATAATATAGATCACACCACACAAAATAAATATCTAAACAAATATGCGTGGGAAATTATACACCACTCACCATATTCTTCGAAACACACACACCAACAGATCACAATCTCTTTAGAAGTTGCAAAATTATTTGAATGGATTCAAGAGAAGTAAAGAAGGAGTTATTTTTTTTTTTTTTAACCCAATCAAGGCATATTGACATTTGCATATAAGGGGCTACTATTTGGAATCATGTCTACTGGGGATTATGTGAGGAGATGAGCAAGATGTCTGCTCACATTACATTTCAACTTCTGTAGTCAGAGAAGCAGGAAACAGAGAGGGAATTCCAAAATCTAGCAGTTTGAGGTAATAAACTATTAGAGTAGAAGCCTTTCTGGCATCTAGAGCTCTCTACAGTGAAGGAGTGGGGTTTTGCTACTAGACAGGTTTGTTGAGAGTATGTATATCGATGGAGTACAAGTGCAATGCATTCGTCAGAGCACATTCCATTAAAGTACTTATAAAACAGACACAGGAACGCAATGTTGCTATGATGGGAAAGGCTTGGTTGATAATGTGGGTTTTATTAGGTTGAAGACTCTTTTTTGGACCCTGTCTAAGAGAGAGAGAGAGAGAGAGAGAGAGAGAGACTAGTGGCTAATGTACCTGCTTAAATGTAGTAACAGCTTGGTCGAAAAGAAAACTAAGAGATATCTTATGAATATGGCATTTTGACAAATGGAAAGAAAAATGTTGACTATATTGACAATTAAATAAATCTGCCTTTTTTATTGTTTTATTGAACTTTAAAAAAAAAAATGGACCAAACTTTTGTTACAACCTGATGAAATATTTCAAGGATTTACTAAATCATTTTAATTGTAAAGTCAACCTATTGGTTGAATGATTTAAAATATTAACTAAAATTTCTTGCACCTGATATCAAATTTATTTGTTTAAAGCATTAGAAAAGGTTTATTAAAATTTTTACAATTATACTTTAAACAGAAATAAGTCTTTGTATACTCAACTTATTGAACCATTTTAGTAATTAGGATAATTCAAATAAGCTTTTATAAGTTCAATACGCATGAGCTTCTAAATAAATAAAGTAACAGTAAGTATTGTAATAACCTAATAAAAAATATTTGTACTACTTTATGTAAACAAACGTAAAATATTGCCATTATAAATAAAATAACAGGAAAACTTTACAAAATACTTATTGAAAAATATTAGTGTACATCAAAATTTACAGAAAATAACAGTAGAATAAACAGTTTAATAAAAAATATAAAATTATGTAGATTAGCGATGTCACTTGGTATAAGGCTAAGAGGAAACAAAAAATAAGTCAGTTACTAAGCTAAAAAATATCCAATAATTGCTAAAAATGGCAGGCTTGGAATCATCAAATTTTTAAAATAAAAATATTGTATTATTTTCCATAAATTTCAGTGTAAGCTAATATTTTTCAATAATAACTATGAAAGTCGTTCCAAAAGTAAGGTTTTCTATTTTTTAACTCAAAAACTAAAATGGTGAAGAAATATGAAAACGGTAGTGGTACTATGAAAACGAGTGACCTTTTGTGTTTCAGAATTTATTTTTCTACATAGTCACCATCATTCTCAATTCACTTTTGCTAGTCTCTTTTGATTCTTCAGTTGTATCCATTTGGGTGAAATAAAAAATAGGAGGCATTACTTTTGAAACATTCCTCATCTAATGTTTTCCTGTTATTTAATTTATAACTTCCATATTTCACACGTGTTTTCATACTAGAGCACCAAAATAATAAATATTCTCACAAAATAACAATGTTATTAATAGGGTGCATAGTATACTGACACACTGTACTCATTTAATATATAGGGTTGCCCACTTAAAAGTAACCCAACCTGTAAATCGCCATATTTTATGCATCATACATTGTAATGTGTTGAGGGCAACATGTAAATATGATAAAAAATGAATGCAACAATTAAATGCTAATTTTATTATGTTCAAGTCAGCAAAAACTGGAAGTCAAAACAAAGTGATCTGCAAGATAATATGAAGAAATCGTGCTTGTGCATTATGTGTACATGGCAGAGAGTGGAGGATGGTGAGTCATGCATAATGCATCAAGCTGACTACCCCTTTCTTGCCATACTTTATTGTGTACATGTCTGTGTATGAGAAAGAGAGAGGTAAAGAGTGACAAAGGCTGATGAAGGTGATATGGTTTCATCTGAATTTATGCAGATGTTCTTTCTTTCTTCCTCATTGCGAACATCGTAACAATAGAGGGCATGGGGGGGGTAATGTGAAAGAAAAAGAAAGAAGAAGGAAGGAAAACTGGAAGAAAATTTCACAGACAACTTTCAAGAGACTTAGCACTAAATTTATAACAGTTAAACTGGGGATGCCAAACTGAAGATGAAAACTATCAGGCTTTAGAATTACAAAGAGTCTGCTATGTAGTTTAGAACTGTGGGTGGAGGCAGAGATCAGGGAAAACAAAAAGAAAGAATGGTTTAATAAATTGAGTTTGAGTTCTCAAAGAGAGAAGTTGGAGTTTAATTAGTGGTGATGTGTCGAACATATGTTAGACGAAAATAAAAATGATTTAACAAAAAAAAAAAGACAATTAAGAAAAAGAAAACACGATTGTCTACACAGATAAGTGAATTTTAATATTATTGACATTTGTGTTGCCAACGATCCTTGAATTGATGAATAAAAACATTTTGCAGTATTATTCCTTGTCGGATTATATGTTTCTTTCATTGTTGAATTATTTTTATATGTTGTATTTTATCATTGCCTTGTGTCGACATTTCTTTAGCTTGTTGTCTCATTGTATGTGTTCCCTTGTTAAAATATTGTCATAGAATTTGGAGAAACTTCCCTTCAGGCTCAACTCTGGCAGAATATAAATGTTAATTTTGCCTGTTCCTGTATTAACATGACATCTCAACATAACTGATGTGCACATTTTGATTGGAATACTTGTACAGAGTTTTAATATGGGATGTGACACTTCTGATCCAAGTTCTTTATTGTCTCATCCAATGTGTACTCAAATAATCTGAAACAAGCACACAATGAAAGACTTATTTCCACCGTCTCATTCTTACATTCTTATAGTCGACTAGTATCCAGGCTACTTTTAAGTGGGCCACCCTCTGTTAATGTAATCTATAACATGCACAAAATATTACAATAAGGATTTGAGCAAAACAATTCTATTTTCATCAATTTTGTTATCATCTTCCAGGAACATGGCCGTTTATGCTATTAAAAGCAATGAATATTGTAAATCGACTACCTGACACAAAAATAAGCTGAGTAAAAATTGGTTCTTGTCCAGAATCCCCTGCATATTACAAAACAAAAATAAAGAAAAATCTGTATCATGTACATATCTGCGATGATACTAAAATATCATATTCCAAAAATCATATTAATCAATCAAGTAGTTTTATTTTTATTAAAAAATTATTTTTAACAGATTAATGGGAAATCATAGGCATTACAACAAAAATCTTGCAGGTTTTAATTATTGTTGAGTTATATTCTTTTTGTTTCTTGAAACTGTTTTCAAAATTGTGGCACAAGACAGATACACCTTGGTTACATATAAAATTTGATTTTCTCAGTTAAAAATAAAACTACTTGATCAATTTACGTAATTTTTAGAATATGATATTTTAGTTTCATTACAGGTACATACATCATAGAGATTTGTCTTTATTTTCGTTTTTTAATATAGGGGAATTCTGGACAAGAACTCCAAAAGCAAATACTACATGCAACAAAACTATCACACAAACAAAGAAAGCAAGAGATTATTAATGAAATTCATATGGAAAAAGACGTGAAAGAAATCAGAAGAATCTGAAAAATAAAGTGGAGATATCACTATATATTAATAAAATTGTATGTGTTCCTACCTCTATGTGACTAACATTATTTTTTATTTACTATTAATCATTTATTTATTGAACTCAGCAATGCTATAGCAAAAACACAAAGAAACTTTTTTAAAATTGATATGATTACAAAATTAAATCTCCCACAATGCATTTTTTTTTAAATAAAATCAGCCATTTTAATATTTAGCTAATGTTTGGAAATAAAGATTAATAAATTACTTCATGACCCACTGAAATTTTAAAGGAATTTGGAAACATTTAAACTGTCGCATAGAAAGGTATTTAAACTGGCGATAAAATTCTTAGCAAATTCTCATGTATTAAAAGATTTAAAGTTTTGGAAGCTTTACATTAAAGTTTTATAAATAGAGATATTAACTTAACAAAATTAATTACAGTTTTATAAAAATTTGGTTCATGACCGAACAATACTGTAATGATTAAATTTATATCATAAAGTTTTATTTAAAAGAGAAATAAATAATTCAGTAAAAAAAATTTGAAACAAAAATAAAAGTAAAAAGATTCCAGGGCAACAGAGGGTAGGTAGCTCTTATAAATTTTATAAAGTGACTTACCTTCCTAAACAGTCTCTGGCTGCCACCACCCGCTGCCACAGGGAAATAGATGTATACGTTATGGTCCTCAGCATCGACAGGTTTTTCAACAAATGGCTTTTGATAAATATCGCCAGCCACTTCTATTGAGTCTTCTGTCTCAGCAAATTCAAGTTCTGTGCAGAGGAAAGCAAAAAAGCCATCATCATTTTTTATGCATCATATATATATTTATTTTTATTTGGATTTTCAGTTTAAAACAAAATCATGTAAACAATCTAATATATAAAGTTATCTTGTCGGATTTTTAAAGTAGAACTCTGTTGCAATGTTTTGGCATAATGAGGGTTATGACCACAAAGATTTAGATGATTTTATTTATTATCATATATATATATATATATAAAAGGCAAAAGTGGCACATGCGTTTTTGTATGTCCAAAAAAAGGCCTTCTTCACAGTTCTTGCGAGAGTTACTATTTTTTAGAACTTTTTATATATTCCTTAGATCATAATATCTACGATTTGCAAATGGATGTCATCTCTACATTTATTTTGATCGACTGTTATAAAATTTCCTCTATTCCGTCCTTTCACGTGTTTGTTGGTCTTCTTCATATAAAAGCGAAACTAATTGGAGCGAAGTAGGCACTGTCGGGCTTTCTGGCCGGGACCTCCAGAAAAGCAATTTGCTTTGATCAATGTTGGGAAAACCCTTCATATCAGACAATTGCTATTCATTTGGAGAACTCCATCTTCTTTGGGGGAGTTGGTTTTCCCCAACATCGTGGGGAAACAGATAAATAAAACAGCCGAAAGTGGAAAGCTTAACTGGCCTCCAGCCAACGTTCATTTCTGCGCCTACGTGATTCTTAACTTATTTGTGCAAATCAATATTTTGATTGACATCGCTAAATTTGAACGCGTTTCATTTCTGCACCTGTGTGAACTCATTCACTTAACTATGCATTTTTGCAAGTCAAGTTTTTAACCACTAAATTTGAATGCTTTTCACTTCCTCTCACGTTTTAGCATAGTGGTAAGATGTCAGGTTTTCTTTCACTTTATTTTCCGCCTTCACGTCACAAGTTCAAGCCTGCATGCCTGCTACCACCTTTTTTTTATTCCAAACACCCGAACAACGCTAGGCACTCCCGCTAATTAGTAATAAGAACAAACCAATCAGATTCCAGAGTCACTTCATAAAATATACTGAATCTCTTTGAATTCTTCAGTGATAGTTTTCTGTCTTGATACAAGAAGACCACTACATTCTGCGGATTGTGACTGGATTAATTCTTAACATGGAAAAAGCTTCTCTTGATTTATGTTGCCATTTTTTTTTGCTTGGGACAAATAGGTTTTTCTGTTACAAGAATTATTCTACACTCAAGAGATCCAAATAACATTTAAACTGACAAATCAAACTTTGATTCTGACTAGCCAATTTCATTTGTTATTGTTGTACCATGTTATTGGCAATATAATAATGTACTTTGCTAAAGTTTATTTTTAAAATTATTAAGTCCAGTTGTAACAACTACTAACATATAACATTTCTAAAATGTTAATTAAAAATAAAAATCAATAATGGGATAACTTATTTAAATTTGAAGAATATGTTAGGAGTTGTTTACATAAGGTTTAAAATATTCAAACAAATAATTATTAACTAAAATGACTTCATTGCATCCCGAGCAACACCAGGATGTTAAATAATTTGTTTAACAAACATCATAAAAGTTTCATCTATTCAAAAGCAATGATCATTATCACGAAAAATAACAAATAATATAAATAACAACTAATTAAAACGGGCAAAAAGTTATAGCTCGTTGACTCATGTCAAATTGATGGTTGAAAATATTCATTTTTGCATTAAATACTAATCACTATTATCCGTGCATCAAACAGATACCATAATACTTAGTTCACTGCACCTTATCACAACAAATGTCCATACAAAATGTCAGTCAGATCTGCCCAGTAGTTACCAAGAAAAAGTGAAACAGAGAAATATAATATAGATTATAGAATAAAATATTTTAAATTGAAATTATGACAAAATTCTTTTAATTATACTGGGAACAATAGTTTGGTTGAGTTAGATCTGATATTTGTTTTTGACTAACTTGTGACTTCTTAATCAAAAAATTACCCCAGGTTTTTCCATATCATATCAGGTTCTTTTTTTTTAATCGACAATACCTTCATTTCATTTAAGAAATCATTAAAATCACTGCGCACTTATTTTATAATGTTTCACATAATAGGAAAAGGATAAAACATCCATTACTAAGATTTGCTATCTGTTTAAAGACAACCCTATCTTAGTACATTGTAATATTCTATCTTCTAATGCTCAATTCAGTTTAATATTCAGACTAATCTTTCTACCTTTCAATAATGAATTCATTAGTAATAACTGTTCTGTTGTCATAAGAACATCCCCAAAGAAATTACATCCTCTTTAGAAGGGGGACAGTGTGTAACGTGGCTGTTATTTTTTAATTTTGTCATTACAGTTCAAACATCTAGGACTCACACACCATCAGGCACCATCACAAATGAACAAACAAATAAAAAGGAAAGAAATAAAATCCAACTCAGCACCTTTTTATAAGTGCAAATGAAATACATTTAACTGTGTTTCCTTCAAAACAACACATTTCATTATCTGGCAAAGTCTTTTCATATACACTGGTGCTTTTTAAAAGTTTCTGTCTTTACCATCTCACACTGGCGCTAGCCAGCAATTTATCGCTCTCATATTTACATGTTAATCTTCCCTGGCTTGCAACCTGCCTCTCTCCTCAACCATATGTATTTTTCTGTTCTATTCTTGTGACACAAGCTTGCGCACACTTGTTAATTTACATATATGCTTTAACGGCTGCTGCTAATATTTTCGATAACCAAATTTCCTTCAACTGCTGCTGATTTTCTCACATGCACCTATACACACTCTGTTACATATATTCCCTTCTAAAAAAATTATTTGCAAGAATTTTTTTTAAACCTGCCTGAAATAATAAAAGAAAACAAGAAAAAATCTCAAAAGTTCACACAATAAAACATGAATTAAATCCAAATAAAAATGTCTTAGTGTACAGTCTGTTCGATATTTCCATTTTATACTTTTTTTTTATCAGAAATTCCTTTCCTTATTAATTCTTTCTTTTTTTTTTATTTCTACGAATAGAATTCCAATTTTCTTTCTTTTATTCAATTAAATATTTAAAGGCAACATTTTGATATGCTGTAAGAGAAACAAACTCAGTTAACGGTTTAGTGAGAATGTATGGGTTTCTATTTTTGTATTTTCAGAAATTTCACAAAAGCAGTGTTGAAGTGTTTCAGCTTGGTTTTGCAAGACCAAATGTTAAATGTTAAAAATATTTTACAAAGCCAGTTAAGTCATTGCAATAACCAAATCAGAGTTTGAGTAGTCTTTGATGTTTATTGGTCCTGAGTCTGCAAATTCACCAAACCGAAACAGGATATTTTTATTTTAGTAATAGTCAGTTTATTGCTTCTTGACAGTTTTCATAATACATGTGAAACTGTTAATTGTGTTCCAAGATATATTTAGACATATATATTTTTATGTGAGATTTTTCTTTATTTTTGCACAGCTTTTTTTTTCTTATTTTCTTATATCAATTTTCAATTCCTTCTCACCATCCTATTAGTCACTACAATTATATCTCTCCTTGCTCATCTGACAGATTTTTACACTAACTGCCCAAATAGTTTTTTTTTTGGTTAAAACTTCCTCTTTGAAATTTTGACTAAATTAGTTATCATAACCTTTTTCTAGTCCAATGACTCATTTGTCTTTTTAATGCTCAGTTACTTTTAATGGGATTATTTAGGAGAACTCTAGTTAATTTAAGCCTTTGTTTAGTCCATGGCCTCTTTTTATCTCTTATCCTTGTTTAGTGAGATTATTCAAGACAATTTCGGCCTATTTTTTGTCTCTTAAGTGCTCAGTCAAATTTGATGAGATTATTCGAGACAATTATGGTTGACATCTGACCCAATGGGTCAGAGGCATTATCCGTGCCTCCGACTTATTCGGATATCGATATTATGCAACAATTATCACATTTTTCCCTTTTCGTGTCACAATACAGTTTGACCTTATCATTAAGCATCGGCAGTTCTGCTATTTAATGCAAACACTGTTTATTCACTCCCTACCTCTAATTTCCACTATCCTCTAAGGTTCTTTGTTTGTAAACCGACCCATTAAAAGTCCAGTCACTAACTTTTGCTGGCTAGGTTACATTCCATGTCCAGGAAATTTGATTCATTGTCTGAATTTTGTTGATAATTTTCAGACTGTCTACAGAAAAAATTTGTTACTATTTACATTCTCCATCTCTATAACCAAGGACTGTGAGCACCCCAAATGTTTAGTTGGCACTTATCTTTCTACCACAGTGACAATGCAAGCATCTGTGCCTTATCATCATAAATAGTTAAAGTTTTAAAGAATAATTCCCTTCATGTCAAGTTTCATACCTGAACACCAGTTTTGCTTGCCATTTATTTCACAATTAAAACTACTTAAAATTTTAATATTTTAGTGTTCAGTATTTATCTGAATCAAAGTAGCAAAATACCAACAAACAAAAGCACCAGACATGGTTAAAAGCCTTGTAAATAAAACAAAATTATTTATAAGTTGCTATGCATAACCTGTGCTAAGAATGAGCATGTCTTTTCTTTTTCAGTTTCTTATTAAGAAAAAAGTAAAAAAAAATACAATGTCTTCATACTTAATAATCCTTTCTCACAGTGGAAGGATGAGTAGTCAATTATAAACGACCCATAAGCTTAGAACAAAATTGCTACACTTTATAAAAATAAAGCCAAATTTAGTTTTTTTGTACTTACTAAACATATACATTATATTTACTTTTTTCCCTGTTATAATAATTTAAACCTCTATTTCAGTATCTTAAAACACAAGTTTTTCAAATCTTAAAACTTTAGTCATGCATAAAAATAAAACTGGATATACCAATTAAACAGCTCAAACACAAACTTATAAAATATGTTCAAGCCAAAATGGTTTGTTCTAAATTTCTCTCTAAAACAAAACAAGCTATTTGCTACGTTAAAATGAGTATGAAACAATATCACTTATCATAATGCATAACAGACTCGTAAGACTAGAACTTTCATCTTTAACACTAGAACAACACTGACAGTAAACCACGGTCCCTACAAAACATCCTTGACCAAGAAAAAAATATGACTGACAGGACCGAAGAAAATTTGAAAGTGAGCAAACAAGAAGAAAAGAAGCAAACAATATACTCACAGACTTTTTTTTTGTTAAGTTTTTTTTCTCTTGGCCTGGTTTGTTTTTTATGTCTCTTTTACAACTGCATTTTTCTGTGGTAACGTTTATTGTATTTATTTGCTTCCCCACCAAAGCAAATTAGGCACAAGGCCGTTTTTAATGTGGGGTAAAAACCAGCTTCCCTAAAAGTAGGCAAAAAGGTTACCACACTCTGGTTACCAAAAATAATAATTGTCTCAGTATAGAGAGTTTCCCCTCCATTGACTGGTACAAATTATCTTAAGTGCAACATCTGCAGAACAGATACTACACTTTGATCCCAGCCCTAAGGCCAAGACCAACGTTTATTTTTCTTTCTTTTTTTTTCCAATTTGACTCGTGTTTTTGGTAAAAGGCCTGATCACGGCATCCAACATAAATATAATGTAACGTGGGTACCATCGCAGGAAGAAACAAAGAAAGGAATGAAATACAAATCCAACTCGGCACCTTATTTAAGTGCAAATGAAATGCATTTATTTGTGGTTCGTCCAAAACAATGCATTTCATTATCTTGCAAAGTCTTTTTGCACACACATGTGCTTTTTAAAAAAATCTGTCCTTGCCACCTCATACTGGTGCTAGCCAGTACTTTCTCCCCCTTGTATTTACACATCCATCTTCCCTGGAATACAACTTGCTTCTCTCATCGACTACATGGTGTATTTTTCTCTCCTTTTCTTGTGACACAAGTTTGCACACTCTTGCTAATTTGCATACATGCTTTAACAACATTTGTTCCAACAGTTTGGAAGTGTTCTTTTTTCTGATTTCTTTATATGAGGGACTGTTCTTTCATTTCTAATTTCTTTGATGCTTTTAACATTCAGCATTATATTTTTATGTCCAATTCCTCAACTCTACCTCGTAATAATCAAAGGAAGAAAATTTAATAAAAAATAATATTAAAAAAAATCAATGCTGGTGTTTGATTTTTAACCTCTAGAATGACTAGCTTTCTTTTTACTACTTTCAACTTAATAATTCAGTTTTATTCTATTGAAATGATTTTTTATAAAGTATTAGAAAGATTTGCAGTGGAGAGCAAATAAAAAAATTAGAAAACTAAAGAAATTTTCTTTAGGTCAACAAAAATGATAATTTATGTATGAAGAATTTAATTATATGTAATTCTATGATTTTATATGAATATTAGTGTTAACACTGGTGAAGCATTTTTTAACAGAGAGTGTATGCTAGTTATAAAGAGTAGACAGTAGAGATAAAAACCTGTTACAATAGAAGAAAACTGGGCACAGTTTTGAAATCAAACATTTAAATCAAGTGAAAAATTAAACTCAACAGAAATGACGTTAAAAACTGTTTCCTGTGTTTTTATTTGTATGAAAATTTTCCAAAAAACAAATGAGACATGTTTTCAGAAAATGTTTTACATAGAACTTACCAGTTTCATTTTGAGAACTTCTGTTAAGGACAGCATATCGTGGATGTGCAATACATTCTTTATCCAAAATACTGTACACTTCTCTTCTGTAAAATATTGAAGCAATTGGATTGAATTTTATTTTATACAATACAGATAAATATGAGCATAAGATAAAAGCCATTGCACAAAAAAATAAGAAACTTTATTCTTTACATTCAAGATTTATAATTAAAAATAACATCTACCAAAGAACAGTGAATTCTGTACTAAACAAAATATTTTATTAAATTTAATCTATTAATGGCGAAAAGTACTTAATATACCAAAATATAATAAACCATAAGAAGGGATAATATATAGTTAAAACAAAGTTGGACACGTTTTTAAGAACAATACATGACCAACCTTGATGGTGAAAAATTAAAAATGTAAGCATTTATTATAATTAAATAGTAAATCAAGTTAATTATTCTAAATAATAATTTTCTTTTTAAGTCTTAATTTTCAATCACTAGCAGATCCTAAAGCTACATGCTTTGGGAACAAAAATTTAACACTTCTGTATTATTTAGATTCTTCAGACTACTGTTCCCATCGTGAATGTTATTTTTGAAATATTTCACTTAATGTAACCTCCAACCTTCTTAAGGTTTATCTTGTCGAACTCAGGAATCTGCACAGGATTTCAAACAGAAATTAATCCACAAGTTCAACAAAAAGAAAGTCTGAGTTTACATTGTGTGATTAAAGAAAAGAAACATAGTAATGTTGAATTTTATAGTGAAGCAAAGGTTGCCTAATCATTAATCATGTCAATGTATTTATGTATCAATTTAATGATCCTGCTGAGACATCTTCCAAATATGACATCATTTCTCTTAAAATTATAGTGCCGATGGTGAAGGAAAGAAACACAGTAATGATGAAATTTACGGTGAAGCAAGTGTTACCTAATCTGTGCTGGAAATGTAACATGAGTATCCAAAGTTAAAGAAAGCTTAGCATAGTAGATGGTAACAATATGTAGTGCCTGGTTTACAATCTGTCTGAACAATAAACCAGTTTAACTGTGTCGTTACATGTTAACATGGACCGGCATATTGCATGCAGAGACAATCGCAAAAAACAAAAAAGGAAAAAATTTGACTCTGCTTTTTTTCAGTTTTAACAAAAGGCATGTATTACTGGTACTTTTCAATAATGCATTGCATATTGTTTTAAAAGTCTCTCAATTTGCCATGTAGTTAACAAACCGTTGTCGTCTCGACACATGCGTAAAAGTCTTTCATGCTATTATGGGGCCACACGTGCATCTCACGCCGACACACACTTTTTCAATCCTCCCATGTGGTGCATTCTTTCTCTCCTTTTCTTTCCCTTCCTTTCCTCTGCTGTGACGTCACTTTGTGCACTGGCTTAGTCATTTGCATATGTGTCATGCAGTTGATGCTGCTGTTAACACACATCAGCGGTTCTGTTACACCAGCACCAACATTTTGTTCCAACTTCATTTTCTGGATAACGTGTAACTGATAACTGAACACAACTGGTCTGTTCTTCTGCACATAGTCTCTCATGAAGTAATTGACACTATTGCACTTATAGCATGTAACATGTGTGCCCATGCTCAAAGTAATCCAGATGATTAGTGGCATAAGAGCTTCTTTACTCAACCAGGAAGCCTCCCACCTCGTGAATGAACATGTGGAATTGCACAGTCAAAACATTACAACAAAAAGGGCAGTCAACTTAAACAGTAATGTATCTAGACATGTGTTTCAACTTTCTATATTATGAATCTGTCAGAACAAAGGCTGTTATTAGGGTTTCCTTAACTTGAGCAAAATCTAATTTCTCATACTTGCTCAGCAAAGAGGGGTGACATGATCAAACTGCTTCACCTCTTATAGATCATACACTAATTCTAGTTTCTTGATCAAGTTATGCGATATGTACAAAAAGACCAACACAGAGCATGCTCCTTGAGCTTCCTGTAAATCGTAGTAAAGCAGGCAAGATACTTTGAAGTGAAAATATCTTCACAACAATATAACATTACATTTCAATTTCTTTTCACACCTGCTTCGTCAACTTCATTTTGTATTATATAAAGGAAAGTTGGCTGTTCAGCTAAAAGTAAAAAGCTACACAAGAAACATCCACAAAGTTGATATGTTTTTTTTTTCGATATTGCATTTTTTTAATACTTTTGGGAGTCACCAGGAAAAAAATTAGTTAGAAAAAGTTGATATTTCGAGCAGTTCTTTTTTAATGTAAGTATGTAGTAATTTATCAACGCCTTTTTTCTCAGTTGGGAAAGAAAGTGAGAAAAGGGGTGATAGGGAAAAAGATAGTGGGGTAGAGAGAAAGAGAGATGGAAAGAGGAAAGTAAGGAGAAGGAGGGGAGCAAGAGAACTTTTAAAACAAAGACATTTTGAACTTTTCTATCTTTTTTGCTTATGTCACCAGGCAACACCAGATAATCATGCTAGTCAAGAATAATAAATAAAAAAAATAAAAAAGTGAAATGAAAGTAAGAAAATGGAAAGAATTCCAAAGGTTCTTTTACCTGTCTTGGAGAACATATTGCATCTGAAGGTCATTGATCATAAATGGTTTTGTGATCTTCTCGTACTGAACAGCTTTTTCTAATGGAAAACCATTGGAAAAGAAGGCAATAAGGGCATCAACTACAGGCCAGTTCGAAACGGGTTCATCAAGGATAACACTCTCTTCAAAGACGACAACTTCAATGTAGTCAAACCGTTCTAAGCGATCCAAGATTTCACACATGGGTTTTGATCGGGATTTCTTTCTCATGGCACAAATACCAACTTTTATTATTTTTCCTTCCTTGACTAAATCCTGAAAGCAAACAACAAAAGAATAAGAAATCTAAGAAATTGCATGACATATTTGCAGAACTTCAGAAATTAACAAAAATGATGCTTTATTATTTATATATTGATTTATAAAAAGACAGACATAAAGTATATTTAAATATCTTTTATTTTGTTCAATAACCACATTTCAACTTTGAAATGTCATTCACTTAGCTTATATATACACGTTTATTTTGGTTGTGTTTTACAGCATATTAATCTTTTTTCTGGATATTTAATGCTAGATCCAATAATTTTACAAGAGCTTTTATATTTCAAGTTCTTTCTTCAAATATTTATTCATCGGATTTGGTTTGGTTGTTTTACAGCATATCAACCCCTTTTGAGTTATTTAATGTTGAATCCAGTAATTTGGGGAAAAGATTTTATTCTGCAAGTTCTATATATCTTCAAATATTTATTCATGATATTTGATTTGGTTATTTTGTATAAAAAAAAATTGTTACCAAACTCTTCTCAAAGAAAGGCCTAGCTGCCCTTTGTCACTCTTTTCTTTTGTTTGGGGGATCTGTTCAGGTGCATTGTATTTTTAAGTATGCCAAATTAATGGTTGACCATATTTTAGCACAGTGAGGTGTGTGAAATATTATCTTTTCTATTTATTTGTTACTTGTTGTCACTTTAAATATTTATTACATTTTTTAATTCAACTAGTGAAGGCATGACGTCTAAAAAGTTTTCTACCTTAGAAACTGCCAGTACAGATAGCTAATCAGCCCACAATTCTATACAAGTATAAATATATATGATTGTTGAGCTGGATTAAATCCGACGATATGAAATAAAATGGAGGTGGGAGGACCTGGATATTCAACGTTTCGCCCGATTTATGCGGGCTTCTTCAATGACCATCCCTCTTGAAGAAGCCCGCATAAATCGGGCGAAACGTTGAGTATCCAAGTCCTTCCACCTCCATTTTATTTCATAAATATATATATATTACAAAATATATAATACTAGCAGGACTCATTTCCCAGCATTGCCTGGAGTAATATAGGAGTATGCTAAAAAAAAAAAAGAAAAAGAAAAAAAAAGAAATATTGTTAAGTATTCTTTTTTAATAAATGTATATATTCATTTTTATGGAATGGTCAGTAGGGACCTCCATTGCTCACCATAGAAGTGATGACATCATAATTTTGTGTGAAGCGTGGGTATTGTTTATTTATGGATAGATAAAAAATGTAATAATTAGAAAAAAATAAGAAATGTTTACTCAAAATTCTATTGTTAAAATTTAACATTTCGGAAGAAGAGAATTTTAAATCATTGTAATGTTTTAAAAATTAATTATTTTCTAAAATGTTCTTATTACAATTCAACAGATTATAGTATATATTAATGAGTAATATTGATTTTTTTTTTTTTGTATTTTTATATACAAATTAATAGCAAACATAAAAAATAAATGTAATCTCTGCATATATAATGCTAAAACTTTGAAGGATTGTAATAGATTTTTTTCAGATTGCATAAAATGAAATATGGGTGTCATCAGGTACAAAAATAAAATATTTCCCTAATATGTTTTTTGAAAAAAGCATTGTACATATAAATTAATCCAAAATTCAATAAGTATCGAAAATGTTCTGAGAATCTGACTTTTAGTCAAGTCTTGGTAGATGTATAAAACACATTTATGTCTGTGTATTAAAAGTGACCACTACATAAGAACATTGTTTTAAGGTATTGATAATGTAAACACAATTTTAGTTTTGCATTTAAAAAAAATTATTAGCAGTTTATTTTAGGCTTCTTCTTTTGAATGGTACAAAAGTTATGATAATATTAATCCATATTAAATCACATGGTGTTATATATCAGAGTAAATTCTATGGTGCACTTTGGAGGTATCTAGTAGTCACTAATTTAGAAAATAAATCCCTCACCCCAGATAAACTAAATTTTGAAAAACTTAAATAGTACTTCCCCCTACCTACATGTACTATAGAAAAGCTGAAAAAAATAAATTTGTTTAGTAAAAACGAAAATGTCAGCACATGGATTTTCTGTAAAAAAAACAAAAAAAAAAAGAATGATATCTATAAAACAAAAACACATGCACACACACACACATACACAATAAAAATGTTAATGAAGCAGTATTAGAAAATGCTGAAACTAATGATTGTTTGTTTTCTATACTCTTTTTGCAAAGGATAAATGGTTCCAGACCATGATAAGTGTACTAAAAAAATTGTGATATGCATCAGGAACATTTAGGTTCTGATGGTTCCTGGGAAATTGAGCAATTGTAGAATAAATATCGATTAAAAGTAGATTTTAGAACTGTTCTTGAAGGGATATAGTTTAAAATAGGTGTTCATTCTAAGAACATAGTTATCTTTCCCAATCACAATATTAATAAAAAGTCGTAAATTAAAAAACAATTACAACATTAAATTCATCATAATGCATAAATAAATCAACCATTTTCATATTCTGTTAATTGTTGAAAAAAAAAATCACTTACTTTGTGACTGTTTGAAATGTGAAATGAAATTGAAATTTTTTAAACTATTGAATAAAAAAATCATTTTATTTGTTCAAATATTGAAAATTTAACTACGATTTAGTTTTAATCATTGCTGACCATGTGTTTTCCTAAAATAGTATTAACTAATACTATATTTTTTCAAAAAAAATTTTAACATTTTATCTAAAACTTTATGATGTGCAATGAATAATCATTTGGAGCATTCAAAAAATAGTTTTAAACAAAATATAAAGGAGGGGAGTTCCATTTTTCCCTTTAGTTTAAAATTATAATCGAAAAGGGCTATTTCTACAGAATTTGAACTGGATTGTCATTTTTAACCCTAACTGTAAGGTAATCGTAAGTTTAGGTTTAGTCTGAATAGAAATTGATAATCAAAAATCAGAATTTGAACCAGAATGGAAGGTGGATGTTGTATAACTATTGTGTACATTCATCCAACAAATTAATAAGCAAAAGATATTGTCATAATTGAATGTAACTTTAAAGTTGTAATTTAAAAAATTATAGCAGTGCACATAAAAAAAGAATAGAAAATAAAATCAGAATGAAATCTGTGAATGGTTTATAATTAAATACAAGAACTTGTTTGTAGTCTATTTTAAAATAATTCTAATAAATATATACAATATCTGCCCTGTTGTGGGTTAGTGTATTAACTGTTGAAAAAGAAAATTTAGTGGTCGACTCAAGTGTAAATTGTTAGGTGAAAGGACAATAATAAAAATCCATATCCAATTTCTGCCTAAATACGTTTAAAATAAATAAAACTGTTATATTATTGGTAGTAGCATTATTATTATTATTATTATCAATAATAATGATAATAATAATAATAATAGTAGTAGTAATTGTAATAAAAATACAAATAATAGTAGTCATAATAATAGTAGCAGCAATGTAGTTTCTGTTTATGTACGAATACCAAGAAGTGATACAGAATTCTGTTTAAATGCTCTCTGAAATGAATCAAATGTAAAAAGAAAAAAAAACAGATTTCTGCTGTTAAGGGATTCCATAGATATGAATACTGAAAGTGCAAGCAGAAAATTGAGCATTGTGTAAATGTGTTGCGCAAATAATTGCTTATCTGTTTTTATGATGAATAAGTCAAATGATTTATGAAAGTTATGGTTTTATATTGAAAAAAAGTAAAGTAGGAAAAGTTATAATACAAAATGTAAGAAGGCTTTGCTTTATTAATCATATTTTAAAGCGACATTGTAAATGATTTTTTTTCTATGTTCGAAAATACAAACTCTTCATTGGAAGTGTAATTGGTTCTAATGGTTCTGTGTAAGTATGACTGCTGATTGCCGGCTATTCAGTATGTTAACAATATAGGAACATTTGTTATGTCAAGTTTTTAGTCTAATATAATATAGTTTAATATATAGTAAATGATTGTATCTAAGAAGGCCAATAATTTTTCGGTGGCATGTGGGTATATAGGACTACGAAAAAAGATCTGGTGATTTCGGGCTCCATGGGAAGACTAAATTTAATGAGGAAAATATTTGCTACTACTTATGTGGGATTACATATTTGAGAGATTGAATTACAGAGGGTAAATTGTAACATTTATTAAATGGTGATGAAATGTGTGTATTCTTGTAGTATTTGTTGGAAATAGTGAGCATGAAAACTTTGCATAGGAATTGCCTCATTTTCCTGTAGTAACAGACATTACATGAGAAAAATCGTTTTCATTAATATAGAGATGAATATATTGATCAAATTCTCTTAAATATTTCGTTAAATCAACCTTTTCTAAAAAAATAAATATCCTGGTTTATAAATTCATTCTTTTACCATTATTTCTGAATTCATTGTATTCTTCAAATTTTCTACAGTAATGCTATTTTTAACTGATGAGGTAATTTGTTCAAAAATTATGAGGAGTGTTCAAAAAGTAATGCCTCCTATTCTTTATTTCATCCAAGTGGATCAGAGGGAATTGCAAATTGGATTGTTAAGATGGCTGAACTTATGCATTCATGACCTGAAAGTTTCATCTCCTTCTTAAAGATATTGAAGTATGAGACTCTAAAAAAGCAACCTTTGTCATGGATGTGCATCAGAAGCAAAGATGTGTCATTGAATTCCTGGCAAAAGTACATTGAGAATGGTGATGACTATGTAGAAAATAAATTCTAGAGTTTAAAATGTCTCTTGTTTTAATGATCTCACTCCTGTCTTTGTAGCTCTTCAACTTTCTGAGTTAAAGAAAAAATATAGAAGGCTTTACTTTTAGAACGACCCTCATATATAGTTCTGCTATAGAAAGAAATCTAATTGTGCAATTTTATCTAACATTATATTGTTGTCTCACTTTATTTTCATCTGCAACTCTTCTAACTTCAAATCCTTCTATGTCACATGATTAACTTAACCAATCAAATCCCTAAGCTTATGCATTTATACATCCAAGTAATCATATGGAAATCGGTCTATACTTAAATTCAAACGCATCTATTTTTAGTTGATTCTGGGATCAAGAAAAGAGCATCACCCTTTACTCTAGACTGCTCTACTTACCCTTAATCCTCACCTTATAATGCTGAATATTCAGCAAAGAAGCATTAAGCACTATTTTTACTTTTAAATTTTGGTATGACTTGACCTAGGATTGAACCCTGGTTTGCCACCCTGTTAATGAAAACTCTAACCATTATGCAAATATGCAAATTAAAGCAAACTATTATTAAGTAATATGTAGGGCTGTGACAACAGAATATTCTTTTCATTCTTTTGACTCTCAAGTATATATCTGACGCAGTAAGACACAGTCAATCAACCGAGAACCATATCAGTCTATATAAAAACATATAAGATATTAACGGATATAGACTCAAGAGTCAAAACAATGAAAAGAATACGCTGTTGTCACACCCCTAATAATAAGTAACTGCAGCAACAATAATGGAGGTTTATTTTTCTTATTAGCATATTCTAATAGCTCATATTTTAAATATAAATTGCAATGATATAAATCAAAAGAAACGATAAAAAATGTACTTACTCTGAGACATTCAGATTTTATAATTAGATCTTCTCCAACATAAAATGATGGACGTCCATCTTGACCATTGTCATCAAAGAGATTCTCCAAAGATGGATAAAATGCTGCTAAATTGTGATCAACCATCTTTCTTGCCAGGGTAGATAGCTATCAATCAACTCTTTACAAAGTTCAAAAGAGCTAATTGAAAAAAAAAATAATAATAATTAGCATATTTATTTATTCACACCATGCTCATAATATTAGGTATATTCAACATTAACAAGAGAAAAACAGTATAAAATATGACAACACAGTTAAAAAATTGAACAGCAGTTGGAAAAGCAACAAAATGCCCCCGCGCTCAACAAGCAAGGGACGAAGCGAAAAACGGAGAGTTCCTTCAACAAGGAGGAGATAACCAATGAAGAAAACATAATCAAAAGCCCTCCTCCCCCAAAAAAGACAAAAAAAGAAGAACCAAAAACGAGGGCGTAGATAAGGTGGTCCATAACCCCCCCTCCCCATGAACATGCACCCTCCCAAACAAATAAAACACACACACACACACAACAAAGTCCCCCATCCCCCACCCAAAACAGCAAAAACACATGCATCAACTTCACACATACTAGACTCCAAACAAGTCACCACAACACACCAAAAACAGACACCAAGATTCACGCACCCACCACTATGGCCCATTTTGGCTGAACCTAGAAGGAGGAAGTGCCAGTCGGCCTCCCCTTCTTCTAGAGGAAAAGACACCAAAGTCCTCCCCTTAAAAACTTGGGAGGATGTCTACAAAATCGACCCCCTGTCTGTCGCCAGGGACTTGGTATTCCAACAGAGGACCAGTCTTAAACCTCTGTCAGATCTGTCAGATATGGGGGTGAGATAAGGACGTTGAAGTCCCCACAAATTTCATGACGACCTGCATCAGATCGCCAGCCAAAAGCCTGGTCTGGTAGATGCTGGAAGCCTATCACAAATTCCCCCTAATTAGAGACAATAACCCTTTGCTGGACAAACTTTTGCCCAAATGCAAGGGAAGGGTCCCAGTATTAGTGCATCCGTCACTGTACAAAATCTTAAAGCTAACATTTCCCCTGGATATCGGTGGCATCATGCGCAGCCAAAAAGACATTAAAGAACTGGCAATGCTGAGTATGGTGTACAACATCAGCATCCTCTCACCGGAGGACTTTAGAATTTGGAGCGACAGTGCTAGGATGAGTACATTATCATATCTCTTAACTTGGCTAGTCTGAATGCAAGAGGCTTGAGGTCTTCCGAATGAGCGACTTGCCTCTGGCAGGACCTCTTGCACCTAAGAGTGGATATGGCTGCGCTACAGGAGACACATTGTTTAGTTCAGTGATTGTCAGGTGCTGGCTAGAGATTACGATATCTTCTCAGCATATGGCAATCTCAGAGGAAAGAGTGTCTCCTTGCTGGTGAAACACACTCTCTCTGCTGCAATCAGCATTGTGCATAGAGATGAGGAGAGCAGGCTAATCGTGGCCGATGTTGCGTAAACAGTGCGTGTTTCAGTTCATCGCGGTTTGTGTACCTAGCACCACTTGGGAGAGGGTTTCTTTTTTCTGGCAGCTCGATGCGTTTGTGGCATGTACAAAGCAGGTAGTTCTAGTGGGGAATTGGAACACCATCATTGACCCCAACATAGATAAGGTAGGAGGGGGACGGAAAGGTGCAAAATGAGCCTGGCCGATTTGATGGCTAGATGCGATCTGGTACACAAGTTTTGAGTCGAACACCCTGGAAAGGAGATGTGGACAGGGACCATTAGTGTATCTTTCTACCCAAACACCTACCTAGATAGGATGCTAGTCAGAAGAGGCGATCGACTTCATAGCATGTCCAGAGTTCTACTGGCTAGGTTACTCAGACCATAAACTAGTTATGGGCTGTCTAAAATTAACAAATAGGCCTAAGCTAGCAGGGTACTGGAAGTTGAATACCTTCCTACTGGACATACAAGACTTCCGGGAAAACTCGTGCTATTCATACAGAGGGCTTTATTAGTGGGGGCAGTTACAGGAAATATATGGTGGGTTAGTCTTAAGGCTAAGATTAGAGACTTCTCCGTCAGATATGCTCAGCTCCTCACTCTAGACAAGGCCCAGATGAAGAAGTATCTAAAAGAGAAACTAGTGAGAGCAACAGGGGTGGGGGATAGTGACAGTCAAGAACTAGCTAAGCAGGACCTTCAGTGTGAGGCTAGCGAGCAGTACGATAATTAGGTAGTTAAGGCTAGACTAGATAAGATAGCCAACGAAGCTGTGAACTCTGATGCGGATGAGTATCATAAAGCCTCTACGTGCAAATTAAACAAGTGCATTGCAAGCATCAAACACCCGGATGGACGAACCTTGGTATCGACTCAGGAGATCTGCGAGGGGTTTTGGGAACATTTTGAGGTGCATTTTATGCAAAAGCCCTGTATACCCGTAAAGAAATTCGGTGACTATTTGGCTGACTCTCCCTGCCTTAAGGTGGCTAGAGCGGCTAGTTGCAAAGGCAAGGTGACCCTACAGGAGGTCCTGGATGTGATGAAGCAGGTCAGCTATAACAGATCGCCGGGGCTCGATGGTCTGCCCTACAAACTGTATACGAGGCTGTTGCCCATATTTACACCAATTCTGACAGATGTGTTCAACAATTGGTTTGATCAGCAATCCATCCTGGGTGAAATCACCAAGGGAGTGATCATATTGCTGAAGAAGGACAGGCATGGCAGGGAAGATGACTACAGGGCCATCGCTGCTAAATACGGAGTTTAAGATTTTGGCCTGGATCCTAGCCAATTGACTGCAGGTTGTTATAGGCAATCTGGTTGAACCTGAGCAGAACTACGCTATGAAGGGGAGATCCATCCAGAACAATCTGCACCTGATCCACACGATTCTAGAAGAAAGAATAGAAGACGACACAAAAGCAGCGCTGATCAATTTGGATCAGTCCAAAGCTTTCGACAGGGTCGACTATCGCTTCCAAGCATCTGTTCTAGAAATCACCCGTTTTAAACCAGACTTCCACAAATGGATCTACCTTCTGTACCGTGCGCCGACATCTGTGGTGCAAGTGAACAGAAAGCGCTCAAAACTCTTCATTATCTCCCAGTTGGTCCATCAGAGCTGTCCGCTGTCCCCCCTGCTCTACATCCTTGTGTTAGAGCTGTTACTTCGCAAGCTGAGAAGCGGGGAGACAAGCTTTGCCTGGCGGAAGGTCGGCCAGAGTCTCCGTGTTCGCCGATAATGTCACAATCTTCATGTCATGCTTTCGAGACATCAAAAAGATGAAAGAGGTACTCACTCACTACAAAATGGTAACTGGAGCCAAAATCAACTGTAGCAAATCGGTCGATCTGCGGTTGGGTGTATGGAGAAGTGTCACCACTCTTCCAGCACTATTCAGCTGGATGGATGGTCAAGTTTGGATCCTCGGTATGTGGTTCGAGCCGGGTCTCCAGCTAGAAAAGAATTGGTTGGAGGTATGATCAAAAATCGCTGCCGCAGTCGCATCTTGACAGCGAAGGAACCTTTCTTTAAAGGGTAGAGCAGAGGCATGCACCACTTATGTCTTTCCTCTCATACTTTACTGGCTGGCCGTACTTCTCCTGCCTACGAAATATCTAAAGGCCCTCCAGTGTAGCTTGTCCAAACTCTCTGGAACAAGAGGAGGCATTGGGTTTGCAGATAGGTCTGTATCCAATGTCCTTGTGAGGGGAGCTTGAGAATGCCTGACTTGAAGTGTCATCACGACACGTAAAGGCTCACCTTTCCGAGTCAAACCTTGATGGAAGCACGTCAAAGGCTGTGGGGCAACACACAGTTCCTCAGAGAATGTCGAGCTGCACTCAAGAGGCTATCTAAGTCCAGCGACCTTTTGCAGGCTTCCAGAAAGCAGCTATATAAGGAATTAGTCAGGGAGACTGCCAACGACCGACTCATCGAGCATCTGGGGTTGATAGAGGAGTAGATCCGCTCCTCTAGAGTTAGGAGTTGAGGCAAAACAGTTGAGTCTGCTAGCCAGTCAGCAGAGATCAGGAGAGTCAGTCAGTGGTCAGCTGCCCCTTTGGAAGCGAAGGGTAGAAAGATTAAACTATGTAGATCCCAAATGTGAATTCCTGACGTCATCATCATTCGACCGGTCCAATGAAATAAAGAATCATCATCGATATTTTGTAACTGTTATTCTTCGTTCTTCGTGTCATCATTTCACAAATTGAAAGGTACATGTGTTTTGTCTATCAGCATCTTATTATGAACATTGTGTAACTCTAACAAAAATACAGATCCCCCCTTTTTTTTCTTTTGAGTTGGCCTTGTGCTTAATTGTTCCTATTTACAATGCCTCCCCACGGAGGGTCGTTTTTAACGTGGAGAAAAGGAACAAAAATAAAAATTGTCTCAGTCGTGAAGGATTTCTCCTCCACTGACAGAGAACAAGAAATTGAAGTGCAATATTTGTAATTTTACATTTACAGAAAATACATGATAAAAACCTTAATAGGGCAAAATTGAAAGGGGGAGGGGACATGTGAATTTTTCTTCCTGCTAATGTACTTCTTTTATTAATTATTTTAGAAGCACCACTCAGACGGTACCTTTCTCCTCCACCTCCCTTATAATAAAAGGGAGAGGAACGATCATCAATGACAAGACTAAATGGGTGATAAAGGCGACCCAAAAAGAACTTGTCGTTTTCACGCTCAGAGAAAAGTACTGTAACTCCTCATCGTGGTGAGTCGTCCGCACAAAAGTCTCAGACGTTCGTGCGATTCATACTTAAGAAATGATCCTTAAAAGTATGATTATTGTAGACTCATCATTTCTCCTTTACTTATACCTCACACAGCTTAACAGCCAATAGTAACTGCCTCATTTGCATATCGAATAACGAAATTCTCATTAAATTAATTGTCCCAGTATAGAATACCTTTTCATTTTACATCTTCTCAGTAGTTTAATTAATTGTAATTGTTTCGAATAATCATTTTGTATTATTTCTAACATATTAAAAAGCGAATTTAATTCCTTTGTGATTATCACGTGCTGGCAGAATCCAATTCAAGGGAGATAAATAGATTTACCTATCCTGTGCAGTAAAGTGACGTCAGTTTATAAAAAAAAAAAAAACAGAAAAAAAAAGTATTTCCTTGTATTATTTAATTGATGTGAAGCCGAAGCCTCAAAAATCGAAAATAAATTAAACCAAAAATACAGCTAATTCAATCGATCGGTTAGCTGTGTTTCCGTTTAATTTGTTAAACATAAGACATCGAGGCTAGGCTGGCTTCTTCACATGGAGTAAAATCTCGCGCCATATTGAATACTATGATAAAAATTAAAACATCAAAAAGAAAAATATAAAAATGTCGAACCTAAAAAGCTACGCATATCGATAGATTAAATTTTCTTGCGTTTGGTAAGTTATTTATTTATTTATTTTTATTTATTTATTTTGCAGTTTATGATCCTCGCTATGTTTTAAGATTTTCAAATTGAATTCGATTTTATTTATTTTGTAAGTAAAAGCGTCTCTTCAGATAAATCGGGTTTCTTAATAATAACGTTATTTTAGCACAGTCCGTAAACAGTACAAGTAGCTTTTTTCACCAATCCCACCATTTTTTTTTTTTTTAACTATTCGCCAAAAAAATCTTTGTTTTTGTAAATAAAATATTAAAATATTTATTGCAAAATACAAAAATATAATAGAAATAGATTGTCTCCTTTATAATTCAAGGAGCACCTGGTACTTTTCATGTCAATGCATCTTCTGGGATTGTTTAAAGTTTGTATTTCTCGAGTTATTTTTGTTACCATTGATGATCAGCTTTCACTTGTTGACATAGTTCAATTTAAGGGAGATAACTATGAATTAATACATTTATAATTATCTCCCTTTCAATGAATTCATGATCATAAAATAGCATTTTAAAATTTTTTTATTTCAATAAAGTTATCTTAACAAAAGAATTTAACAGTGTATTATCTAGGTGTGCGTGTGTTCGTCCGTCGAAACAACGAGGACCATCTGATCATCCTGTAGGGTAGGGTGAGGGGAATCATCATCGGTGAGTACGGATATGGCTGATAAGCCCAATCTTTGCTTGAAAAGTTCTATTGCAGTGGGAACAGGGAATCATAGATGTCGAGAGTTTCAAAACATTGTCCTTCCTGTCCTTTCTGCGCTTCTCTGCAACAACTTTTCGGTAGCTTTCATATTTGCAGGCGCCGTCATGAACAGCAGCCCGCCACTTGGCTCTTTCTAAAGCTATCTGCTCCCATGATGACAGATCTACGTTGAAGGCCTTCAGTGATGTCTTTAAAGTCTCTTTAAATCGTTTTCTTTGGCCGCCATGGGAGCTCAGCAAACAGAAGCTTCTTGGGTAGTCTAGTCTGTAGTCTGGCATGCGGCCTACATGACCAGCCCAGCGAAGTTGGACCTTCATCAGGATAGTGGGGATGCTTGGGAGTCCAGCCAGCACGAGTGAGGACTTCTGTGTCTGGTATCCTTTCCTGCCAGCCTATGTCAAGCAGTTTCCTCAGTCTGGTGGTGTGGAAGT
The DNA here is from genome assembly GCF_053919585.1 of Euprymna scolopes. NCBI lineage: Eukaryota > Metazoa > Mollusca > Cephalopoda > Sepiida > Sepiolidae > Euprymna > Euprymna scolopes. Next base: position 161,759,935 of record NC_136483.1, read on the forward strand.
GATTTAATTTTCTAGCATGTCGTTGGTAGACAGTCCACGAGTCCACGACTCACATCCATAGAGTAAGGTGGTGAGTATGCCAGCTTTATAGACTTTGATCTTTGTCATGGAAATGATGCCCCTTCTGTCCCATACATTCTTGTGGAGTCTGCCAAACGCAGCGCTTGCTTAAGCGAGTCTAGTGTTGATTTCATCGTCAATGGCTACATTGCGGGAGAGCGTACTGCCAAGGTAGGTGAACTTGTCAACTGCATTGAGTCTTTGTCCCCCAATTGAAATGTTGGGTTCTGCATATGGTTTTCCCGGAGCAGGCTGATGCATCACCACAGTCTTATCTAGATTGAGACAAAATTAAAATTGCGACAATCTAGTAAGATTTCTCTGTCATTAACAGAACAGAAAATCTGAAGTGTAGTATCAGAACAGATGCTACACTTTGCTCCTAAAATCAATCAAGTACTCAAAACATGTTGGGTGTAGATTGGTACTGATCCTAGGCAGAAGGGCTAAGGAAGTCAGGGGGAGGGGGAGATAACACTTTAACCCATAGTAGAAAGATCAGTCATTAAACTGAACCTCAGATTCAACTCATCATATTGACGATCAGTACTGTGCTTGTGTAAAATAAGTCTAATATTTAACTGAAAAAAAAATCTGTTGTGTAAGAAAAAAAAACACAAATCTTCACGGATTAATTGGATAATTAGTAGATATTAACTGATTAGTAATCCCAGTTAACTCTCAGTGTATCAAGCTAATTCATCTTAATCATTTGAATACTTTTCCTCAGAACAAACCTTGACTTACTGATATTCTATAATTAGAAATGTGGTGCTCAGGGAAAAGATCTCAGCATTATGATCGGCAGGGGCTTCTTTGATAGACAAAATGGAGGAACTGTCAGCATTCTGTGAATGTTGGCCCTTCAATTTCAAAAAACAGAACACAACAGACCAAATACAAGTACGAGGGGCGTGCAATAAGTAATGCCCCTGACCCACTTCCAGTTGTATGATCTAGCTGAAATTTTGCATGTGCAATGATTTATATCTCTACGGTTTATGTGGCAAATTACAGCTCTAAACTAATTGTGGTTTCTGTTTTGCAGGTGTTTGAACTGAGTCAGGTGTGAAATGGAGCCTGTTGAATTCCCGGATGGAAAAATATATTAACTTTAACCTATCGCAGACTTATCACCTACATAATCCGACTTTTAAAATGTTTATAATGACCAAAGAGAATTCATTTATATAAGAATGAAGAAAAAAAAATGGAGCCTGTTGAATGTCGAGCAGTGATCCGGTTTTTGTATTTGAAAGGACGCACACCACAGGAGACTTTTGATGAAATGAAAGAAACTTATGATGATAATGCCCCATCATATGACCTTGTAAAACGCTGGCATCGTGAATTCAAACATGGCCGGAAGTCTGTGGAAACAGCTCCCAGACCTGGTCGCCCCCCCCCCCGCCTTCTGCCATTGATGAAGCATCTGTCCGTCAAGTTGAGGCTGCCATTTTGGAAGATCGGCGCATTACTATTCGGCAAATAGCCCAAGATGTCAAGATTAGTACAGGGTCTGTGGAAACTATCATTCATGACCATTTGCATATGCATAAGGTGTCTGCCAGATGGATTCTCAGGTTGCTCACACCATTCCAGAAGCGAGAACACGTCGAGTGCTTGAGGATGAATTTGGAGATGTGCCAAGAAGATGAGTCAAAGTTTTTCAAAAGACTGATTACACAGGATGAAACCTGGGTCCATCACTATGATCCAGAGACTAAAGCCCAGTCAATGCAATGGAAGCACTTGGACTCACCACATCCAAAGAAGGCAAGGGTGCAGCCCTCCGCTGGCAAGGTCATGCTCAGTCTTCTCGGACCAGGACAGAATAGTGATGACAGATTTCCTGGCAAAGGGTATCACAATTATAGGAGCCTATTATGCTTCACTTTTGAGGAAATTAAGGGAAGCTATCAAAATCAAGAGGCAGGGCAAGATCAGCAAAGGTACCCTCCTCCTGCAGGACAACACTCCGGTCCACAACTCGCATGTCGCCAGATCAGAAACACGGGTGTGTGGTTATGAAATCCTCCCCCATCCTCCCTACTCTCCTGACCTTGCACCCTCTGACTTTCACCTCTTCCCAGCCATGAAATTGTTTTTGAAAGGAAAGCGTTTCCCAGATGATGCAGCCTTGATTTCTAAAGTCACGTCGTGGTTGGAGGACCAACCTGGGGTGTTCTACAAAAACGGTCTCCAGAGTTGCATCAAACGATGGGAGAAATGCATAACTCTGGGTGGTTCCTATGTAGAGAAAGACTAATAACTGTGCCAAGTTTCGTTGCTCTACTGCTATGGGAAGTGGGTCAAGGGCATTACTTCAACTGAGCTTCAATCTATGGTCCCCCCTCGCCAAACTTTCACAAGAAACACTCGTCTAGCTGTAAACACTATCAATAATTTCCCCCACTCTTTATCTGTCCCTAAACCTAAACGTAGATTCCATGAACAAAGCTTCTTTCTTAGAACTGCACGCCTGTGGAATTGTCTTCCGTTTTCCTGCTTTCCGGCTGACTACAATATGGTTTTGTTCAAGTCTAAAGTAAATAAGTTCTTGATGAGCCGTTCCATATAAGTCATTAAATTTACCAAATTTTCATTACTAATGATTACTATATTGACCAACTTCTACTGTACACTCTTTAACCCTTATCCTTGAGTGGCCTCTGGGCCTTGATAATGTGGTGATGCCTTTGTAAAAAAAAAAAAAAAAAAAAAAAAAAAAAAAAATGCCCCTCGTAAATATGATCAGCAAACAAAGACTATGCAGAGGAGGAAATGGACTACAAAGTAAATTAGATTAGTAATGAAGTGCTATTACTAGATATGTCCAAAATGAACGGTTGTTGCCCAAAATGTTCATACATTTTGGGCAACGATCATTCACATAAAAATTGCCAACATTTATAAAATTACCCAATTTTAATGAAATTTTCAGTATTTATTAATCAATCATCATGGAATATAATGAACCTATTATTTTTTAAATCGTACTGGACATCTATTATTTTGTGTAAACAAAAACATTTTTACTAAAGTTATAGTTTTAAATATTAAAAAGAAAAAAAACGTGTGCATTTATTTTAGCAATATTTTACGAAAATAAAGCATTGTAAATTGTAATAATTAAAAAAAAAAATTTTTTTCAGGAATATTACGAAAAAAGCCCCTAACGTCTGTGTTAATAATATCGTTATAACTTGAAGAAAAATTAATTTTCTTGGATTAACGCGATTATCATCAAATTAAGCATTGTTTATTCGATATTTTCACACACAAAAAATAAATAATTACAAAAAGTATTTCATGTTATTATTAAGGTAACATTTTTAGCATAAATTTTATATGTAATATTTCAATACTTTTTACATGTAATATTTCAATACTTTCCTTGCACGCATCAACGTGTAAACATCAGCATAAGAAATCTTTTCTATAATCTTGCAAAAAAAATAAATAAAATTGTAAATATTGAATATCAGAAACAAAAAAATAATTTTAAAAATGGAGAAAATTTAAGTAACGCTTCATTTGATTAACTACGAATGCAAAGCATTGAATAAAAAAAAAAAAGCAGACAGTTTTGACCCTACCATCCACCTCACCCCCATCTCTAAACTTGCCATCATTTTTAGATAAGCTTGCCACTGGTTTAATCAATTCAAAAATTTGCATCAAGACATTCATAAAAATTAAATAAAAAGTAAGTGTGTATTTTGGGGGTTTGAGTGTAATTTTTTTTCACTTATAATTAATAATTTTCTTTCAAATTTTACTTCTATATAATTACTAGCGGGGTTACCCGGCATTGCCCAGGTGTGGAGAGGTGGTGTAGTAAAGAACCCCAAGGGTGGAAAGAGGTGTTAAAAAAAAAAAGTGATAGTAGCGGGGGGGGGGGGTGAAGAGAGGTGTTAAAAAAGTAGTAGTAGGCAGGCAGGCTCAAACCCATAACGTGAAGCACTGCTTGTGCTTCACTGAAGCAGGAAAAGAAAAATCTAACATGCTAGCTGATGCATCCATTGCGAAACCGGAAGTCACGAGCGTTCGAATTAAGTGTAGTCAATCCAACAGAGACAATGACTTACGAAAATATCAACGAAAAAACCAACCCGTCCTTGTAGAAAACTGTCCAGTTGAGGGTGAAGAAATTAATGTTTTTGGCCAATTTTTCGATATTTGTCGTTCGAAAGATCGAGCTTTAAAATGATACCGATTCTATCACATTCCAATACGTCTGTCAGAAGTTTTTGCGAGAAAAATAAGGAAATTCTTACTTGTGTACATTCATAAATATTCTAATTAAATAAGCCTTTCTTGTTTTATTACAACAAAAATAAATTAACTAAGCGAAATTATTACGCTTATCGTGATTCATAATTTGGTAAAAAGTCAACGCTATTCATGTTTACATGTTCAGCGAGATGTTTTTTATACCGTAAATTACTTTTTTGGTTTTTGTGCATTCTTTTGTTATAAAAAGTATGTACATTTTTTAAATTCAGTATCTTATGAATCAAATTTACTAATTATCATTGAAATAGTATTAGAAAACTGATGATTTTTTTTTTTGGCCAGAGATTTTTCAAGTTGATTTATTCAGACTTGAAATTCGACCAAAATGTTTTTGTTTTTTTTTTCAACATTTTTCACTGTAATTTTTTTTAACACATAAACATACATGTGTTTTTCTTTTAAGAGATTAACTTAGATCTGTTATCTTTCAAACACAATAAAAAATTTAGACATAAACTAAAAAAAATAATCATAAGCCTCTTTCCAGAAGCATAGGGGGGTTCATTTTCTTCGGCCACTTTTTGACATACCTAGCTATTATAAAAGCAACCCCACCAAAACATAATCTCAAGGTTATGTATATGTATATAATACAAAATTGTCACCTTTCTGCATCTAATATAAAGTAACCGATTGTTTATAAATGTTAATAAAGTGCAAGTAACATGCCCCCTTCTGTTTAATTCATTGATTTTCAATATAAAAATCAAGCCATAAAAAATGAAAGAGATCATTCTCTCTTCTCAGCTAAAGTTTTGTTTTTGTTTTATTTTTTTTAGTAACTACAACCAATTAATATCTACTAATTATTAAAATGTTTAATGTAATTCACAGTTCAATTTGATACTGGAAACATTCAAAAGAAACAAACATAATGCTGTTGCCAATATTACTCTATTTAGCGTAATATTATAGACTATAGCTTAAGTAAAAGAGGACCTCTTTCTTGTGCATGTGTTAGCACCGATGACCATCCATAGAAATTGTCAGAAAATGATATACACACGAAATGATGACGTTGGCGTTTTACACATATCTTTGGAGATGCCTACAATTCATCCTGTCAGACGAGAGGTATTGCAGCTGCAGCTTCACGATGGATTTATGTTCTTGTTTATAATTATATTTATCCTAATAAAACATTTACCAAATATAAAGGATAATTTTTAAATATTTGTTTTTACTATAATTTAATACCAAAACGTTTTTTCCAGTTGATATATTTGGGAAACCAGACAAAGACGGGTATTTCAGCCAGTTTCATACATTAGATTATTTGAAGGACGAAGTAAAGCGAACAATCAGCCGAGAGCTAAACGACGTTAAAGTTTATAGCATAGACACAAGATTAATGAAAGCGGAACAAAGGTTTCTCAACTTGATAACGTTTGACATTTACGCCGTTTGTCCTTTCCCTTCATCAAGAAAATAAAACAATGAGAAATATGAGAAGCTGAAAGTCGATGTATGAAAACAACCTGAACTGTTGTTAGAAATTACAATGCAATTACATGTGAACACTGCAAACGTATTTATAAAGGATATATCCGCTGTTTGCGAGAAGTGGGAAGATGGTGAGAAAATGGTTCTCAGCATATTGTCTGTCACAGCAGGACATTCACACAAGTGGGAAAATGTTCAGAACTAAAACTGCATAAAAAAAATTGCTTCATAAACAAAATTGATCAGAGTTAAAAGGGAAAAATACACATTCATTAACATCGGGACAAGATCACAGTGTAGTATCTGTTCTTCAGATGCTGCACTTCAATTTCTTGTTCTCTGTCAGTGGAGGAGAAATCTTTCATGACTGAGACAATTTTTATTTTTGTTCCTTTTCTCCACGTTAAAAAACGACCCTGGTGTCTAACTCTGTCCCGTGGAGAGGCATTGTAAATAGGAACATTGTTAAGACTTTTTTTTTTTTTTTTTTTTAGAAGTTTAGTCGTTTGGTTTTACGTCACATCAACCCTTTTAGGGTTATTTAATGTTGAATCCAGTCATTTTGATAAGAGTTGTTATTGTTCAAATCCTTAATATATTTAAATACTTGGTATTATTTGTATTATTCAGATTACTGTTCTCGTCTTGAGTGTTATTCTCACAATGTTTCCTGTGACCTTTTACACTGAAACATTGTGAAAATAACACTCAAGATTAGGACGGTAGTTCGAATAATAATAATACAAATCATCAATCCTTATCTCAAACATTCAGACATAATTTCAAATATTTACTCATTCATGGTGCCTATTTTACATAGTTATTATTTGTTTTGATTTTTTGGAGGGGGGTATCAATTGTTTATCAAGGCCAAAAGCCACTTGACGGTAAGACTTGAGGGTAGATTGTTAGTTGAATGCAGAATGTAAATATAAATGTAAATTTATGTATATAAAACCATATGCAGTTTCATATTTACTTACTTGCTCCTCCCCTCCCCCTCAAGAGGGCAAAGTTGCACACAAGATCATTTTTTATGTGGAAATATCCAGTTCCCAAAAAATTGGTCACTCTGAATGGTAGAAAAATTAAAACTGCCCCAATCAAGAAGGATTTCTCGTTCCTATGACTGAGGACAGAAGATATATACTACACTTTGATTATAGGCCAAGATAATACAATTTTAAGATATGGATAGAACCCTGATATGAGGATTTGAGAGTAATGAAAACTAGGAAGGAACTCCATAAAGCTCCCACAACAGGGCCTCACCACTGAATGCAGTTTAGTTTCATACATAGGACTTTCTTTTCACATATATTCATTTGACACTCATTTAACCTTTATTTTCAAGTGGCCTTCAAGCCTTAACAAGTGGTGACACTTTAGTAAAAAAAAATAAATAAATAATAAATTAACAAGGTAACCTGGTGTTTTCCGGCGTGGGTGGGGGTAAGGTAAACATTTTATGCACTAGTATAGTAAAAACTAGGAAACAAAGACTATGAAGTAAGAACAATGTTCTTCAATATGCTTTGTTTAAATTTATTTTTATACTGTTTAGTATGCGTATATGTTCAGGATTCACTCCTAAACTAATTAACCGATCATTATAAATTTTGAAACACCGTTGCTAGGTGTAAGGAGTTGTAATGTGAGCTATACTTAGTTTAATTTAATGTTATGCATTAGACATTTTCTAAAAATGGAGTGAAATCACTATGAAAATTCAGATACCTCCGATTTTTCTACAATTTTAACTATAGATATTAAGTATCAATTAATAAATATTTCCCAAATTTCAATTTCTTTTGTAGTATTTTAAAAGGTGTTTAGGGCACATAATGATAAACACAACTTCCCATTTGAAAATTCAAACATTTCATTTACATTGAATTTGATCCATAGGCATTAAAAACCAATTAAGCAAGATTCATTGTGTTTCAATTCCTTCTCCAAACCTTTTAAGCTTAAATTTTAGACATTTTCGAAAATCAAAATCGTGTAATGGATTGTGATCAAAACTGGAATAAGTATTCTAAACAAAAAGTTTAGTATCATTGCACCTTGATATTTAATCCTTGATTGTGATTCAGATGAGAAATTAAACTAGCTAAGAAATCCAAGTTTATCAAGCTCTGGTTCACACCATCCTCCTCTATGAGTGTGAGTTCTGGCTGATCAGAGGTGCAGACCATCACAAACTGGAGGTCTTTAATCACTACTGTCTGCATTGCATTGTAAGAGTTTATTGGTACCAGTTTGTCTTTAACGTGATATTTTGTGTGCACGCCGAATCTCCTTGCTTCAGCAAGCTCTTCTTGCAAAGGATCTTTGTTGATTTTTCAGCGACACACAAGGCAAATTCATAAGTCATCAATCTTGTTCCACTTCAGGTTTTAAAGGTGAAGTGGTGGTAAAAATCCAAATCTAGCTTGAAACAATGTAACAAAATCTAGAAGTGATTATCAGCCTTCATACCTAAAGTGTTTGCTGATTGAAATTAAAACTGTCACTCATTTCAATATTTGTAATTGACCATTGTATTTTGTTAGTCTTCATTCATGACAAGTAAATTTATTGGAATGAGCCAGATCAACAGACCCAGGCTAAATACCATAACAAGCAAGAAAACAATCTAAAAATTACCATGTATATTTTTTTTAACCTACTTAAAAATATTTTATAAAACAAAACAATTATTATGTATGCAACAATGATTTCAATAAAATCCAATGATTTGATTTTTTTTAGTAGTTGTTGGTAATTTTCATTTTAATTTTATGTTTTTAAAAAAATCTGTAGAAGCAAACTTATGACCTTGATGCTAAAACTCTCCCAGTGAGCCATGGAAATATTTGTTTAAATTTTCTTTAAACCAAGAGTATTAGTGCTAAAATCTTGACAAATATGGCTACTTTACTAGTATATTTTTAAATAAACGATTTGCAGTAAATAATTTTCATGTATGTGGTTCAATTCAAGTAAGAGAAGATTATATAAGATATCCAAATTAAATGCTTTATAAAGATGAAGTTCTAATGTGACAGTCTTCTGAAAGTTGAAGGTTCACTCCCTAGTACGGGTGGATATTAACAATGCAATTAAGAATTATTTAAGACTTTTACCCAGTCATGGCTGCAGATGTAAGACTTCTATTCATGCCATGCTATGGTCATGACTGCGGCATTCACCCTGGGTCGGTTGGGCTGGCTCTTTCCAACAAGTTCACTATGTACTGAACACTGGCTGATCAGGCACAGCGATCCAAAGCTTCTTTGAGTGCAACGTTTCCTCCAACTTGGTCAATGACTTCATGGATGAAGTCACCTAGGTGTCATCAAAAAGTGTGGCTAAACCAACAAAGATATCTGGCAAGGAACGATTTTATAAGGAAGTGAATCTTGCAGTGAGTGTAAAATGTACTGCTGGAGATAAACTGTTACCAGCGAGCATGGAAGATGCAGCATAGACAGTGATGGTCAAATATGTCCAGTTTGTGTAGATCACTTGCCTGCATAGGCCAAGTCTCACAGCCATAAAGGAGAAGGGTATGGACAAGAACTTGGTAGATTCTGACTTTGGTGTTCAGCTTTATTTCTTTTTGAGACCATCATTAATGGATCTGAGGTGATTTACTCAGATTGTGACAAAGCCAAGCTTTTTGCAAAAGATTTTCCTGACAAAAAATTCCACTTTTTGGAATCAGGGCCACCAACTTCTGGAATTTCTCCATATGACTGAAAATACTCTAACTGATATCCAATATATCTGTCCGGGATGTCAAACTTATCAAGAACCATGATGCCAGTAAAGAAACTGGTCTGGGCAACATTCCAATAATTGTCTTTAATAATCTGCCACCAGACTTTGTTCTTATATTTACAAAATTATTCAATCATTACTTAAAAGAGAAATGCTTTCCATATCTTTGGAAAACTTAAGTCTGCCCAATATTTAATAATATTGATGATCAATTTTCTACATCTCAGTACTAACTGATCAGTCTCCTGTGTGACACGAGTAAGTTGTTTGAATTTGTGATAAATCAAAAAGTTGTCAATCACTTCAGTAAAAGTCATTTACTTAGTGACAAGCAATATCCTGTAAGGCCAAATGATGATATACTTACTGCATTATCACATAGAATCAATGAATCTCTTGATAGTGATTTTGTTTCTAGAGCAATAGCCCTCGATATATCAAAGACCTTTGATAGAGGGTTGCTTCATAAACTTGCTAGCTATGGAATAGCTCGAAATGTCTTTGCAAACATTGAATTCTTTTTCTCTGAAAAGTAGTTGTTGATAGGCAAAAGTCAGAAACACATCATCAATGCTGGTGAACCTCAAGAATCTATTTTAGGCACAACACGTTTCCTAATCATCATTAATGATCTTTAAAATAATATTCTGAAATGATTTGTTGATATCTACACAAATGACAATTGTTTATGGCAGCACTTTGAAGAGCATTGGCGATCAAGATCTTGCTGCTCTCTCTTTTCTCATCTGGAATACATGGTGCAATGGGTAAAAAGTTGCTTTTTACTTTTAACGTTTGGAAAACTAAGTTTCTTTCCTTTCTTCACAATGTTTGGATCCTTGCTTTGCTGCAATCAAAATGAATGGCTCTCTTCAGCTCCTGGAGGAAGAACCTTATTTTAATAAGCTCCTAGTACAGATTTCCACTCTAGATCTGAAATAAAAGAAGTACATCCAATCTGTTGTTAAAGTGGCTGGAAAAATTGGTTGGATCATTCTACCATTCCAGAAAATGCCCAACTCTTGATGCAATCCTCAACCTATATAAAAGTCAGATACATCCTAAGATGGAATATCGCTTCCACATCTGGGAAGGTGCTGCTCAAAGCATTATTTCTTGCTTTAAGTACATAATCAACTTTGATACCTAGTGGGGAACAATATCTTCTGTTAATGCCAGACACCATAACATTCAGTGCTGGACAAGACACACACTGCTACTTAATTTGACACTCATAATTTTTAAATCAGTAATAAGTACATTTCTCCTACGTCCATCAAAATAAAACTTATATAACTGGATTCACAATAAAATTTACTTTAAAATAGTATTTTAATATTTTTGTGGTTATTTGTATATTTGAAGAAATCGCTATTTAAATCCGACTATTAACGACAAAACATGCCAGCGTAGCATGCCCGCTGGCAGTAGATCACTTTTTGCAAATAAGCGGTTAGGGTGTATTCACATAAATACTCGAAGCTGAAGTTGTATACATCGATGACGTTTCTAGTTGTTTTAGCTGATCAGAGAAAAGAATCGTTTTTGCTACGGAATTTGAACACAAAAAATCTGTACGTAAAATGTTCGTCAACTAACTCAGCTAAAGCATTCATTTTTTTATTTTTGTTATTATTTAGAAAACATAAGTTTTTAATTATGGAAAGGAAAAGAATATTTGGTAAATGTTTACCTTTACTACAACAGAACACGGATCAATAAAATTTAGTTTTTAGGGGTATTTGAGGCTACTGACAATGAATCTGATAATCAAACTCGTCGCAAATTTATCATTTGCATGATATTAACCCATGGACCCGGGGACTATTTTGTGCCATTTCACCGCATTTGTTAACACTACACACAAGTGCGCAGTAGTGTTTACTTACATGATGCACGCACGCATGTAGCAAAGTGACTTGTCACATCGCAGAATCTTTAGCAAACATTTGAAATAACAAGAAATTAAAAAAAAAAAGAAGTGGTTAATTTTTTTGCATTGTTACATAGTTTTTAATGCTTTTTAATTGATCTAAAAAAATTAAGTTTTCACAAGCGGTTTACAAAAACATATTTTTGTTTTTCATTCATTTTTTTTTTTGGAGGGGTATATAATTATAGAACTTGTATAGTTTTTAACAGATGCTTCTGCAGCTTAATTAACCACTTTTCCGTAAGTAACACACTGACATTAACTGAGCAGAAGAACTGTTTAATATTTCACAAAAATTCTATTTACATTTGGGGGGGGGGTAGTCTGTAAATTGTAAATTTTCTACCACTTTCAGTCACATGCTTATATGCATTTGAATAGGACTGACTTAAGGCAAAATGTCTAGTGAACAACACATTTTTGGATACTTTGAATGGTCATAACTCCAGTTCTAATGGGCCGATTTTAAAAAAACTAAAGATAATATTTCGTTATTTTTTACGCTCTTTTCAATAAGGCTTGATTTGGGTTTATTCAATCTAAAGAAAAAAATGGTGTGGATTAGCAAGGTTTCCTTTTTGAGAAAGAGGCTATAAAGTTTATAACCTGTTTCTCAAAGAAGAAACATTGCTAATACTTCTCTAGTCTATCGTTATTTCTGTGAAAAATGCTCAACGGAATTCCAATTTTTAGTTCCTCCTTGTAAGACACTCACAGCAAGAACTCGTCTTTTACCTCTATAAAGAAAAACGTTCCTTTTTTTCTGTCATATGCCGTCAGACAGAATTTCTATGAATGGAGCTTCTTAGCAAGGGCTTCCTGTTTGTGGAACACATTACCAAGGGACTACTTCTCTACAGATTATAACATAGTTGTTTTCAAATTCAATGCTAAATACTTGTCATAATTCGTCTATATAACTAATAAAACTTCATTCCATTAATTCTTCATCTTTCAACTGAAAATTATTCCATCTCATTAATCTTTATCTTTGAGTGGCTTTTAGCCTTGATAAGTAATGACTCGTTACTGCATATATAAAAAAAATATATAAATTTCTTTATATTGCAAACAAATCCAGAAAATAATGTAACCCCCCCCTCCTTGCATCTATAAACAGGAGGGTCACAGAGAGAAAAAAAAAAGAAAGAAAAAAGATAATAGCCACTTGAATCCAAAAGAAAAAAAATGACCTCATTTAAAACATGTAAAACTAATGCATTGATAGAGCGAATTGTTAAAGATCATTGGCTGGCAATAACGTCATTTAATTACGCATAAACCGTAATTGATTTTTTTTCTTTAGTGGAAATCGCTTCAGACAAGGTATGAAGCCACTTGATGTAAGTAGCTAAAAAAAAAAATAAATAATAACTACTTCAAGGTCAAAAAATAGCCAACGGTAAGTTTTCTGATGGATATATACCAACATAGAAAACAGACATTTTTTTTCTCTTTATCCGAAACATCGCTCACGGAATGTGAGGACTAAAGGACTGAATAAAGGAAGGCAAAAGTTACAAGACCGTAGAAAGTAAACCCAAAGTTCATTTCCCACTTTCCTTTCTTTACAGCATTTTTTTATAAAGTAGAAGGCTCGTGTGATTGTCGTCTTTGAAGTGTCAAACTTAAGTCTGATTGACCCTAATGGGGTCAGTCAAATGATAAGGTTTGATATCACTATGAGGCATTTATATCACTGATTAAACTACCCTATGCACTACAATACATTAGAATTATTGAATATAGTAAATATACTTGATATATTCACAATTATATAATGTTACATAAGTAAATTCATAAGATACAAGAAAAGTTAAATCTTTATATAATAACTAGTATGTCACCCAGCATTGCCCGGTCATAAAATATGCTTATTTCGTATTTATTATTATAGAGTCAAACCTCTACTGATTATTATATTGTACCCAACATAGTAATAATTTCAAAAGTTTTTAAAAAATGACTTGGTGCCATCAGCTATAATTGAAATCAAAACATTTAACACTCCAGTCTTAGTCATTACCATTTGAGCTATCAACGGATGAATAAGAAAATGTTAATAAAGTAAGCAATTTTAATGTATAAATGAATATTTGCACATGTGTACAGCAGCACTTTAAGTCGACTTATGCCTACCAAGTTCCAATTTTTTCCAATTTTGACCTCTTAGTACCTCTTAGAAGTTATTTTTAATTGTTAAAGACCCAATCGAATTTGTTCCACAGGTTCAAATCTCCTATATATCAAGTGTCAGATCTGTACACCAAAAATTGAGAGAGGAGTTTGGTAGAGACTATTCCTCAGACAGAGAGACAATGTCACTTATATGCGTGCATGTGCTAGAACTATTTCATCTTAAATACTACACAATTATACACAATATAGAAAATATGCATAAACAAAACTGAACATAATAGTTAAATGAAACCAATCATCCAATAAGAAACCATAAAAAATGAATTAATGAAAATTCGTTTTCAAAGGAATATGCAAATTAGTTACCTTTATGAAGTCAAACGCGTATCCATAACTGAGTACATTAAGTTCATTTTAATAATTTTTTACATAGAAAAAGTAGGTTTTTAATATCAATGTCAGTGCAACAAAAACTCAACTTTTGTGTGTATATATGATAGCTTTCTTATGTTGAACAGTTATCGCCTGTTACCACCTAGATCAAAGAATTGATTTATGTAAATTACGTCAGATGTCACTTAGGTTTTTAAGTTGAAGTCTAATGCTATAGTTTTTACTTTTTTGTGACAACAGAGAGGAGAACTTACCAGCTTCAAAACATGTCTGAAATTCATTTTGCATGTTAAGCGACTGTTCGGTTGAGGGAAAAAATACTTGTTCTTAGAATTATGAATTTTACCTGTGTTGTTAGTAACTTTAAAAAAATGGAATAAACACAGATAAGAAACGAAACCTAATATTTCAGGAAACTAATATTTGTTTAAGTTTGAAAAATGCCATTTGTAATCGTTACCTTGTAACATAACATGCTAAATATCTAGGCGATATTTCTCTTTGTTTGTCTGTCCATTCCACTTTTTCTTAGAAACTACTACAATGATCTGGCTGAAATTTTGTACGGACTTTTGTTATAAGGTGCAGCAAATTGAGTATTATGGTATCCATTAGATGCACACATAGGGATTAATAAGATTAATATTTAATGCAAAAATGAGCACAAATTTAACCATATTCAGCCATCAAAGCACTTATCCTAAATCAACGGGTTATAACTTTTGCCCGTTTTTAGCAAACAAAAAATTTATTTCTGAATTTTTGAGATGCAATTTGATAATATGCATTATATTATTTGGATTATTCGAACTACTGTTCTCATCCTGGGAACTTGAGGACTTGTACAGAATTTTGAATGGAACCCTTTATTTAATTCACATAGATTGCATGCTCTCGTTCCATTAGTTATAAATGAATAAAAGTCTTAAGCAATTGGCAAAATATTCTTAGTATTGATCACACTGAGGATTGAACCTTCAACCTCCGGAAGAGTGTCATTAAGAACAGAATTTTACTTAGTATTTTATTCATTACACCATGGATCTTTGCAGAATAAAAAGACTAATAAGTTCAACAAGAAACACTTAAAGAAGTTTGGAGGTTACATCAGCTGAAACATTATGAGAATAATACTCAAGATAAGAACAGTATTTCGAATAATCCAAATAACGCATGCTAAATATATCTTTAAAACATATTAAGAAAAAAATGTAAATATAGGTATTAAAATCGACAATGAATGTTTAAAAAAACTGACAACTCTAACACAGATGACAAGGAAATAACAACACCGTGTAATTTACATGAGTCCAACTAGTATTAATATGTTAAGATTCTTTTATACACTAATATGTTGCTGCTTATCAAGGTCAAAAGGTCACAGGTTAATGAGCTGATCAGTTGGCAATGAACAACATCTTGAGATCAGTAACGATGGATAAAATGACTAGAATTTGATTATTTAAGCAGATGGCTTGACAAGAATTTGTTGAAACAACCAAGATATCAAATAAACACAACTTAACTAGCAAGGCATTAATTTACAAACTTCATGCATTAATTCATTGATCTACAAAACACTAAGTTGAGCAAATTATAAAAAGAAGCTATGATGAGATTGATTTATTATTGAGAATTAAGATGAAGTAAATGTCAGACATTTTATGGTAATCGTGTATTGAAATGTCATCTGATATAGATTTCACTTTGACAACAACAACCATAAGTTTTGTTTCACTTTGACAACAACAATCATAAGTTTTGTTTCACCTTGACAACAACAATCATAAGTTTTGTTTCACGTTGACAACAACAATCATAAGTTTTGTTTCACTTTGACAACAACAACCATAAGTTTTGTTTCACTTTGACAACAACAATCATAAGTTTTGTTTCACTTTGACAACAACAATCATAAGTTTTGTTTCACTTTGACAACAACAATCATAAGTTTTGTTTCACTTTGACAACAACAATCATAAGTTTTGTTTCACTTTGACAACAACAATCATAAGTTTTGTTTCACTTTGACAACAACAATCATAAGTTTTGTTTCACTTTGACAACAACAATCATAAGTTTTGTTTCACTTTGACAACAACAATCATAAGTTTTGTTTCACGTTGACAACAACAATCATAAGTTTTGTTTCACTTTGACAACAACAATCATAAGTTTTGTTGCTAAGTAACAGTACAACTACTTAGAGTTGAAGAATATAGTCGAGATCTTTTATATATATGTAGTCAGGTCATGTCATATGCTACTGGTATCATGTAACCCAGTACTACCTGCCTCATGGTCGGGTCACCAGCGACTAAACTGTTTCCCCCACCAGACTTGTTTGGTGAGGAGGGTGGCTAGTCTCCCTGAAGGATTAAAAACAAGACCTTCCAAAAGGCGAATGAACCTTTTTTTTGGGGTCAACGGCCAACTAGCATCGTATGTGTTTGTGTGTATGTATGTGTGTGTTGGGGTGGAGAAGGCTCCCGTAAGCCGTGGTGAAGGCAACCTTTCTAGGAGAAACAAATCTCTGATTTAAAAAACCATAAAGCGGGGGACCATTAAGCTGGTCTACAGTTTAACTTGTTGCTGGCTATCTTGCTTTTGCTTGTTGCTGGATCTCAACATTTTGAACCGAGAGGGAGACTTAGCTGTCGTACAAAGCTAAGACTCTGTAACATCATCTGTGTATAGATACTCCTCAGGCATTTGTCTATAAAAATGGTCCTGTGGCGATGGAAGTCATTTTCGGGCTCATGGACTTTAAGTGTCTGAGGAAGTGGCACTCGTCTGACAAGACGTTGCAATCATCATATCATATCATATATATATATATATATATATAAAATATCTGAATAAAAACCAATTAAGATGATGGACATAAAAAAAAAATTTTTTTAAAGAGCTAGCAAACCGGATTTTGTTCCTCATTCAACAAAGCTAAGAGCTAAATCGAGGAAAAATTATGATTAAAAAAAATTGTCATGAATATGATGAGAGAGAAAAAAAAAAGAAACAAGGAAAGAATCACATAGAAATCAAATTAAGTCCTAAAAGATTTTCTGCAAAGAGAAGGTCTCAAGGACTTAATAAAAATGGGTTCTAGGATTTTTAAATGGAAAAGCAAGTGCGACCTGCTTAAGATCATGAACATATCGACACTAAAGTATATATAAATCTATGCCTATCCAGTGTTACTTCAATATTAAAAACTGCTTGCAAAGAGAAAAATAAAATGGCACAAAAATTTTATTATGTACTTACGTGTTCGGTTTTAAAACAGTACACTAAAAATTACATAAATTCATCAAGTATTTTTTTAACAAGAAAAACAAATTTTTATGACAAAATGTATCAACCACCATATTCTGTTTATATTTAGGTCAACGACCAAGGGACTCAATTCAACATAGATTCATTATAATAATACCAACTAGAAATCGTTTATCGATCAGATTTTATTTTAGTTTATAAAACAAAAATACTGAATGAATTTGCGTAAATTTTGATGTATGAGCTTTTTTTTATCTAACAGGGACATATATGATAAAAAATTTTTGTGCAATTGTAATTTTTTAAATATTGAAGTAAAACTGTATAAGCACAATAAAGTCGTCAGATGAAATACTATATCAGCTCATAAAGGAGGAAATCATTTCCCTGATGAAATGTATTTATTCTTTTTACAACATATTTTCTTTTTATCTTCTAATATTTAAAATTATCAGTCAGATTTTTCAACTTACACCCATATTAATATATCTGACAGATCTATATTTGCTTTTGACTAGCCAATCTTTACTTTTTGATGTTGTACTGTTATTTAACCTAAAAAAAAAAAAAAAGTAAGAATGCATCAGACGACTAGCAATAAACCACTTTTTAGTGTGAAAGTAAAGCTTGGAAGAATGGACCTCCTAGAACTAAACAGCAATAAGGCCACTATTGGATTACTTTACTATTCAGAATGGACATATTCACGTCAAGCAAGCATGATGTAAAAGATTATCTCCCTTCTTATATAAATATGCCACATGGTCTTGTCGTTCGAAGTTCATGAACTCTGAATAATAAATTAATTTTATTTTTTTATTAAAATTCTACTCCCTTATTTTTCAGATTATTTTGGTGTACCCTAATATTTTTCACTTAAATATATGTATATAAGTGTGTTTGTTATTTTGAACTGAAATTTTTCACTTAAGTCTCAATACAAATAACTGCTTGTTTTTATTTTAAGCATTTTGATTTTTGTTGTTTTTCCATGAAGAATACATATTTTTTTCTTTAAATAAGTCAATTAAATGATATATATGGAAAGTGTAATTAAAAATGAGTTATTAATAGTTTGTTGTTAAACTTGTTTCATGTTTTAAATATTAAAAATTACATAGTATTCACAGCCCAAATAAGACCTCCTCACGATGGCTAACCAACACTGGCTTTTATGAGGAATGGTGCATCTTCTCCAAGAGATGTTACTTCAAGTAACAACACAAAGCTTGATACTCCACCAGAATAGATGAATACTTACTCTGGAATCCAGTAAGATCAAGAGAACAAAAAGAAAGATATACTATAATTAACATATTAAAAGGGTCAATTGAGGAAAGAGAAATTATGTTTTCAACTTCTTTACTAACTCAATGTTTGTGAGAAGATAAAAAACTTTAATGAAATATTTGAATATCTATGTATCTCATAAAGAGTTTAAGTATTAGCCCCAGGTTTCCTTGGGGATGCTAAACTAAAGCCCACTGACAAAATCTTAACTAGAACTTAATCCTATCATTAACCCTAAGTCCGGATGACAGCACTTTTAATAAACACTGGTTTATTTTATAATTTATCAATTAATATTAACAAAAACAAAAAAAAAAATGCAAAAATCAGATAAATTACACAAAGTTGCCCTGTTCCTATTTGCTTGAATTTCTGTGAGCACAGAGTTACCCTTTCACCGTTGCAAATTTGTAAATAAATATTAATTTGGGTGCTTGTCCAGAACCCATGGAAAAAAACAAAAATGAAAAATATGTATGAATACGGCTCCCTAGTGTTTGCAGGAGTTGGCAGGGTGTTCTCTGATTCTCTTGAGCATCTACAACATTGTTCCATCAGATTTATACTACACAGTCCCTGTCACAACCCTGTTCCCTCTGGAGTATATGATCTGCTTGGATTAGATCTGTCTACTTGCCAGAATGTGACAGTTGCATATGTTGCCTACAGATTATTTCATGGTTCTTGCCCCATTGCAATGCTTAAATATCATCCTGTGCTGCGACTGAACAGACCAAACTTACGACGATATACATTCACATTAGACCCACTACATAATCACACTGGTATTTGCTCAGAGATGTACCGGCAATCGCCTTTTGCATTGTGTTCTGCAGTCCTAAACGTACTGCCTCAGAACTATGTGAATGAATATGTATCAATGTCACATTTTCGGATTCTGTATTGGCTATCATGATTTTTCTAAATTTTACACATTCCTTAATTAGCTAGATATGTGAGAAATTCCATTTACATTCGCCATCTGTTTTTGTTCAGGCTGCCCACACGGTTTAGTGGTCGGCCGTCATTGATTAATTTTGAATAAGTCAGGTGATTTGCTTGACACCTTTTTTGTATCATGCTTTTGTGGGGTATATGGTTAGAAAAAAAAAAAAAAAAAAAAAGAAACATACCGGGCGTATCTGCATCGCTCTTTGAGAAAGAAGAAGGAAAGGATAGCCAGCGCATTTGTATACGCGAAGGGCATCTTGGGAAGGCAGAGAGAGAAAAGAGTCGTGAACATCTCTTGAAAAGAATTTCGTATTGCTGACGTTCAGATTGTGCGGTGACATTGGTGGCGAGAGGCCAGGTGTGGTCGATTAGAAAAGAAGAGGGCAGAAATGTGCTGTTGTCGAGAGAGTGACTCACTCCTTCCCGAACCCCAGAACCGAATCCTGATTATAACCCTAGAAGCTATTTCGGCTTGTCAAGCAGGTTAACATGGCTGACTGGAGACTCTCAACTCAAATGTTAAGACCCTTCACTGGGGAGGGTGAGTAAAGACTGTACAGTGGAGAAGGCCACTAGTTCATACATTGACGACATTCTCGTGGCGGAAGCAGAGGTGACAGCAGAGAAAGTGAGAGGCCATGTCGCAAGGTAAGGGTTGACTGCAAAACCGGTGGAGTCCCTGGATGGAGGAGCGGCGTTGGGGTTGAAACTATGCTGAGATGGCAAAGGAAGCCTTGTCTTTAAACGAGGGAATGCAATACCCAAAATCGGAACCAACCTTACAAAACGAGAAAACATTGCGAGGAGAAATAAGAAAAAGGAGTGCTACCATTACTGGCGGTTGTTCAACCCACAAAGAATAAAGTTAGAGTGGCAATGGGATAGTGGAGAGGAATCATCGCACCATCAAGGCTGCTGCGGAAAAAAGCAACATTTCACCCATGAAGGCAGTGTTTTGGTACAACATCTCACCGAAAACCATACAAGATGAGACAACTGTGCCTCATAGAGCCATCTTTGCATATAAGTGGCGGCATCCGTGCAACAAAACGGTAGGAATTGAGGGTGAAGAAGCTACCATTAAAGTGGGCGAGAAGGTGTGGGTAAAGCCCCCCAATGCAAAATGTACCACTCGCTGGGGGAGGGGGATTGTAACAGGAATGCAGTCAAAGAACAACGTTTCGTTGTGCGCAATTTCCACATAGAAGGGGGAACCACTGGCACAATGGCTCCCCTTCACTCGTTTCTCTGGTCCCGCAGTCCACACAGGAACTCGGCAAGGGATGGACTGAAACCAGCAGCTCTCACGTGCAGGGAGCTACCTCAATTTCTTCATGTTGTATCACCAAACTGTTGGTCAACAAAGGATCACATCTCTACAGACAGAGACAATTTTATATTGCTGAAATTATCCTAATTACAGGATGTCATTCATGAACATTTCTTCATGATTATATTTACCAAATATTGGATCTTATCTCAATTCAACTAGAGTCCGAAGAGACTCGCATTATGCCTAATTATAGGCGCCAACATTCCCGCCAAGTCTACCATGAATATACATGGATCTTTTTGAGGAACAAAGAACTAACACTCTGAAAATAGGAGCTTATATTACTGGCTCCATGCGTGTGGAGGCAAAACTGGTCACCATTTTGCAAATGGACTTATCAGAACCAATAAACTTTCATTGCTGTTACATTTGAATAAATTTTGAGTTTGAAAGGTATGGCTTTTGTATTTGTGGATTCTTTTGCCTCTGCAAGGAGTAAAATATGGAATGTGAGAAATAATTTCTTACAGATAGTTTTTGTCTATTGCTAACAGTTTTTATAACTATGGCTTAATAAAGGGGAAAAGTGCCAACCCGTGACGGAAAGAAAATACTATACATCAAAAGTCACGTAAATTGATGAAGTAGTTTTATTTCCATATGAAAATCAAATGTTATGGCTAAACGGCAAGCAACAATATCACGACACCATCTTGAAAACAGGCTGTAGGAAAATGGAAGATAAATCCAAATAATTGAAACTTGCAAGAAAGCCATTCCTAACATGATGGGGGGGGGGGCACTGAAAAATTCAAATTCGCTTAGAAATTATTTTATTTATCAAAATAAATCTACTTGAACAATTTACGTAATTTCTAGTGTACATTTTTTTCATCAAGAGTAGGTAGATCATACAAATTTTTGTTTTGTTTTTCTTATTTTTGTGGTGGTGGTGGGCTAGCAGTATCAGAATTTTTGTAGGAATTTTTGACACCCCTAACACGAAACTGCGAATACAATATAAAAATCTCGTAATTTCTCTGTTAAAAGTGGGTTATTTATTTTCTTTATGGATTATACTTCCAAAATAAACTATTACAGTTGTTTTAAAAGTAATAAAAATATTTTTATTTTTTTTTTAAAACAGTAATGAATTTTCCGAACTCAATATTTTTCAATTTTTAAACTCAATATTTTTAAATTTTTAAATTTTAAAAATCTATCAAAATTTTTCTATTGATTCTATTTTTACGATATTTTCAGGGTCAATGTGAAATTTTATGTTCTTTCCAATAAACCGAATATAATATTTTAGACAAACGTTTTTTTTAAATTCACGCCCCCCCCCATTTTCACGCCCCCCCATTTTCACGCCCCCCCCATTTTGAAATGTCTATTAAAAAGTAAATAATTAATTTATGTTTAATAGGTTTATATATCACAAATTGAAGAGAAAAGGTCAATAAATAATATATTCAAATTTAAAACAAAAAAAAAAATCAGTTTTTTAGAAATTTACCTGTAAAGTCCGAAGTTTAAAACCTTATTTTATAAGAACACATTTTTTCTTTTTGTCTTTTTTTTTTTTTTTTAATGAAACCTTGGTCCTTGCTCCTTTAATTGAAAAAGAAATTAGGGCTTGAATTACATTTTTCGAGGAGTTATAAGCTTAGAAAGATAGGGGGTCGAATAATTTACGCCTCTCATTTTGAAATGTCTATTAAAAAGTAAATAATTAATTTATGTTTAATAGGTTTATATATCACAAATTGAAGAGAAAAGGTCAATAAATAATATATTCAAATTTAAAACAAAAAAAAAAATCAGTTTTTTAGAAATTTACCTGTAAAGTCCGAAGTTTAAAACCTTTTAAAAAAAAAAAACACATTGTTTTGTTTTGTTTTTTTTTTAAATAAAACCTTGGTCCTTACTCCTTTAATTGAAAAAAAAAATTAGGGCTTGAATTACATTTTTCGAGGAGTTATAAGCTTGGAAAGATGGGGTGGAATTATTCACTATTTTCACGAAATTTCTGACACTGCTAGTGGTGGGCTTATGGGCAAGCACCTGTCATTTAAGCTTCAGCATCTGTCCCATCGACAAAATGTTGCATCCCTCTACCTGTTCTACAAGTACTTTAACAGTGAATGCTCTGACGAACTGCAAACACTTGTACCCCCTCGACGTAAATACCCTCAACAAACCCGACAAGCAGCTAAATCCCACCCCTTCACAGTGGAGATCCCTGGATGTAAGAGAGCCTTCTACTCCAGTAGTTTCTTCCCCAGAATCGCTAGACTTTGGAATTCCCTTCCGGGTCCCTGCTTCCCCAACTGTACTGACATGCAGAAATTCAAGTGTAACGTGAACAGACATCTTGCTGCCCAACTCCCTACATAGTACCCCTGTAGTTTATGTCCCTGATGCCCCCTACATTAAAGTGGCAACGTTACTTGTTTGGGGTGAAAATGTAATTTTAAAAAAAATAAATAAATAAAATAATTTTTGGTACTTGTGCATTTAACGAACCAGACGTAACTCAGCATTTGCTCGGCTTTGTCCGGCGCATGACGTCAACAGTCGGATAAAACCGAGCGTTGGCGATAAAATAAAAACAACGCTACAACAAAATAACTGTACAATGAAAGTGTAAAATGTAGAAACATAAAAAATTAAATAAATAAAAAGCAAAAACCTACCGTTCATTTATGTTTTTTTTTAAATTATTGCTTGGAATTGTTTTCTGTTTTCAAAATAAATACATATAAAACAAGTTTTTTTTTGTTAACTTTTTTTTGTCTGAACTGTTTTTTTTTTTTTGTTTTTTTTTCAATTTTTAACGTAAAAAAGGGGGGGGGGCAGGAACAAGTATTATTTGTACATTTTTTTTTTCGCCAGAAACAAGGATTTGTAGAAAAGTAACTTATCTTGCCTTTGGGGTTTGTATTACTGTACACATAGATTCGAAAAAGTTGTCAAAAAACAAATATATAACAAATAAATGTTATCAAAGGCAAGATAAGTTACTTTTCTACCAAACTGGATATCATTTTCGTGTTTTTATTCAATGTAACATGTTTATTCAGCTCGAAAACCATACAGTGTTTACCGATGTATTGGAAAATTCAAGATGGTGACCGATTCTCTCTTTAACACGGTAAGTTTGGGAAAAGGTGTAATAAATAATAAACTAGACAAAATACTGTTAGAAATTCGCTCAATATATGTTACCGTGACATAACTTGACATATATTCGGTGGTTTTTAATAGTATTTTGTCTAGTTTATTATTTATAACACCTTTTCCTGAACTTACCGTGTTAAAGAGAGAATCGGCCGCCATCTTGAATTTTCCAATACATCGGTAAACACTGTATGTTTTTCGAGCTGAATAAACATGTTAAATTGAATAAAAACACGAAAATTATATCCAGTATGGTAGAAAAGTAACTTATCTTGCCTTATATTGTTATATATTTGTTTTTTGACAATTTCTTTCGAATCTATGTGTACAGTACAGTGTAATACAAACCCAAATAAACACCTTTTCTCTTCTGCCAAAAATTTCCGTTGCTGGCAAAAGTTTAGTGCAGCCTCTGGGGTCTGGAGCTGGTCCGCAAGGTTTGTAATATTCATTATTATTTCGTCAGTCATCTTTTTAAAACTCTCTTCAAATAAGCGTTTCTTGAGTTGTGACACTCTTCCAGTCTTCCAATTGATAGCGAAATTCTCGTCTGCTTAATCGGCAACGCTCGGTTATATCCGGCTGTTGACGTTATGCGTCGGACAAAGCCGAGCAAATGCTGAGTTACGTCTGATTCGTTAAATGCACATGCACAAGTACCTAAATTTTTTTTAAAACCTTACTTTGTTTTCTGATAACTACATTTCTCGGTTTGTTTGGGTTTTAAAATACCAAACTGGGAGCGAACCACTTCAATATACCCAAAACATTTTGTAATAATTCTTTTGTTGTTATGGTATTACGATAAATATGATTAACAGCCGAGAATCAGTAAATGAAACTTAGTAATAAGGAATATTAATCGAAAAATAACAAAATCATTGCGCGTAAATAAATAAATAAATAAGTAAAAAAAAAAAAAATGATGAGATGTCACCTTTTGTTCTTATGAAAGAAGATCAATATTCGCGACGACGCGGCCGTCCATTACGAAAAAAACAAGCAAACATGGTTTTATATTAAAACCTGCGCATAAACAATAATACTACAATATTTATTCTATTTAGAATTTACACAACAACGAAAAAACACAATAACAAAAGGAAACCCATTTTTTTTTTTTTTTTTTTTTTTTTTAGTAAAGTGGCGCTTTCGCTTTCCATAAATAGGTTTAAACGTTTATCTGGTTAATTCTTTATTTCGGTCACGTAAATTAGGTAGAGTGAAATGGGTTTGTTTTTGGTATTTCTTTCAAACAACTTATTTTTACTTGAACCTTGTTTTACTTTCTTTTTGTGAGAGTCAGTCACCGTGTTGAAATAATAACGTTATTTAAAAAAAAATCAATTCTAACATAGGGAGAAGAGGAGGGCGTACTTTGTATTCTTTACTTTCACCTAACAATTTAATAAACAAAAAATACTGTAAAAATTTAATTTAATTTGAAACCCTATCTAAAAAATGGCACGGTCCTTATTCTACACAAAGTACACTTATTTTTTATTTATTTATTTTGTTTGGAATCGTTGTGCAACGTCGAAATAAAAATTAGGGAAAAAAAAAGTCGACATATTCATAGATACGTCGAAAACGATCGGGGAAAAACGGTTCTTTTTTTTTTCTGGAAATTGCTCGAGACAAGTTATAAAGCCACTTGATGTAAGGGATGCTAACAAGAACGAAAGTTGATTATTGCAAAGATAGGAGATGCCTATTACATACACAATAGTGTCTTGAAAACCCCAAGGCTGTAGATAGAAGGAAAACAGTGAGCAGGAAGAGTTCCACAACCGTCCGTGCAGTCGTTCGTGCACTCCGTGCAGTCCTTGAAAAGGAGCTACTGGAATAGATAAACAACGAATTTATTGATGGAGACCTCTGGAACAAAGGAAGCAGGGAATAGATCATAAAATTTTGAGGAACACATGCCATAATAATATTTGTAGAAAAGACTGAGACTAGCAACATCACGTCTTTGAAAGAGAGGTTGCAGTAAAGAAGAAAGTGTGGTACCTACCAATCAAATTATAGATACGTTTCTGCAATTTATCGAGAACTTTTAAATGGGACACTAATATGGCAGTGTTGACGCTTCATATCGGCCATGTTAGTTTTTAAGCAATATTTAAATCGTGTAGTTAGTTCTTTAGTTAAGATGTTTAAAACAAAATAAACATTAACTCTAAATGACTCCTCATGTAATAATATCTAATATGAAAAACATTTTTAATGCCTACAATTTTTTTTTTTTCTTGCAATCAACTCGATTTAGTGACATTGCCGATGGACTGAATGCATTATATTTAATTTAATTATGTCTATTTTCTTCTTCGTTATAATAGCGAAATCCAACAATCGAAAAATTCATAACTCGTCCTTTAACTAAAAATTTATAAACTTCGGTTATCGTCGCGTTCTTCCTTAGCTAACCCTTTTCTCGGCTTACTTATAAAGATGGCGACTATAATTCTCTAACAGTCTTTTATTGCGGCGTTTCAGTTATATGATGAAACGGAACTTGTTTAGGTTAAGACATTAAAAAATGAAAATGTTGAAACAAATATATTGTACGTATCCGTTATGGAATTACACATTCTCAAAAAAAAAATGTTCACATAATTTTATCAAGTAGTTTAGTTTTTTTTTTTGTTTTTGTTTTTACAGAGGAAAATCAAATTTTAATGATATCGATTGTATCCCGGTCATCTTGCCTATTTCGCAAACGAGGAGGGGGGCGCAAGGGAAATAACTCCAATAATCACTGCTTACAGCTTGTCAAAATTTGACGAGATTTTGAAAATATTGGCAGAAAAAAATACCTTTTTTTTTTTTTTTTTTTTTTTTATTTTGTCCTTTGTTAATCACTTTTTTGTTTAAAGACATTCCCCTCCTCGTCCGCGAAAAAAGCAAGATGGCCGGGATACGATCGATCTCATTAAAATTTGATTTTTTTTTCTGTAATAGAAAATACTTGATCAAATTAAGTGAATTTTTTGCATGAGAACTTAATTCCATAACGGATACGTACAATATATATTTTTTAAATATTTTCAATTTTTTTTTTTTTTTTTTTTTTTTTTTTTTTTTTTTGTCTCGATTAAACCAAATAAATACCGAAGAAACTAATGTTCTATTATTGGGGGAGGGGGGATGCATAACACGAACCGTGCTATTATTTATTTTGATAGGATTTTCAAGTTAAATTTAACTTTTTGCCGTATCTTTGTATTAAATCGTTAGGTGAAAGTACCGAATAGTTAAAAAGCGCCCTTACCTCTCAATGCTAAGAATGGGTTTTCTAATAACGCTATTAACGGTACTTATGCAGAATAAGCACATTTTGTGTTTGTTTTTTATTACTAAAACATCACTCAAGTAAAAATAAATTTGAGACCAATGTCAAAAAACATGACTAAAATAGGAATTTAGCGTTTATGATTAATCTAGAAGCAATTTCAGTAATCGGCAGTTGATGTAACTCGTGTTACAGTATTTTTATAGGATTACTCCCGTCTCTGCGTTTTTCCTCCGTATTTCGAGATAATAAACAAAATATGGTTAATGGTTGGTTCTGTTGTCAGAACAATCGAAATCATAAAACACAAAAATACCAGATTAGAAACTAGGGTGCTCGCTCACCTCACCGCGCTATTTTTAAATAGTTTTTTTTTTCAGGTTAAATTCAAGTTTTACGATATCTTTTTTTTTTTTTTTTTTTTTTTTTTTAATTAAATTGGTAGGTGAAGGCACAAAATAGTTACAAAACACCCTCCCCTTGTCGTGTTAAGAATGGTTTTCGAAATAACGTTATTTCAGCGCAGTCAGTACCGAAACTAGAGTGATTCTATATAAAATTACTCTCGTTACGGGATTTGGTACTTCGGCAATACACGGAGCGACGAGCGTGCTATTTTTATAGATAGGATTTTAAAGTTCAATTCAATTTTCACGATATATATATATATATATATATATATATATATATGTGTGTGTGTGTTAAATTGTTAAGTGAAAGTACAAAATAGAAACGGTGCTAATGCAGAGAGTGATCCGCGCTATTTTTTAAATCGTATTTCCACGTTTAATTAAAGTTTTATGGGTTTTTTTTTATTCAATTGTAAGGTTAAAGTACAGAATAAGTACAAAACACCCTCCTCTCCCCATGTTAAGAATGACTTTTTTAAATAACGTTATTATTTCAGCAGTCAGCACAGATCACTCTCTGCATGAGTACCATAGAAACAAAACGCCCTCCCTTCCCCATGTTAAGAATCTAAATAATTCAGCGCGGTCCGTATTTTGTATAAGGACCCTAGACTTTACCGAGCCGATTTGAATATAAACCGATATTTCAATAAAAAAAAAAATGTATACAATTTTCTAAATAGTGTGTGCTTTTGGTTTCGGAGCAGCCGCCTTATGTTTAAAATTTATTTCTAACCAGACATTTATTTTGTAGTTTCAAAAGGTATTTCTGGACCATTTTATATTCATTAAAAAGGGGGTGGGGAAATAGTCGTCACCGCGATTTCTTCGCGACTGTGAGATATTATTTCAAAGTGATTTTAACTGTTATTTCAAAAATAGTTTCTGGGTAGAATTAAAAATTTATAGATCAGTCGAGTATTATGGTTTATTCGTGCTCCCCCCCCAAAAAAAAATGTTTGTTTTTTTTCAACCATGCCGTCACTATTCGACAAATAAACGACAAAAAAAGGTGTTTATGCACTTATGTTACCGCACTATTTTTTTTAATAGTATTTTCAAGTTAAATTCAAATTTTACGATACTTTTTATTATTATTGTTAGGTGAAAGCACAGAATAATTACAAAACACCCTCCCCTCTCGATGTTAAGAATGGCTTTCTAAATAATAACGTCATTATTTCAGCACAGTAACATAAGTGCATAAGTACCAAAAAACAAAACAACTAAATTTCTTTCTGACCTGATCTCTTTCTCGTGAGCGATTCCAGTTGTTATTTTGTGTTGGACACAACGTCAACATTCTGGAAAATTTGGTCTCGGGGAATTAATCCAAGAACAATTCCCATGATAACGATTTTTAAAAAAATACTTCTCATTTACATTAAAAAAAATATTTTTCTGCATTTAAAAATTGTTTACAAAATATATATATATAAATATAAATCCGTTTTCTGAGAAGAATCCAAAAAAACAAGACTCCTCAGTTTGATCAGACGTAGGTGAACATCTGTTGTATCCAAAAGTGGGAATGGCGATGTATACATTGTAAGCCGAAAGGGTTGAAGAAACGCTATGCAAAAGTAAAAATAAAAGCAATTCGCAACTTTTAAATGATAAAATCAATATTTTTTCTGTCGAGAAAAATATCTGTAAAAAGAATAAATGTTTTGATTTGATATTCTTTAGCATAAGTACATAAATTATATATTTAGTAATTAAAGTTACGTTTCGTTAATCAAATTTCTCTTTATTGTTTTAAGCAACGCACTTTATATTTTCATTTTTCAAGGTTGTGTAATATATTTTCTTACGCCATACCTGCTTTTATATAACTACCGTTGTAATATAATATCAAACGGTAGTATTTATTCTTTTCTCACTCAAGGGAGGGGACATCTGCCTCAATTGAGGCCATTTTAATGGTGTTTATTTAGAATTAAATCTAAAAAAAAAATAAATTGCAGTGCACATGCACAACACGTTGCATGCACGTACCCGTCATGAAATGAAAATGTTATATTCCAAAAATCACGTAAATTAAACAAGTGGGACTTTTTTTTTTTTCCAAATTAGGACAATAAAAATGTATGGTTATTGTGAAATCGTTAGCATTCCAAGACTAATCTCGCAAGATATAATTATTGTAAACCTATC
The DNA here is from genome assembly GCF_053919585.1 of Euprymna scolopes. NCBI lineage: Eukaryota > Metazoa > Mollusca > Cephalopoda > Sepiida > Sepiolidae > Euprymna > Euprymna scolopes. The sequence continues at coordinate 161,789,802 of NC_136483.1, forward strand.
TGCCCCCCTTAAAGATTGCGACGTGAAACAAACAGTCCCTTCCCTTACTGATAAAATTTGATTTTCTTAGTTAAAATAAAACTACTTCAATTTACGTGATATTTTGGAATATGACATTTTCATTCCGCGAGCCGTATGTACATCATAAAGATTTGGGTTTGTATTACTGTACACATAGATTCGAAAAAGTTGTCAAAAAACAAATATATAACAAATAAATGTTATCAAAGGCAAGATAAGTTACTTTTCTACCAAACTGGATATATTTTTCATGTTTTTATTCAATGTAGCATGTTTATTCAGCTCGAAAACCATACAGTGTTTACCGATGTATTGGAAAATTCAAGATGGCGTCTGACTCTCTTTAACACGGTAAGTTTGGGAAAAGGTGTTATAAATAAAAAAATTGGATAAAATACTGTTAAAACTCGCTCAATATATGTTACCGTGACATAGGTTGACATATATTCGGCGGGTTTTTAATAGTATTTTGTCTAGTTTTTTTATTTATAACACCTTTTCCCAAACTTATCGTGTTAAAGAGGTAGTTAGGCGACATCTTGAATTTTTCAATACATCGGTAAACACTGTATGTTTTTCGAGCTGAATAAACATGTTACATTGAATAAAAACACTAAAAACATATCCAGTTAGGTAGAAAAGTAACTTATCTTGCCTTTGATAACATTTATTTGTTTTTTGACAACTTTTTCGAATCTATGTGTACAGTAATACAAACCCAAAGATTTTTCTCTATTTTCTGCTGCTTTTTTTTTTTTTTCTTTTTGACAAGACCACTTATCAAGGCTCGAAAGCCACTCTAGGATAAGGGTTAATGAATGTAGGGTGGTTTGTTGTTTATTTGTTTTATTTTAAGTTTTATAAATAACCTAAAATACGAATTTCAAACTATTATTGTAACGTAGGCACCACCACAGCCGTATGTAAAAGCTTAGCGTCTTACACAATAACAGCAACGTCATCCGGTCATCATTTCATTTTATTTTCTGGGTCAATTTCTATGAATGGGCATTGGCGCGATAAGTATTAATGGAAGTAACGTTTTATTTCTATCGGATTTTCAGAGTTACATTGTAAAACAAATAGATTTTTTTAACGAACTACAAATACGAGATTTAATGAAATTAATTTTAACATCTTCTGTTGAAAATTATGTATCTAAAGATAATGCTGCTTACAGGCCTCTGTACTTTTTTTGAAAAAAAGGCAAAAAATAAAGATAACCATCAATTAATTTAAATAATAAAATCAAAACGAATTTTTTTTAGCCCGCATTTAAATTTGCAATTTTGATTAACTGAAGATATATGAATATATTTTTTATTGGAAACCTGTCATAAGAAAATATTTGATTAAATTTCATATCGTGTGATATTTGACCTTAATATCATTTAAAGCATTTTAAAAATAATTAATTTTTAGAATTCTGTTTTTCTTTGTTTTTTTTTTTCTTGTAATTCAACTTATATTATAGCATGCCACGTGACGAAAGAGAGCACTTCTTGTTCGAACATGTTTTCCCACATATATACACACACCCACACGTACGCACGCACATACGCACACACACACACACTCGCATATACACAGCCTCATACACACACTCACATTCATGCACACACACACACCCGAGCTGTGACGTCACTTCCTTTAAAGTGAAAGCCAGACACGTGCACCCAGAACACTAACTCCAGTATAAAAGTCAACAAAACCTGTTAACTTCCCTTTTTTGTCGGGACCAGCGTTCGACCTGTTGAGTCGATGAACCGACCGCGTGTTCTAACGTCACTTTCCCTGCTACTGTAATGTGGGGCAAGCGCAAGTACACTTTATACGCTTTCTCTCTCCATGAACTGGATTGACTTTTCTCACTCTATCTCTCCTTCGCCTTTGGTCCATCAAAACAGACATGTGTGCGACGCTCTACTGAGCTTAACCCTCTCTTTCTACAGGCCGGCTTGCCACTTTGCGGTTCTCTATTGCATTCCCTTTCCTTCCATGTGCGTAGTCGTCAACGGCTGAATGAACACGTTTACACCGAAGACTTTCATTTCTCAACAGAAAATAAACGACATGTTTATTTTATTCCAGCATTTGAGTTCTTTGTTTCCTTCATTCAATTCGTTTCATTATTTTTTCTTGTAGCAAATTAGGGTATTTTATATCCTGGTCCGCAACATTCTCAACCAATCAATGCTCAAAGAAGGATTTTATTTTCAAAACCTTTTTTCTCACCACCTGGGAGCCGATTGATAAATACTTAAAGGAATTTACTCACTCATTCTTCTCTCATCGCTCTTCGCTCACTTCTCTATTCATGTCAACGACTCTGTTGCTATGTATTTTCCCGCCAGCATGACAGAACACGATTATTCACATGCACGCACACGCACGGTGAATAATGCAGATATTCAGCCGCACATAAGGACATTTACCTTTTCTTTTTCTTTTTTTTTTTACATAGACATCACCACTTATCAAGGCCCGGAGACCACTCGAGGAGAAGGGTTAAAGAGTGTACAGTAGTCAATTGGCCAACAGAGTAATCAATAGTAATGGAAATTCAGTAAATGTGTGAACTTAAGTGAAACGGCTCATCAAAAACTTGTTTACGTTGGACTTGACAACCATATTGTAGTCAACTGGAAAGCAGGAAAACGGAAGATAGTTCCACAGGCATGCAGTTCTAAGAAAGAAGCTTTGTTCATGGAATCTACGTTAAGGTTTAGGCACAGATAAAGAGTGGGGGAATTATTGATAGTGTTTTTAGCTAGACGAGTGTCTCTTGTGAAAGTTTGGCGAGGGGGGGGACCATAGATTGAAGCTCAGTAGAACACTTGTCATTTCTCCTAGCACACACAAAAATTAAGCCTGTTTTCTCGCTAAGAAAACAAAGGACAATCTCTGCTTTTTCTTGTCAAAACAACGAACAGTCTCAATAATTTTCACATTTGCAAGAACTGTCTATCCAGACACATCTTTTGGACCCAAAAAATGATGTGTTTGTTGCTTGTTATTTTGTGTAAATAAACACTGTTTATTTCATATGTTTGATTTATTTTATTTTATTTGTGGTAGAAAAATGGATCTTATGAGACTTGAGTACCACTACAAAGGCGAAAAACTCAGTTAACTGTTTCAATATTATTTTTTTATTGAAATCCTTTGAGATGAGTAATTTGTATATTTATTCACCGAAATATATTGATAAGCATTATTTTTAAATTGCTTATTATTTTTTACATTGGATGGATTTCAAAATGTATTTTAAATACGCATTCTATTTGATTTCCTATTTACTAATGTTTTCAAACAGGAAACCAACCAATTATTTATTTATTTATTTGCGGATTGTTATCCTCATCTTCATAGTTGTTGTTTCACAAGGTTTCGGCCAACTATTCCTCTGGCCTTCGTTCGGTGGTTAACCGCGACGAGATAGAAATGCTGAGTCTCTTAACTGTATCCTCATAAAGAGATTCAACACCTCTATCCACTGTGCTACATGTCCCGTGGATAGAAGCGTTGAATCTCTACAGTTTCAGGTGAGCATTGTCTGAAGATAGTAGTTTCAATCTTATTCAAAGCCGGCTAGAAGATTAGTTAGCTTAAACATAGTGACAAGACAACAACTATGGAAGGCAGTAATTACTGAGGATACAATTAAAAGACTCAGCATTCCTATCCTGTTGCGGTTAAGCACCTGTGGAAGGCTAGAAGAATAGTTGGTCAAAACGTTGTGAAATAACAAGTATAAAGATAAGGATAAATAAATAAAAATGTAGTCTTAAAAATTTTTTTGGTTTCTTTGTTTTTTAGAAATTGCCTGAATCAATATCAAAATATTTCAGCTTTGTTGTCCAAAATTAAAGTTTTAAATGTTAACAATATGTGACAAAGCTATGCAAATCGAGGTAAGACTAAATCAACATGCTATTGAATAGTTTTTGCTGATGGTTGGTATTGTGTCTGCAAATTCAAGCTAAAACAGATTATTTTTATTATAGCAATAAAGTCAGTTTATTGCTTATAGACAGTCTTCATGACAGATATGTTATACTGTTCATTGTGTACCCAGATTTGTTTGTTACATTTTCGTTGTGCAAGTTTTCTTTCTTTTCTCGATTCTTCTACCTATCATATCAGTCATATTATTAATATTTCTCACCTTGTGGTCAATAGATTTCCACGCCGACTGCCCAAATAGTTTTTTTTTAAACTTCCTCTCCAAAATTCTTTGACTATACTAGTTAGCATAACCTCTTGCCTAGTCCTGTGACTTGTTTGTCTCTTAATTGTTCAGCTTCATGTGGCGAGATTATCCAAGACAACACTAGTTAATATAACCTTTTTTTTTAGTTTACAACCCCTTTTTGTCTCTTAACTGCTCAGCCTTCTTTTGGCAAGATTATATGAGACAATTACGGTTAACACCTAACCCAAAGGACCAGAGGCATTATTCCTGCCCCAGCTTAATCGGATATCAACATTTTATTCAAAAAATTATTCAAAAAATTATTGCAATTTTTGTCAGAATACAGTTTGACATTATCATTTTATCTTCAGCAGTCTTTATAAACATGAGCACTCTTTTTATTCACTTATTACTTCTTTAATTTCCACTATTTTCTAAGCTACTTTTTTGTAAACCGATCTTTTAAGAAGTCCAGTCATTAACTTATGATGGCTAAGTTATGTTCCATACACAGGAAATTTGCTTCATTGTTCAAATTCTGCAGGCAAATTTCAGACTGTCTACAAACAAATTCTTCATAATCTACAAACTCCATTTCTGTATCCAGGGATTGTAAGTACCGTAAATGCTTATCTTTCTATCAGAGTGGAACTGAAACAACTGCATCTTTTGTGTTTTCCTCATAAAAAGGTTTAGTTTTAGGATCAAGGGATAATATTCTGGTAACATCAAGTGCCTCACTTGACTGCCAAGCAGTTTCGCTTGCCATTAATTGGAAAATTAAAGATGTCTTTAAATATACCTATTTCTATTGGATTTATAAGAATTCAAGTAACAAAATACCGAAAAATAAAGGCACTAGATATGGTTTAAAAACTTACAAATAAAAAACAATTTATAAGTCACTCTGTGCTAAGAATCAGACGTGTATTTCTTTTTTCACACTTTAGTAATACTTAAAATAAAAACTGGAAACATTTGATATTCTCAGCTGAGAGTTGAACACTACTTAAACAGCTTGAATACCATTTTACAAGAATAAAATATGTGTTCATTGCTACTTGTTTAATTCTAGCTTCTTACCTAAAAAGCTATTTGCTTCATTAAGTGAGCATGGAACTATGTCCAATATAATATGCAACCGACTCATAATACCAGAACTCCCATCTTTAACAATGAAGATAATATTCATGCTCATAAAATACCTTTTAGTAACTAAAAATATGACTGACAAAATAGAAAAAAACCGGAAAGTGAAATCGAAAAGAGCAATAAACAAAATGGTGTGCCGGTGTCCCTCAGGGATCCATCCTGGGCCCAACTCTTTTCCTGATCTACATTAATGATCTTCCAAATCATATCCTTACATCATTTGTAGACATTTATGCTGACGACACTACCATTTATGGTACCACATCTAAGACAGTAAACGAGCAAGTACTCTCCAATTCTCTCTCCTCTGATCTTGAGCATGTAGTACAATGGGGAAAGGAGTGGCTGGTTACTTTTAATGCATCTAAAACCAAGCTTCTCTCTTTACATCATCAACATTTTAATCCACATTTGTCATCAATTGAAATGAATGGCTCTCGTCTTCAGGAGGCCTCAAGTTTTGACAAGCTTCTGGGCTTGACCATTACTCCTGATCTTAAATGGAACACGTATATCAAATCTGTTGCCAAGGCCGCTGGAAAAATGGTGGGATCTTTCTATCGATCCAGTAGATATCTCACTGCTGATGCTATTCTCTATCTATATAAGAGCCAGGTACGTCCAAGGATGGAATACTGTTGCCACATCTGGGCAGGAGCTGCTAGAAAGGACTTGTCCTGCCTTGATAGAGTTCAAAATAGACTTCGTAGCCTCGTAGGAGATGTCCTTTTCTCCTCCTTACAACCTCTATCTCACAGAAGAGATGTTGCGAGTTTGTCTCTGATGTATCGTTATTGTCATGGAAAGTGTTCAACTGAGCTTCAATCTATGGTCCCCCCTCGCCAAACTTTCACAAGAAACACTCGTCTAGCTGTAAACACTATCAATAATTTCCCGCACTCTTTATCTGTGCCTAAACCTAAACATAGATTCCATGAACAAAGCTTCTTTCTTAGAACTGCACGCCTGTGGAATTGTCTTCCGTTTTCCTGCTTTCCGGCTGACTACAATATGGTTGTGTTCAAGTCTAAGGTAAATAAGTTCTTGATGAGCCGTTCCATATTCCATATGTACACTCTTTAACCCTTATCCTTGAGTGGCCTCTGGGCCTTGATAATGTGGTGATGCCTTTGTAAAAAAAAAAAAAATAAAAAAAATAAAAAAAAAAAGTTTTCCCTCTCAATCTGGTTAGTTTCTTCTTGCTTTCTTAGAGTTTCTGTATCAGCTTGGCCCGGTATTAAATCCTTCCTTTGCAACTGCATTCTTTTGTGGCAACCTTTTTTTTCTTCTTTTTTTCATATTGAATCCTTTTTCATGAAAAGGCCTGGTGCCAAATAATATTCTGTAACATTACACACGTTTACACATTTGTTAGCATGTAGACTCTCAGGACCCAACACATTGTAGACTCCATCACAAAGGAGACCAAGACAAGGAATAACTTGACTCACTTTTTTCCATTGAAACAACAATATTACGTACACAGTCTTCTTTTGAGATTTTTTTTTCTTTTCTTCCTCGCAGTGGCGTCACTTAGCACATGCATACAGCCATTTTACTTTTTGTACCAATCTAGAGTGCATCTAAAGAGGAGCTTTATATACCCCCACCCTTACTCACACACATTAAAAACTACCTATTGTCTAGCCTTGTCCTCGTGTGGAGACAAATAAATACATACAGATACATAGATGAGTTACCTTTCATTTATATATCATATTGAGTAATTCGTACTTTAGTCACGCAACATGAAAAACAGTACTGAGATGAAAACTCACCCAGAAAAACATAGTCGCTATCTAACGGTCTTGAACAAAATGAGCATCTGACAACATAAATATAAGTAAACAGACAGTGAGAGATTTTATATATTTATTTTTCGTATTACCACCCAGATTTAGGGTTAGTAGGAGGGTTAAAGAAGGGCATATGTTTCCACTACCTTGAACATAGACATTTTTAATAGTGAAGTCAGGAATATTAACTATACAACATAGTTAATTAATTACGTATCATGTCAAAATTAATAAAAATTCAACAAATTATGAATCATATGATCTCTGACACATAGTATGACAGTGAGAAACTTTCCAAAATTAGGTTAGGCTGTAACATCTATCTTTGAGATTGGCATTGTGATGAAATTGATGTAAATTATCTTGAATGGACTTTTTTTACAATTGGTCAATTTTTGCATTTGCCGTATTTGCCTTTCGGCATTTCACAGAAACCAACAACTGCCTTGGTATCGCAATTTTTGAGTTCCTACCAGTAGCAGGATGTTTTCACATGCGAGTGATATCTGAATGATTGATGCAATAATGCATCTGATGCAAATATTTGGGGTGGAGCCTGTATGGTGCAACCAGTTTAGAGGGAATGGTTATCATCCCTAAACATCAGAATGGAGATGCTAGGCTCTAGGTAGAACTGGTGGATATATTTAATGAGAAGAGGACGTGGTTGTCATTGGAGTCAATCTCAATTTTTTAGTTGGGTCATTCATTTAGAAGGTTCTTATAATTCATAACAGTGTGTCATCATCTGTACACTGTTCAATAATGGAATTGGCATCGTCGCAATTTTTTGAGTAGGAATAGTTAGCATAGAGTGGTAGGTGGAGAATGTATCTGTAATATTTTTGTGGTTATGAGTGTTTTGCAGTATATGGGTGTTGAAAATCAACTTTGATCCATCTTTTTTCTCAGTACACCACAATTGAAGGAAGAACACAGAACGCTTGGTACAGTGAAACAACCATGATGACTTCATTTTTTTATTTTTTTTACTATAGTTCCAAAAGTAAGAGGTACTCTTTGGAATTTCTTTTTTTGGAGAGTTATCTAAAGGGAGTTAATGGTGACATACTATCACTCCCTCCTCCTCATTGTTTGAAATGACTAAATAGAAAAGAGAAAAAAAGGAACATTAAAAAAAAAAAAGTCAATTCTTCCATTGATTGTTCCATCTCTAATCTTTTTAAGCGATCTAATGATATGTCCAGATCTGGTCGTTTCATCTGCTGTATTGTTGTTGTATGTGTTTGTCTATTGAGATTGTCGGACTGACTTCCTCATCTTGGTTGTTATAGTCACAACGTTTCGGCCGTTTTGCCCTCCGGCCTTCATCAGGTGTTTTGTATCAAACTGAGGAACCGTTTGTTAGGAGTCTCGAACCCAACCTTTTATTATTATTACGGGGGTACCGTGTTCGGACTCCAGCTAGACTCTGGGACATAGTTGCTGATTCTCTGTTTTTTGAATGTTACTTTTCACTGCCTTCGTTCAGGACTGAACTCAACACCTTTGGGTAACTGTAAACTTTGATACAACGTCTAGGACCACTCGGCCATATGTCACTAGGACAATTCTTAGTTGGTTTTGTTAATGTTAACAAAGGTGCTGAGTTCAATCCTTAATTCTTTAAGAAACAGCTTAAAGAAACAGCTCACATGCTCGGACATAACAACCTACTGAGCAAACCAAGCGTAGAGCTGAATGCAATTTGGACACCTCTAATAGAGAGAGAAAACCTTGAATAACAACATAGGTTTAACATTAACAAAAACCAACTAAAAATTGTCCTAGTGATATATGGCCGAGTGGTCCTAGACGTTGTATCAAAGTTTACATTAACATTAAAAAAACAGAGAATCAGCAACTATGTCCCAGAGCCTAGCTGGAGTCCGAACACGGTACCCCCGTAATAATAATAAAGGGTTGGGTTCGAGATTCCTAACAAACGGTTCCCCAGTTCGATACAAAACACCTGATGAAGGCCGGAGGGCAAAACGGTCGAAATGTTGTGACTATAACAACCAAGATGAGGAAGTCAGTCCGACAATCTCAATAAATGAAAACACCTCATCTGAAAAATACAGACAATTAGTATGTGCTTGTGTCTGGTATTCTGAGAGGTGTTTGTTTAAGAGGTGACTGTTGCTTTCATATGTCATTTGTTTCTACAGGTGTACAGTTTTTAGTGGATTCCTGGAGAATTTCAGTTGCATGTACCTCAGGACTTAATGTGGTTCCAGATGGGTCTACCCTAATGTGCTGTTGATTTAGTCAAAGAGTTTTTTGTGGAAATGGTCTATACTATGTATGACCTTGGTTCTCTTTTCAATTGTGTGACAAGTGCAGGAGACCACTCACCTGCCTCTTTACTTAAACCATACCCAGGTTGTCCTATGTTCAGTTTGGGCAGATCTGTTGCATATTGATTATGGTACAATCTTCTGATTGGCTTGATGCAGTTGTGTCCTTATCTTCACCTTGTTGGTGTTTTGGTTGGTGCATTTTATTGGGCTGTTCCTAGCTAGCTTCATTTGGTACAAAAGTTTACTTGGTTATGGAATGGGGAATTGTTCACAGGCATAACAATACCATCTCCAAATCACGATCACTTGATGCAGCTTTCTTAAATGCAGATTTCACTGCCTGGACACAACGTTTCGCTAAATCATTTAACTCTGGAAACTTGGATGATGACATATGTTTGAAACCCATTCTTTTTTTTTTTTTTTAATTGCTTGAAATGGACTAAGCTGAAGTGTGGACCATTGTTCCTTATTATTTCCTCTGGAATCTCTTGTTCTCCAAACATTTGCTTTGTCAGTTTGATCACTTCCTAACTGGAGAACTCCTTTAACAAACAGCTGAAATAAAGAAACAACGATGACGGTTGACATCCTGCTTTTCTCTTCTTTTTATTGCTTGATCCCATTTGACTGGAGATTAACTTCTCTTTGGGCTACTGCACTGTCTGGAAAAAAACAATTTTCATTATTTCAGCTGTTTTGAAAACTTTCCAATCGGATTACATGCATTGTCATGCTGGACTTAATTTTGGACTCCATTATCTCTAAAGAACTATTTTCGCATTTCAGATCAATTGGAGAGAATTTTCATACAAGCTGAAATATTATGCGTGGTTTGTTTTTATATTTTTTTTTTTTACATATCCAACATTTTTTTCACTACTTTTCTTGGCAATTTATAACTACAATAAATTGCGTTTTCACTTAATGCCATAACTAGCAAATTCTAGCATTGCTACAAATATAATTAGCCGATTTCTTTATATCCTCTGATGAAAAGAATAGCATTCATTGAATAAAGACTTTGTAAATTGTTTTTTTTTTTTGGAGTATTCAGTCGAACAATAAATTTTGATTGTAAAGTTCAACTTACAGTTTTAATTTTCTTTCTCTTATATATATATATATATATATATATATATATATATATATATATATATATATATTTGTAGTCATCGACATACAGTACGGTGTGTGTGTGTGTGTGTGTGTGTGTGTGTGTGTGTGTGTGTGTGTGTGTGTGTGTGTGTGTGTGTGTGTGAAAAAGACATTTACTCCGAACTTGCGATCAGTAACTTGTGGTTTCCCAGGGCTTCCTGTAATGTGTTTCATTTTTTATCTCTCCAGTTCTTTACTCTTACAGGACATCGCTGAATACTCCTGATGTTTTTACATGGTAAGACCATATTATTTTTATCAATATGCCTATCACAAATAATATAATAACTATGTGTAAACAAAGAAACAGCAGTGAGTGTATGCTCCAACTCTTAGAAAACAAATCCTAATGTACCCAATTCCATTTTTAAACAGTTTTGGAATCACAGAAATAAGGTAGACTTGGGTGGTGATTGCCATAATAATAACGAGGAGAGGGAATGTTGAGTGTCGGCAAAAAAAAAAGAAAAAAAGATCTAAACATCATAAAAAAATGTAACATCTGTTCTGTTCTCAATCAGAGGAGAAGAAATCCTAATTGATTGGGGAATTTTTTATTTTTTACCAAACCCAACATCACCAGAACTAGACAAAAACAAATATGGCTTACTTCAAACTAAATCGGGCAGAAATATAAGAACACGCTTGTGGTACAAAAGACTAATCTTATCTCATAGATCATAACACCATCACGCACTATAAATCAAAGACAAAGCAAACAAATATACACATACAACTAAACAGGAGGCGGGGGGGGGTTATAATACGACAGATACTATTCACCTCAGACTGCCTTGCACCAAATGTAACCCTTACTGGCCAAGGCACTCTCTTGAATAAAACTGCTATCACACTCGCTCCATTGTTTAGCTCAGATTTCATGCAACAACTATCACTTCGTATAGTTCTCTTTTTTTGGACAGCTAAATATCCCTGTCATAAAAAAACGACCTTGTGTCTAACTTTGACCTCATGGAGAGACAATATAACAAGAACCATAGGTTAATACAGTTCTCTAATTTATCAATATGTACAAATATGCAGGAGCTAGAAAAGTTTGCAAATGACATTCGTTTTTATGTTTATTTGAATAAAATAAATGCAGAGGGGAGATCAAAGCTCTTGATGGAACAGCACCGAAAGAGTTTACGTACATGGGCAGCAATGTAGGTTCCACAGCGAGCGATACCGAAATTCGTATCTCAAAAGTATGAACTGCATTAGATAAGTTGCGGTCAGTATGGACTTTAAGGCTAACTGACAAACTCAAAAGGCAGTTCTTTAGAGCAGTGGGGGAGTCTTCTTGTTTACGGTGTTACAACCTGGACACTCATAAAAAAAAATTGGAAAGAAAGCTAGACGGCTTGAATACCCATATGCTACGAACAGTGTTAAATATATCTTGGCAAGGGCAGCCCACAAAGCAGCAACCTTATGACAACTAACCTGCCATATCTACTGCCATCGGGGAGCAATGTCTACGATTTGCCGATCACCGCAAGAGGAGCAAGCAAGAACTAATGAGAAATGTATTGCTGTGGACTCCACGACATGGGCGCATGAGCATAAGATGACCTAAATCCCTGTACACCCAAATTGTACATGATGCCAACTGTGTTCCTGAGGATCTGAGGCAGCCGATGGAAGACAGGGAAATCTGGAAGGAGAGAGTCACATTAGTCCGGGTAAGGAGCCCAACCAGATAGATAGATACAAGCTATAATAAATATAAACGAGTTCAACTTACATATTTCGTTTTTTCTGTTGTTTTTTTTTTTACCGTGTGTATCCAGATAAAGTGAACAAAATGATCAGCTTCAGCATGTTATTATTCTTATCCAAGTGTGTCACTACCTATGAGACAAACACAGCAGGTGTAAGATTACAATATGATATGATAAATAATAAATATTTTAGATAATTCCCTCAATTTTATAATCCCATTTTTTTTTTTTTACTTTCAGATCGTTTTATTTTTATTTTTATCTGTTTATGTATGTATTTCCTTATCCCTTATTTACTGTATCTATCTCCTCTCTTTCTTTCTCCACTTTCTCTTCTACTTCCCTATTTTTCCTTTCTTTTTTTTATTCTTGGCTCTGCTTTAATGATCCCCATTATTTCATAATGGCTCATATATATATATATATATATACTAGCATTTAGCATATATACTAGCATTTCAGCCTGGCGTTGCCCGGGTGTTTGGAGGTGTATGTTGAGAAAAGAAAAAAAGCGGTTAATTTTTTTAACTTTAACCCCTTAACATTTATTGTTTTGGGCTCAAATCAAGTTATTAAGTTAGAGCCATGTCCAAGGAACCTATATCTAAAATTTCAAGTGTTTGGACCCAAAATTGTCGGATGAGTTTGGTAGAGTTCTCAAAAGTGAAATCGTTGAATTTTGACCCCTTAACAGCCAAATTTCTGGCCGAAAACCGATCACAAAGATTTTCCCAAATCTCAGTACCCTGTATATAAAATTTGGAGTCTGTAGACTTAAAATTGACAAAGTTATTGCGTAGGGAAATGTACACACACACATACACACACCAAGACACAGACACGTTCACTTTTATAGATATACTAGCATTTCAGCCCGGCGTTGCCCGGATGTTTGGAGATGTATGTTGAGCAAAAAAAAAAAAAGTGGTAGTAGGAAGGCAGGGTCGAACCCGTACAGCAAAGGAGGAAACGAACAGGAAAAAAACCTGACGTCTATGCTGTTATGACAACCACCAAACCGGAAGTGACATTTTTTTAAATTAAGGCTAAACAATCGAAAGGAGAGGATGACATTCAAAAATATTGGCGAAAAAAGTGACCCTCTCCTGTAGAAAAGTGCTTAGTTTAAAGTGAAGATATTAATGTTTTTAGCCAATTTTTCGATATTTGTCGCCGGAAAGGTTAAACTTTAAAATGATACTGATCTTGAGAAAATCCGTCGCCTCTTTCGAAAGTGTTGGTCAGACAAGGAAACATACATACATACATACATTTATATATTGGTAACTAAAAATTTTTTACCCAAATCGTTGAAAAAGCTTGCCCTATCTCTGAATACTCTTTATGTAAAATTTCAAATGTTTAGACCAGAAATTGTCTGAGTAATTTGGGAGAGACCGCAGAGGTCAAATTTTTTAAAACTTTGACCTTTTAGAATTTATTGTTTTGTATTCAAATCAAGTTATTAAATTAGATCCCTGTCCAAGGAACCTATATCATAAATTTAAAGTGTTTAGACCCAAAATTGTCGGAGGAGTTTGGTAGAGTTCTCAAAGTTCAAATCGTTGAACTTTGACCCCTTAACAGCCAAATATTTGGCCGAAAACCGATCACATAGATTTTCCCAAATCTCAGTACCCTGTATATCAAATTTCGAGTCTGTAGACTTAAAATTGACAAAGTTATTGCGTAGAGAAATGTACACACACAGACACACATACAGACACGTTCACTTTTATAGATATACTAGCATACGTGTCCGGCGTTGCCCGGGTATTTGGAGGTGTATGTTGAGAAAAAAAAAAAAGCGGTCAATTTTTTTAAATTTTGCCCCTATTATGACCTCTTAAAATTTATTGTTTTGGGCTCAAATTAAGTTATTAACTTCGATCCATGTCCAAGGAACCTATATCTAAAATTTCAAGTCTTTAGACCCAAAATTGTCGGAGGAGTTTGGTAGAGTTCTCAAAGGTCAAATCGTTGAACTTTTACCCCTTAATCGACAAATTTCTGGCCGAAAACTGATCACATCGATTTTCCCAAATCTCAGTACCCTGTATATCAAATTTGGAGTCTGTAGACTTAAAATTGACAGAGTTATTGCATAGGGAAATGTACACACACAGACAAACAGATACACAGACACGTTCACTTTTATAGATATACTAGCATGGGAGCCTGGTGTTGCCCGGGTGTTTGAAGGTGTATGCTGAGCAAAAAAACGAAAAAATAGAAAAACGGTCAATTATTTTAACTTTGACCCCTATTATGACCTCTTAAAATTTATTGTTTTGGGCTCAAATTAAGTTATTAAGTTAGATCCGTGTCCAAGGAACCTAAATCTAAAATTTCAAGTGTTTAGACCAAAAATTGTCAGAGGAGTTTGATAGAGTTCTCAAAGGTTAAATCGTTAAACTTTGACCCCTTAATCGCTAAATTTCTGGCCAAAAACTGATCACAAAGATTTTCCCAAATCTCAGTACCCTGTCTATCAAATTTCGAGTCTGTAGACTAAAAATTGACAGAGTTATTGCGTAGGGAAATGTACACAGACACACAGACACACACACGGACAGACACACAGACACACAGACACGTTCACTTTTATAGATATATAGATAGACTAGCATTTAAGTCCAGCATTGCCCGGGTGTTTGCATGTGTATGTTGAGCAAAAAAAAAAAAAAAAAAAGTGGTAGTAGGAAGGCAGGCTCGAACCCGTACAGCGAAAGAGGAAAAGAACCTGACGTCTTTGCAGCTATGACCACCGCCAAACCTGAAGTGACTTTTGTCTAAATTAAAGCTAGACAATCGAAAGGAGAGGATAACTTAAAAAAATATCAGCGAAAAAAGCGAACCCCCCCCCCACCCGCTGTAGAAAAGTGCCTAGTTGAAGGGGTAGATATTAATGTTTTTAGGCAATTTTTCGATATTTGTTGTATGAAAGATCGAACTTAAAAACGATACTGATCTTGAGAAAATCCGTCGCCTCTATTGAAAGTGTTGGGCAGACAAGGAAACATACATACATACATACATTTATATATTGGTAACTGAAAATTTTCAACACAAACCGATAAAAAGCTTGCCCTATCTCTGAATACCCTTTATATAAAATTTCAAATGTTTAGACCAGAAATTGTCTGAGTAATTTGGTAGAGACTGCAGAGGTCAAATTTTTCAAAACTCTGACCCCTGTTATGACTCCTTAAAATTTATTGCTTTGGGTTTAAATCAAGTTATTAAGTTAGATCCATGTCCAAGGAACCTATATCTAAAATTTCAAGTGTTTAGACCAAAAATTGTCGGATGAGTTTGATAGAGTTCTCAAAAGTCGAATCGTTGAACTTTGACCCCTTAACAGCCAAATTTCTGGCCGAAAATCGATCACAAAGTTTTTCCCAAATCTCAGTACCCTGTATATCAAATTTCGAGTCTATAGACTTAAAACTGACAGAGTTATTGTGTAGGGAAATGTACACACACAGACACACAGATACACAGATATACAGACAGACAGACACTTTCACTTTTATATATATATATAAAAGTGAAAGTGTCTGTGTGTCTGTGTGTCTGTGTACATTTCCCTATGCAATAACTCTGTCAATTTTTAGTCTACAGACTCGAAATTTGATATACAGGGTACTGAGATTTGGGAAAATAGATGTGATGGGTTTTTAGCCAAACATTTGGCGATTAAGGGGTCAAACTTCAACGATTTGACCTTTGAGAACTCTACCAAACTCCTCTGACAATTTTGGTTCTACGCACTTGAAATTTTAGATATAGGTTCCTTAGACATGGATCTAACTTAATAACTTGATTTGAGCCCAAAACAATGAATTTTAAGGGGGTCATAATAGGGGTAAAAGTTCAAAAAATTTACCTCTGCGGTCTCTTCCAAATTACTCAGACAATTTCTGGTCTAAATATTTGAAATTTTATATGAAGGGTATTCAGAGATAGAAAAGGCTTTTTCATCAGTTTGGGTCGAAAATTTTCAGTTACGAATATAGAAATGTATGTATGTATGTCTGTTTGCATGTCTGCTTAAACTTTCAATAGAGGCGATGGATTTTACCAAGATCAGTATCGTTTTAAAGTTCGGTCTTTCATACAACAAATATCGAAAAATTGCCTAAAAACATTAATATCTTCCCCTTCAACTAGGCACTTTTCTACAGGAGGGGGGTCACTTTTTTTGGTTATATTTTTGAAAGTTATACTCTCCTTTAGATTGTCTAACCTTAATTTTAAAAAATGTCGCTTCCGGTTTGGCAGTGGTCGTAACAGCATAAACGTTAGGTTTTACCCCGTTCTTTTCCTCCTTTGCGGTTCGAGCCTGCCTTCCTATTACCACTTTTTTTTTTTTGATCAACATACACATCCAAACACCCGGACAACGCCGGGCGCCCATGCTAGTATATATATATATATATATATATATATATATATATATATATATATATATATATATACATATATATATATAATTATTTTATATAATTAAACACCTACAGACACTAGTGCTTCATCCTTTTAGGAATCTTCAGTGGAGGGTGTCATGATTAACACCAGTCGATAGATTTGAACCCGGCGACACAAGCCATCTTTGGCTTGATTAGCAAGGACCGTATCCATTAACCAAGTGAAATAATGTTGAAATTAAAAAATTTTATTTTTAAATGTTTTTAAGTCACTCAGAGTGATCTAATCGTTATCCGATGATCTATGCATAAGAGCTAAATTGATCGACTTAATTCAACTGAAAGTGTTCAGTGATAAGAAACGAGTTTCTTAAAGGGGCTTACATAATTATTTACTATAATAATTCAATACCTACATACAATAGTGTTCCATCCTTTCACACACACACACACACACACACACACACACACATATATATATATATATATATATATATATATATATATATATATATATATA
Organism: Euprymna scolopes; assembly: GCF_053919585.1. NCBI lineage: Eukaryota > Metazoa > Mollusca > Cephalopoda > Sepiida > Sepiolidae > Euprymna > Euprymna scolopes. The sequence goes on from NC_136483.1 coordinate 161,807,101, forward strand.
TATATTACCTACATATATACTACTCTTCCGATTTACATATTGCATCTACTTTTAATTATTTTTTACCATATTATCTAATACTTCATTTTCATTTCATATCTAAATGTTATTAAGCCAGTTTTTTAATTTTTGCATTTTGTATAATCCTGGCCTTTCTCTTCTGATGACAAGCATTTAGCTTCGAAATGCCATGGCCTAAAGTTTTTATTCTCAATTTCCCCTTCACTTTTTCTTATTGTTCTGATGATATAATAAAGCTATGCATAACTTTTATTCCTCATCTTTCATTTAATATATTTTTTTGCTCCTTTTAATAGTGTTGGGCTTTTCTTATCTTCATAAGCTTTGCTCTGTTAAAGATTTACTCTTTGACAATATAATTATATAGATATTTCCCTGTATAGACATATCTTTATATAAAATTAGGTATGTGTATATGTTTATAGATTTCTATGAATAGGATCCACTCCTAAACTAAATTAACTGATCATTATGAATTTTTAAACCCAACTATTAGACATAATGGTGGATAAGGTGACTAATATTTATTTTAATTTAGTGTGATGCAAACCCTGACTTTGTTTTTTTGTTTTTTTTTAAAGAGTCACCACTTATCAAGGCCAGGAGGCCACTTGATTGAGGATAAGAGTTAATGAGTGTGCAGTAGTCAATGGGACAATATCATAGCAATCATTAGTAGTGGAAATTTGGTAAATTGGATTACTTAAGGGGACGGCTCATCAAGAGCTTGTTCGCGTTCGACTTGAAGACGACCATATTGTAGTCAGTTGGAAAGCAAGAAAATGGAACAGAGTTCCTCGGGCGTGCAGTTCTAAGAAAGAAGCTTTGTTCATGGAATCTATGTTTAGGTTTAGGCACAGACAACGAGTAGGGGAAATTATTGATAGTGGTTTCAGCTAGAGGAGTGTTTCTTGTGAAAGTCAGGCCAAGGGGGGCCATAGATTGGAGTTCAGACGAGCAAACAAAATGAGCTCCTGAAGAAAAGTTAACAAACTATGTTAATAATTCACAAAAACTGGTCTCCTTTTACTGATAAAACTCATTATCGCTAACTAATGAGAAAAAAATCAATTTCAGAAATTTCTGATATCGTTCATAAGTATAAAAATGTTGTCCATTTTGTAATTAACGTGTATAAAACTGATAAAATGTCAGATGCAAAACTAAGCCACTATGGTTTCAGATGAGCATTGTCTGAACATAGCGGTTTCAATCCTACCCAAGCTGACCAGAGGATTAGTTGGCCAAAACCTGGTGAGATTACTATGGAAGGCAGTAATTATTAGGGATACAGTTACAAGTCTCAGTACTCCTATCTCATCCCAGTTAATTACCTGAAGAAGGCCAGAGGATGAGTTGGCCGAAACATGGTGAAACAACAACTATGAAGATGAGAATAAATACGAATGAATACTTAAATATTTCAGTTTTTCATTAAATTTGATTCATAATTATGTAAAATTCTCTTAATTTCAGTTTCATTTTAAAATACCATAAGCCTAAATCTTAAATTTAGATATTCTCTAGAATCAAAATGTAATCAATTTTAATCAAAATTGGAATAATTATTCTAGACATAAGGTAAAGTAGCATTATATGTTAATTTTAATCTTCATTTGGAGATATAAAATAGGTGCAAAACTTATATATATATATATATATATATATATATATATATATGTATATATATATATATATATATATATATATATATGTATATATATATATATATATATATATATATATATACTAGCATCGATACCCAGCGTTACTCAATTCGGTTTGGACAGAGCTGCTATACTAAGAATATTGAGCACCCCCATCCTCCGAAAAGAATGGAAGGAGTAGGTGGCAACCTGGACTCCCCCCCCCCTCCTTTAAAAAAAAATGAATCAAAACAACATTTGTTTCAATAAAAATAGCAGCGAATGCCTGTCCAACCCCCCCCCCCCCCAAAAAAAAAAAATTAACCACATAGGCAGGCTCGAACCTGAAACGCAAAAGAGAGAAAGAAGTTAAAAAGTTAAGTGGCAAACACTTTTGCCAATCATACCATGACAACTTATGACGTCATGACCCTAAAACAATGATGCTTATAAGCATAAATGTGTATGTGACTTGCAAAAAATGGCGTCGTAAAAAGTGACCCTTTCCTCTCTTGCAAGAAATGGTCCAGTTGACCACCACAGAAGTAATCTTTTTTTTTTAATTCTCAGATATTATGTGCCCGAGAGATTGCTCTTTCAGATGGTACCAGTTTCAACTCAGTCCAATGCAGCTGACGAAAGTTTTTAGTGGATATACAAACACACACACAAACACATAAACCAACATTTGAGACTTACATAATAGATAAGACAACAGAGGAATTAACTGTAAACAAGTTTCTAAAAAAATCGATGTCAGTAATAATAATTCAAAATAAATTTAATTAATTATATTATCAATATAAACCAACTTTAAATAACAATCTATATATATAAAAGCGAAAATGTATGCATGTATGTATGTTTTCAATTGGACTGTTTTCTCGTCGGTTGTTTGGAAAATTATGTGCGAGTTTGTTAATATTATTGTCATGTGCTACAGAAGAATGAGTCTAAAATAAACTTTATTTAAAAAAAAAAAAAAAATCCAAGCGTCTTTAAATCGTTTTCAGTTGGACTGTTTTCGCGTCGGTTGTTTGGAAAATTATGTGCGAGTTTGTTTATATTATTGTCATGTGCTACAGAAGAATGAGTCTAAAACAAACTTTATTTAAAAAAAAAAAAAATCCAAACGTCTTTAAATCGTTTTCAGTTAGACTGTTTTCTCGTCGGTTCGTACGTTGATTTGTTTGGAAAATTATGTGCTAATCACTTATTATTTATGACTTTTGGACTATTTATTCATGTGTATTTTGCATGTATATGTGTGTGTACGTATGTGTGTGCATGTGTGTATATGTGTATATGTGTGCCTCTACGTGATTATGTTTGTATGTGTGTACACAAGCATATTTATGTTGGCGTACATTTGTATGTACGCATGTGTTTATTTCCATATGTATGCAGGGTGGAGGGGGCTCCCGTAAGCCATGGTGAAGGCAACCCCTCTAGGAGAAGCAAATCTGTGAGTTAAAAAACATAAAGCGGGAGATCAGTACCCGCATTAAGCTGGTCTTCAGTTTGACTTGTTGCTGGCTATCTTGCTCTTGCTTGTTGCTGGATGTCAACATTTTGAACCGAGAGAGAGATGTAGCTGTTGTACAAAGATAAAACTCTGTAACACCATCAGGTATAGATACTCTCTCAGGCATTTGTCTATAAAAAAAAAAAAAAAAATAGTTCTATTGCTATGGAAAAGTTGTGACGCGTGTAGGTCTGAAATCCTGGAAGCATGTAATAATTGATCTGCCATCATTATATGTATCTATGTATAGGTGTATGTATATTTATGTACATGTGTATGTATATGTGTGTATATCTATGTGTATATGTATGTATATATGTATGTGTATATATGCTTGTGTGTGTATGTATGCATGTGCATGTATGTATATAGGCATGTGTATATGTATTTATGCATGTGTGTATGTATGTAGATGTATGCATGTGTATGTATGCATATATATGTGTATGTATGTAGATAAGTGTATGTATATATGTATGTGCATATGTGTACGTATGGATATATGTATGTATATGTATGTGTGTATGTATGTATGTATATCTGTATGTATGCATGTGTGTTTGTATACGTATGTATGTGTATTATTCATGGTGTATGTATATATGTGTGTATGTTTACAGATATGTATGTGTGTATGTGTAGATATGTATATTTGCATTTATATATATATATATATGTATGTATGCCAATGTCTTGTGTATGTTTATGTATGTATAAGTATGTCTATGTATGCATATATGTAATGTATATGTATGTATGCATATATGTGGGTTATTTGTATGTGTGTATGTGTATGCATGTGTATATATGTATGCATTCGTGCATGTATATATATGTATATACACCAGTGATCATCTTCAGTGTCATGTCTGCTTGTGCGTGTGAATTTTGCCGGCAGGACTAAAGTCATTTTCGGCTCATGGACTTTCAGTACCTGAGGGAGTGGCACTCGTCTGACAAGACGTTGCAATCATCATGTATGTATGTGTGTATGCTTGTGTGTCTGCTAAAAACTTTCGCAGACACAACAAAAATTCACAAACTCGGTATCATATCGAAGCTCCATCCTTCGCTAAAAAAATATCGAAAAATTGGCCAAAAACGTCCATTTTTTTCACCCCGAAATCGACAATTTTTGACGGAGGAGGGGGGTCAACAAAAACGGCCCTCTCGACCGGTTCTACGCATGCGCCAGATGACGTCATGACCTGATTTACTTTAAATAGTTGAAAAACTGATCAAATCTCATGTATGTCGTGTTAGGTCAGTTGATTAGCGTGTTAGTTCATTATCTAAACGTTTTGGGTTCGAATTGTGGTGTGAGATGTCTTTCTTTTTTTTTCGATTTTTTAAATTTAAATATTGAACCAGTGTTATTTAAGCCATTTTCACGTAACGTTCGTTTTTCTGTTTTTTTTTTACTTCGCTTATCCATTATTAGTGAAGAATTTTACGTAAATTGAACACCCACACATTGATGCTCCTCCAACAAAAATTCGGCAAATGTGTATTTCAGCGGCGTAAATTCAAGTTTTACACTAGTGGTGGCCATAAGGTCGGTGATCATTATACGTTAAATTATTATAGAAAAGTGATACCCCACTTTCTTTAAACTGACATTTCTTCATATCTTGGAAACTACTCGTTTGCTGGAATTTTAAACGTTATTTTCGTTTTTAACATCCTCAAAAAATTATAAATGTCTTAATTTTCCAAGTTTTTTTTTTTCTATAGTGTGGAAAGTCGATTGTCTGCCCCCTTGCCGATCTTATATTCCCAACATTCCCAACAGGTGTCGCTAGCAGTCTATCATTCAAAAACAAAATGGTGGGAAGTTTTTCTTTGATAAAATGTCTCATAATATTTGATTTTCTTAAATAAAAAAAAAGTACTTGATCGATTTACGCAATTTTTGGAATATGACATTTTCATGCAGTGACATTATAAAGATTTTTTTTCAGATTTTTATAGTAAAAATAGTGGACCATTTATAGACTTGCACCTACCTTTTTAAAGAGCGTGACTTATTGTCGTTAGGTTTAGGTTTTAATCTCAGCTCGAGTAATTTTTTCTAATTACAAGAAGTGGGCTGTTTAGAAAAAACATAATACTCACATGCACATATTTCAGTTTCTTTCCGCTTATTTACTAAATTTAAAAAAAAAATTAACATTACATTTAATACTGGACAACGCTGGGTACATTTGCTAGCATATATAAAAGCGACAGTGTGTGTGTGTGTGTGTGTGTGTGTGTGTGTGTGTGTGAGGACACTTTTTCAACCTATACACTCAATGAATTTTTGATCTACTGGCTTGAAATTTGGTATATAGGATATTCAGACATGTGAAAAAAAACCAATCGATTTTCATCTGGAGAAAAGGGCTGCTGATGGGTTAAAATTGAAAAATTGGTAAATTTTAAGAATAAGTAGATTTGAAAACACTTTTTAAAGTCGTATCAGGCTGGCCTAATAGTTATCGTACTTGATTCACTGCCTTTAGGTTTAAGTTCATATCTCAGCTCGAATATTTTTTTATTTTACTTACAAGAAGTAAACTGTTTAGAAAAAACATAATACTCGCATGCACATGTTTCAGTTTCTGTATGAATTAAAATATAATATTTATGCATATTTTATGACCGAGTAACGCTGGGTGGCCCGACCTGCTAATATATATATATATATATATATATATATATATATACAGAGTTAGACAGAGAGAATTTCCTAGAAAGTAAATGAAAAGCTGAATGTATTATTGATTAAAATCATGTAAAGTGAAACAAAAAATGTACCGATCAGAATTTTGCAAATATCTGCAGAGTTATTCCCCTTAGACTAATGAAAAATATTGGTGGACTCGTACAATACAATTTCCAAATATTTTTGCTTACAATTTATTTAAAAATATAAAAATGTTTACTGATTATTCTCGATTAAAGAGGAAAGTTTTCAAATGATAAAATTTTTAAAAACTTTCGAATAAATTACTTGTTTAATTTTTAGCAGAGAATTCGCTATTTATATTTGTAAAACATTAAAAAAAAAAAAACTTTACAAAAGCAATCCAACTTTCCAACTTCCAGCATGTCAGTTGGTCTCCACATATGCTAATTTTTTAGTCACACATGCAGATCAGTCCCATCTATAAAAGTCTACAATCATGAAGAGAAACTCCAAGATGTCAACTATGTTAATGCTATAACCTCCATAATAGGGCAACTTTTTCGTACAGCACTCTGCTTTACTCTTGTAGACACAAATAGGTCAAGTCTGTGCACAAAATATAATATTTGTCTAATTCCAGAATGCCAACTATGTCAATGATCAAAATTCTATAATAAGGCAGCTAGTTCGTGCGGATTATAGACATGAAATAGTAGTATGCAGAGATTGTTAACTATTTTACTTAATAGTTTTGTCATAAAGGTGTCGCGGACGCCGATTAGGGTCCGCGTTAATGTTGCAAACTCAGAAAGTATAATAATAATAGTGATAAATGGTGATAGTGATAGTGTTAAGAATCAGAAGAAGAATCAAGTGTAAAATGGAGCTCAAACAAACAAGCAAAGATGACTGAGATGAATGGATAAATTAAATACAAAATTTATTTTTTATAAAAGATTGTAAATGGAAAAGAAGATATGAAAGTTTCTTCTTGATCGAAAGTCTCTCTCTCTGACTGAGATAATTCAATGTTTTTCCATGTAATAAAAAAGACAGTTCCTCAACTGAGGTATAAAAAGATCTACATGTGATGAAGTAGAAAAGTCCTGCAACTGAGGTAAGTGAATGTTTTTTTTATGTATTAAAATAATCAAGAAAAGTCCTTCGGCTGAATTAATTGAATGTTCTGAAGGAGACAAGTAAGAGTTCTTGTTTAGAAATAACCACTCTTTTAAAGAATTAAACTATAAAAAGTCCACCGCTTACTCAGCGGGGAGATAGAAAAGGGTAATAAAAAGTCCATTAGGGTTGCAAGTCCGTATCCACGTGGAGGAATTAATTGATGGGTGCGCGTGTGTTTAACGTCCAAACACAGACGTATGTTGATGTTTACGCCATGGTGTTCAAAGGTTCGACTGCGTTTTGGGCAAAAAGATGCCCTTTTTATACTTGTCCGACCGGCTCCAGAGAGGCATTCAGAAAAAAATATTTTTTTAAATTTGTTTTCCCTGTAATCCGATTGGATGAAAAGAATAACATTCTTATGGCGTAAGATGCCTTAAATGACGTCCACACGAACAACTGAAATTTCGTTTAAGAACTGAATTTATGTGGGTGGGCAAAGGAAAATGTACGCACAGCTGAAACGATGCTTATACATCCACGCGCGCGCAACTGGGTTTTACTGTTAAGGCAGCACGCCATTATTTTGTTTTTGAGTAGATTCGATGCGTGTGCGTCGGGGCTACGACAAAGGTACCAAATTAAATTCAGATGGAAATTAGCTTTGCATTTAATTTTACCATCATCACTAATACCAGAAATCATAAAAAAAAAGTAGTGAAATATCTTACCTTGTTTTATAAAAAAAAGAAAGAAATATATATACATACATATTTATTAGTGGCCTGGTAAGATCACAGGAGAGACAACCGAAGCGGCAAAACCAAAGCTGTCTGCCAGGACACTATATATATACAAATGTAGGCAAATTTGAGTATATTTTATTAGTTTGAAAATATAGGTTTTTTTATCAATTGCCATAAAATTTAACCATAGAATGGTATCATAATCTTCAAAAAGCCTGAAAATTTTCATATAGTTTCGCCCCATAAAACCAAAGATATAAGCATTTCAATAATAAATTTGGCTACGAATATATATATTTGTAGTCATCGACATACAGTCCTGTTTCGTTGTATCACAACTCATTAGTGCCGCTAGACTAGCACCCCTCCCAAGCTAAGGATTGAACCTAGAACCATAGTGTTGATAGTCAGCAGTTCTACTGATCGATTCACGAGAGCGGTGCCAGAAAATAACCTTGCCAAATGTCTATTTTAAGCAAACATTCGCCCACCACTTTTATAGTGCTTAAACCGCTTATTTACAAAGAAACAGCGTGCCTCGCATTTTTCAGCCAATTAAGTAGCGAGTGAGATTATTTATGACAGTGCTCTATCCAAAGAGGGGGGGGGGCTTTAAATATATTTGTAGTCATATATTCATATATATATTTCCCCAAAATATCTGGCCTTGATGGAGGGGAAGATTAATACTTGTTGCTATGGTTTCAAATGATCTTATAGAAATGAGACAATGAAATGGAGTTTCATTCTATATTAATAAACAAACTTTATTTGTTATCTTCGTTACTAGCATTAGTAGAAGAGAGAAACGGGTTAGTAGGTTGAAGTGTCCTTGTGTAAAGATAGAATTAATATATTGCCGGCTTGTTGAGGAGAGAACAGCTCAGTCCTCACATGTTTATAGCTAGTAGTTGCCGGAACAACGGAAGCCGATTAAAGGAGAAAGAAAGGGCAAAGTCTTCAGTGTATTAATGTGTTGTCGTGGGTGTGTGGCGGTGTATATTCTTTAGCATGATAATGAATGTCCGTCTGGGTACCGCACGTGGAAACAAATGGTAGTTAGAAGAGAGCCATTGTTAGTTTATTGTACTCGCGTTCAGCTGGGGACTTTTGCCCCAGGCAAATGTCTGCTGCCCGGCAGAGTCGGAATAAAAAAGGGTTGAGAGTTTCAAATTTTGCCTTTTTATATACTCCGTCACGGGAATGAGAGCTGGCTTGTGATTGGACAAGCCAGGAGGAAATAGATTTCAAATCTCAAATCGTGATTATTAGCTTCTGCCTGTGATGTAGCAAGTGTCGGCTGCTACAATCTGAAATAACAGCAAGGGGAGACTTGATTCCAAAACTTTCTCATATGTTATATCTCCTTTCTTTTGGAAATAGTGTACACTTATGAATATCTCCAGTATCAAATAATTTTTATACCCTGTGAAATTTACATTATCTATGAAAACCAACGAGAGGAGTCTATCTGTAGGTACAAAAATAATTATATATATGTATATATATATATATATATATATATATATATATATATATATATATATATACATAATTATTTTTGTACCTACAGATATCTGTCTATCTGTAGGTACAAAAATAATTATATATATATATATATATATATATATATATATATATATATATAATTATTTTTGTACCTACAGATAGACTGCTCTCATTGGTTTTCATATATATATATATATATATATATATATATATATATATATATATATATAAAGGCATGCTTGGTTAAAAACAACAGTTTTCTTTCTTCTTTATATTTGTGTTCATTTTCTTGATCTGTTGAGCATTTTTTCTCGTTTTAGCTGGTAAGTTGTGTATTAGGTTGTGAGTGATTTATTGTCAGCCATTTTCCTCTAGTGCTTTCAATCAAAAAATCATTCAGCAAGCTAATACACAACTTACCAACTGAAACCAGAAAAAATGCTCGACAGATCGAGAAAAATCAACAGAAAAATACAGAAGAAAGAAAATTATATATATATATATATATATATATATATATATATATATATATATATATATATATATATATATATATATATATATATCCCCGAAACAGTGTTTCATGGTAAACAACTGATGATCCCTTGAAAAATAAATTATTGGTATTATAGTAAATTCGAGAGCGAGTTGATGCAGTGATTGCAGGTGATTAAATGACTTACTGACTAGATGGTTTTCTAACGAATGATAAAAAATATTTTTTTGTATAGTTTTAAAGGTTAAAAACTTCCAAGACATATATATATATATATATATATATATATATATATATATATATATATATATATATATATATATATGTCTATACACACAATATTTTCATGGGGTTAATTCCTATTTCCAAAAGTTTGGAAATTCATTTGAGTTAAAAACAAAATGCATACTCAAGTCGGATTATTCTGTCTTTTGTTCTCCCATGACGAAACATTCTCTTATTCACCTAAGGAGCAGAAGTTCTTTTAATCTTTTTCTGTTCCAACTGACAACAAACTCACAATCAAATGAGGCAACATTCAGAAACAAAAGACTCATCTTGAATAAAAAAAAATTAATCTTTGTCAGCTTGAACTTCAAACAGCACCTAAATTTGCATAGTTTTATTATTCTTGTATCGAAAAGGTTCCAGGTTGTGTACCAGTGCTTCTCTATAACAGACACAGGCCAACCATGGGCACTTATTTCTATACCCCCCACACCATTACCACAGTATACTAGCAGGAAGACCTGGCGTTGCTCAGGATTGAATGAGAATCACTAATATGTACTTTTTCAATATGCTCACAACACTGGATTACTGTCTTTGATGTTACTGCTCCTGTAGAGTGGAGATATTGTTCCTTGAGTGTGTCGAAAGGAGATAGCCACTTTGCTGAATTGACCATGTCTGTATGTATTTGATTTGAATGTTAAAAAAAAACTCACAAAAGTTTGAAGAAAGCACTAACGTCTTCTTTGCAATGATCTAAATTAATCTTTTATAGGGACATATAGAGACTGGAACATAAACATGTAAAACAATTTTGTCAGCATTATAGTACTGATATAGTAGTCCCAGTTTGTCTTGAGCTTGCATATTGTCTGCCACCATTTCTTGTACGGAAACGAGGAAGACAATACGTTCACTTGTCAGATTTGTGTCTCAACTCACACGGGTTTGCATTTTAGCACTTTTATAAATAAACGTATGGTCGCAGGAAAAATACAAAAAAAAAAAAGAGGTGATAAAATTTATATATAAGGTGCCTTGAATAAGTTTCCAGACATTTTTGTACAGGCATTTAAAATTTTCATAGACTCTTGAAAATTCAGTATGTTATCGCTATACATCTACTGATATGACTGACCAATTTTTATGATTTCAGGTTCAAATGAACAGCTACAGCAGGAATTGGAATACACCCTACTAAAGCCTGATTATCACAGATGGTGAATTTCAAAAATGCAATCTGGAGATGAGGACGCTTTCAAAAAACGATATGCAATAAAAATTTGTTTTAACTTGGATAAAATGTCACAGAAACGTATGGAATGCTCCGGACTGCTTTTGGACCATCTTGCATGAATCGAGGATCAGTTTTTGAGTGGCATAAGAGATTCAAGGAAGTTAGGGAGCCTGTGAGGGATGATGAGAAATATGAGAGGATTAAGGAAGTCAGAACACCAGAGTTGATTGGCTAAATAAAGAATTTCATGGATAAGGACCATCGTGTGTCTATAGAGACAATAAGTGCACAGTTTGATGTCAGTGTAGGAACTGTACACACAATTATTCGCAGGAAACTGAAAATGTGGAAGATTTGTGCAAAGTTTGTTCAAGGGTGCTCAGAGAAGATCACAGACTATTTGACCACACTCCTCATAGTCCAGACCTTGCTCTCTGTGACTTTTGGTTATTTCCTAAACTCAAGGAAAACCTTAGAGGTTGTTGGTCGTTATGAGACAATTGAGAAGATGAAAGAGGCATTAACACGCTCACACAAGAGGACTTCCATGAGGCCTTCCAGAAATTGTTGGAACGGTACAAGCGTATTGCAACCGGAGGCGATTACTTCAAAGGGGACTAGAGTTTTATGTGTGTACTATCAATAAAAGTGCTCATATGAAAAATCTCTGGAAACTTATTAAAGACACCTCATTCTTTTAATCTCTGTTTGTTATCAAGATGCTTCTAGTCTCTTTATGTTGGTCTGTTGGCGGTACAGCTGAACTGTTGGGTCGTCTGTCATGATGGTTGGTTAGTACGTCAGTTAACAGTGTTTCTACATAACGGGCTTCTGGGAATTGAATGACGTATGTTCTGCTCGGGTCTTTTTATAACCCCAAGGGGGCTTCTGGTCAGCTACGGCTGACTTGGGGAAGATTTGGATGAGGAATGTTTTGGTTAGTTGAGAAAGAAACATTATTATTTTTATTTTTCACAAGAACTTGTGTGCAGAGCCTATGCTCAGATGGTATTTTTAGTCATTTGGGAGTCGGGTTAGGAGAGTTTCGCTGTACAGATGGTAAACAGACGATGTTACAAGATGGTTACTCAGCACATTGGAACGAGTGAGGAAAGTTCCATTTCTACATACATAGAAGAGAAAGTAGATCTTTTGCCATGTCTACACCTCTCTACGTTTGTTTCACTCATTAATATAGTCAGAAGAAATAACATATTTTTGGGGGGGGGGGGTCGTTACCAAAATAATGTAATAAATATATAAAAAAAAAAAAATGGGGGAGAAAAATAAAGCAAAGGGAAGCAAAATACCAACAGACCAAATGAAAACTAGATCTGAAAAGTATGTTAATTTTGTTCAAGTTTTATTAAATAGAAATAAAATGCTATTGCTTTTATTTCCCAAAGCTAGGATCAAATTACCCTTAAAGCACCAATTACAAAAAATAAAAAAATAGAAACTTTTGGAATAGTAAAGGAAGAGGACTGAGTAGAGAGCATGCAGACAAACGGAAGACAATAATAGCTGAAGTAAACTTTATTCTGCTAACAAATTTACATATGTATTTACAGCCACTAGCGTACATTAACTAATATGATGACTTTTAAAATGTACAAACAAAGGGGTGCAACTCCGCACCAAACAGCAAGAGAAAGTGACTGGAGAGTTCCAGTAATTCATCACATAAACCGACATAAAAAGGGTCTCTATTTGAGAGACTATTCCAGAAGTAGGTCGATCGACTGGAGCGACAGAGTCCAATTTATTGTCCAAACAATAGCAAGAAATTATAGGAAGAAACAAGGAAAATATTTGTTATCTATATATATAAAAGACAAAATGGGCACGAAAGTGTTTAAAATAAAAGAACAATCTTACTTGACATAAAAACCTGAAAAGCAAGAAGCATGCAAACATATAAAAGGTCTTTAAATGTTCTCTTCTTTCAGCCTTTCTCTTTGAGAGATGCTCTCTCAATCTTCTCGGATCTTCTGGTCCTGAGGTTTTTTTCTTTTAAATAAAAAATTGTCCTTCTCCAAAGGGGAGTTCTTTCATTAATCACTTTGAATTAAATTATCTTCTAAAACTGTATCTTCTTTGAAGTTCCTTGAATAAAGAGGGAATTTCTTTTCCTGGAAGTTGTATGGGGACAGCCGATAACCTGCCCGTCTTCATTGTCTTTAAAAGGGGTTCCGTGGAATCTTCTAGGGCTTTTTGACCCTAATATTCTTTCTTTTGGAATAAAAATGGTCCTTCAAAGAGTATTTCAACAAATGAATTCGCCTTCTGTATAGCTTTCTTGCTATTAAAAGGTCTCTTTTCGAAAAGTAGTTTCTCTGAAACTCTTTTAATTCCACCTTTGGGTAAGGTTTTTTAGCCTTTTAATTAAAGGGGAATGATATGTTGAAATTTTAACAGAGTATCCTTGAAAGGCTAAGTAAATACTGAAAATATTTACATAACATTTTATGTAGATACATAAAATAAAAAATCATATATATATATATATATATATATATATATATATATTATTTGTTTTGGTTTTTGTGATACTTTTTTGAATAAATTCAATTATTTACGAAAGTGCATTTTTACCTAAATGCGAGTTGGAAATAATTTTTCCTTCAACTAATTTGGTACCCCCACATGGGGAGAGCGTTATATATATTGTTTTTAAAATATAATTATCCACTGACACGTGTTTCGTCATCTCTGATGAGTCGTAGACAACAAAACACGTGTACATGGATAATTATATTTTAAAAACAATATATATATATATATATATATATAGAGAGAGAGAGAGAGAGAGAGAGAGAGAGACTAAGCCATTTCTGACAATGCAACGATTAATCTCCAAAACTTTATTAATTAGTGCTAACATTTGAAAAGTAATATCTATTTCCTACCCTATTTGAATGCCTCCATTGATGGATACCTGAGGCTATCGTTAACCTCTTCTGATCCTCAATGCAATGCCAATGCTCAAGAGACTAAAGAGATACTCTACTATATAAGGCTATAAGGTTGTCATTTAGGTACTGAAAAAATTGTAGTAGCTGAAATTGGAGGAAGAAGGTGAAAAAGAGGAAGGCGCTGTGCAAAGGTCCCTTGAGTACATTATTGCCTGCACCTTTCCCTCACAAGAAAATATACAATGATCCTGATTGCTAAACATGTTGACCGCTGCTCAGCTTAATAGTAAAAACGTTTAAAAGAAACAAAAATTCTCAAAGAAGCTGAAATGCCTGAAAGCTCCCTGCATTTGTATCTTATGCATATGGAAGATGTTCAATGAATATATACTACATCAACGTTCTGATCCCCATCTGGCATCAATTAAAATGAATGGCTCTCGTCTTCAGGAGGCCTCAAGTTTTGACAGGCTTCTGGGCTTGACCTTTACTCCTGATCTTAAATGGAATACGTACATCAAATCTGTTGCCAAGGCCGCTGGAAAAATGGTCGGATCCTTCTATCGATCCAGTAGATATCTCACTGCTGATGCAATTCTCTATCTATATAAGAGCCAGATACGTCCAAGGATAGAATACTGTTGCCACATATGGGCAGGAGCTGCTAGAAAAGACTTGTCCTGCCTTAATAGGGTTCAAAATAAACTTTGTGGCCTGGTGGGAGATGTCCTTTTCTCTTCGCTGCAACCTCTATCTCACAGAAGAGATGTTGCGAGTTTGTCTCTGCTTTATCGTTATTTTCATGGAAAGTGTTCGACTGAGCTTCAATCTATGGTCCCCCCTCGCCAAACTTTCACAAGAAACACTAGACTAGCTGAAAACATTATCAATAATTTTCCCCACTCTTTATCTGTGCCTAAACCTAAACATAGATTCCATAATCAAAGCTTCTTTCTTAGAACTGCACGCCTGTGGAATTGTCTTCCGTTTTCCTGCTTTCCAGCTGTCTATAATATGGTTGTCTTCAAGTCCAACGTGAACAAGTTTCTGATGAGCCGTTCCACTTAAGTTAACAAATTTACCGAACTTCCATTACTATCGATTACTATGTTGTCTACTACTACTCTACACTCTTTAACCCTTATCCTTGAGTGGCCTATTGGCTTTGATAAGTGGTGATGCCTATGTAAAAAAAAAAAAATAATAATAATAAAAAAATACTACCTATGATGATTTACGGCAATGAAACATAGGCCCTGATGTCTCACCAAAGTGAACTGTTGGTAATAGCACAAAAGAAGATGGAGAGGCATCACTCTACAAGACAGAAAGACAAACATCTGGATCCGGCTAACAAACAAGAGTTATTGACATCAATACTGCCATCAAAACATCCAAACACAGATGGGTAGGGCACGTAGCCAGATAACATGACAACAGATGGTCTATCAGGACAATGGAATGGACACCTCGTGAACATAAGAGGCCAAAGTGAAGACCAAGTACAAGATGGAGGGACGACCTGATACAACACATGAGTCCCACATGGCAGTGGATAGCTCGAGACAAAGATAGATGACTAAAGTCCAGGGAGGGGTTCCTCATTGAGTGATAAAACCCTTATTGATTGACATATGGTTTAAATTGTTGGCACTTTTACACTATTAGGACAAAATTTTGTAGATGATACATGGAATTTTCAGATAAAAAAAATGGTTTCTACTAATTTTTTTTGTCAGTTCTAATAAATTACAATGGTAGCTTCCAAATTATGTAGTCGGAATTACCTGAATTATTAAAAAAAACAACTTTAATCGTGTTAGCAGGTGAAAAATTGTGGCCATCTTGTTTAAACTGAAATGGAAAATTACCTCCCTTTTGAAATCTTCTGTGTCTTATCAAATTCTATTTTTTATTTTCATTAATAAATAATTTTCTACCTTATCGATTTTCGTAATTTTTGGATATAATCATCTTAAAAGTACGAGGAATATGTAAATACGATTGTTTTCATGTGAAATTTAGTATTACAATTTCTAAAATTTCGTCCTATTAGTGTAGAAGCACCAAATTTTCTTTAAAATCAGATATATGCATTTGAAGTTTTTTGCCCAAAAGGCAGGGACATGTATGTAATTTGTGGCATGTAAAGAGTAATGTGGAGATTCAGGATCACTTTAATTCTAAAATTTTATATACATTTCATAAAAATAAGATATATATGACGTTTTAAAGGAGTTTCAGCTCCCACAACTCCCTTAGGTTAGGAGGGCACTTACAGATTCAACTTCCATTTTTTCCCCTAAAAAATTTCACACCTATGTTTGAAATTTCATAAAAATAAGATATATTTGAAATTTTAAGGGAGGTATGCCCAGATAGATGATTTAGAGGTACACTTAGAGATACTGGAACACTTCCATTATCGTCCCTGGCATTGTCGTGAGAATCACAAGGATGAAATGTAGAAAATTCTGTGTAGCTTAATTGCCATATATATTTTCCAAACTTACTACATAGCTCTACTTACGTATCGAACACTGTTGAAGTAAATACTGAAAATATTTACATAACATTTTATGTAGATACATAAAATATATATATATATATATATACATATATATATATATATATATATATATATATATATGAGCAAACAGTTAATAAAATATGTTAAAAAACACTTTGAAATGAGTTAAAAACATATTTAATCTGAAAAGGAAACACTAGATAAATGGATAGTCCTTAATCCGCGGAGTTTCAAAGAAATACTCTCCTTCTCATCAGAGGGTAGGAATTAGCAAAATGCGGGATCGGATTTTGCATGCAGAAGTATTTGATGAAACAACAAGTAAGTCAAAGATCTTACTTGAAAACAAAATAAGTTAAGCAGAGGGAATATGGTAAAGAAAAAGGTGATTACACATGAATGGATAGTCAGGTGGAAGATAAAAAATATGAATTAAATATTTACGAAAGTGCATTTTTACCTAAATGCGAGTTGGGAATAATTTTCCCTTTAACCAATTTGGTACCCCCACATGGGGAGAGCGTTATATATATTGTTTTTAAAATATAATTATCCACTGACACGTGTTTCGTCATCTCTGATGAGTCGTAGATGACGAAACACGTGTCAGTGGATAATTATATTTTAAAAACAATATATATATATATATATATATATATATATATATATATATATATATATATATAAAAAAGCTCTATATATATATATATATATAGAGAGAGAGAGAGAGAGAGAGAGAGACTAATCGCTAACCTCTTCCCATCCTCAATGCAATGTCAATGCTCAAGAGACTAAAGAGATACTCTACTGTAATGCGTGTCTTAAGTTTAGATAAAATCAAACAAATAATTCACACGTGTAATTATGAAAAAAATAAAATGCAGGTCTAAGTTATCTCCCTTTGAAAGGTAAATCACCGTCGTATAAAAGATAAGGAGGTAAAAAAATAACAAAATACAAAAAAATTATAACGACACATTTGAGAAAAAAAAATCAGTGTGTCTTATTTCTTGATATATTCGCCTGGTTCACCGTAAAAGATGGTAAAAATTCTTACGGAGGATTCTCAGTTTCAAACCGAGTTGGCCAATGCTGGAACAAAATTAGTAGTCGTTGATTTTCATGCAGAATGGTAAGCTAACCACATGGTTATTCGTACCTTTTTTTTCTACACACGGCGATGACAGGCTTTTAAAAATGGCACAACAATAATCCATTATTCATTCCTTTTCTTTTCATTTCATCATCTCCGTTTTATTATTGTTATTTTTTTAAAATTTATATTGTAATTTTTAAATGATCTTCTAAAATTTCTATTTAATATTGTTTTTATTATATATTAGACCTAAAATTGTGACTATCCCTGTGTATGCGTTTCTCGCCGCTACGTGACTTGCTTGCACGTTTTACATATTTGGTTCCAAGAAATCTTTATGGTGTACGTACCCATCATTGAACCAAAAAGTGACATATTCCAAAAATCGCGTAAATTGATCAATCAGTTTTATTTTTTGTAGAGAAAATCATTTTTAAACGGCTTAAAGCGATTGATGTGTAATCGTTAGCATTACTAGGTTGATCTCGCAAGTTTGGATTGTTCTGGACTTACCTGCCCTAGTTTTTTTTCTTTTCTTTTTTCTTTTCCTAGATGACGACGTGACGGTGCCTTTTTACTTATAAAATTTAATTTTCTCTGTTAAAATAAAACTACTCGATTAATATATGTGATTTTTGGAACACATCTTCATTCCGTGACGGCTACGTACACCGTAATTATTTATTTCTGTATTTCCGTTTTTTATTTATTTATTTATTTTTTGGTATTATTATACAAACACCGTGACAGCGTTAGGGTTAGGGTTAGGGTTAGGGTTTAGGGTTGGGGTTAGGGTTAGGTTTAGGGTTAGGGTTAGGATTAGGGTTAGGGTTAGGGTTAGGGGTTAGGGTTAGGGGTAGGGGTAATTCGCTGTCACGGTGTTTGTATAGTTTTACCTTTTTTTTTTACTCTTGATTAATTATTTATAAAAAAAATTGTACTTAAGCAGAATACAGACCTTACTATATATATATGTGTGTGTGTGTGTGTGACAGTAGTGTGTGTATTTTCAGGCACTTCTACACTATTGGGACGAAATTTCGGAAATCGGAACTGAATTTCACATGAAAACAATATTATCTACGTATTCCTCGTATTAAGATGATTATATCCAAAAATTGCGAAAATCGATAAGATAGAAAATTATTTATTAAAGAAAATATAAAATAGAATTTGATAAAATGATCGTAAGACACAGAAAATTTCAAAAGGGAGGTAATTTTCCATTTCGATTTAATCAAGATAGCCGCAATTTTTCACCTGTTAACACGATTAATGTTTTTTTTTTTTTTTGAATAATTCATTAATATTCAGGTAATTTTGACTGGATAATTTGGAAGCTACCATTGTAACTTATTAGAATTGACAAAAAAAATCAGTTGAAATCATTTTTTTAAATCTGAAAACTCCATTTATCGACTACAAAATCTCGTCCCAATAGTGTAGAAGCCCCGTTTTTCATGTTAAATTCAAGTTTTGTTATCTTTTGTTTATTTGATTGTTAGGTGAAAGGGTGCTTTCTTTGCTTAGTCGACAGCTCGTGCAGAAAATATAATAATATTAAACGCCCACTTTCTCAATGTTAAGAATGGATTTCTAACGTTATTATTCCATTACGGTCAGTAAGTAATTCCAAATCAAATGTAATAGCATAAATTTAAACGCTTTATATATATATATATATATATATATATATATATATATATATATATAATTCCATAAAAATAGCTACTAAATTAAATCCACCACTTTGGCACTTTGGTTTTCTCGAAAACAAGTCAGCCATTTTAATCTTTTAATATTTAAAAAAAAAAAAAAAAAGTGGATTCTTCCAAAATCTTTCAAAATTTGAAACAAATTTGGACATATTTAAACTGTCAAATTGAAATTCATTAACCAAAAAGGAAAAACAAAAAAAAATGTGGGGGGGGGGTGCAACAAAACTGAAAGTAAGAAGTTTCCTGGGCAACATCGACTAATAATCGACAAGTTTTAAATCAACTATTTTGATTTTTAGTGTTTGTACTGATGGTTATACATAAAAATGCACAATCGTTTAAGTGAACGTAAAAGTTGAGGTATAATTTTAGATTAAACTCTGACATTAAAAAAAAAATAGCTTTTTTTATATACAAAAAAAAACAACCAATAAACCAGGGATGAAAAAAAATATACTACAAATGTTACCAAAGGCCAGATAAGTTACTCGTCTACCTACCAGGATAAGATTTATTTTTGCGTGTATATGTGTTACTTCTAACTTATTTTAAAGCGTTTATTTACTTTGAAATAAAAGTAGTGTTAAGTCCGTTAGAACAGAAAAACTGACAATTCTGTTACAGCCATTTGGACCATCGATAATCGCTCACAAATTGAAAATGAAATAATACTAATGAAAACATTTTCACACCGTACTACTGGTGCATTTATTGAATGGGTTTCGGCGCTCCTTTGGTATTGAAACAAAAATCGAAATCAGATAAATCCAGTAGATATCTCACTGCTGATGCTATTCTCTACCTATATAAGAGCCAGGTACGTCCAAGGATGGAATACTGTTGCCACATCTGGGCAGGAGCTGCTAGAAAGGACTTGTCCTGCCTTGATAGAGTTCAAAATAGACTTCGTAGCCTCGTAGGAGATGTCCTTTTCTCCTCCTTGCAACCTCTATCTCACAGAAGAGATGTTGCGAGTTTGTCTCTGATGTATCGTTATTTTCATGGAAAGTGTTCAACTGAGCTTCAATCTATGGTCCCCCCTCGCCAAACTTTCACAAGAAACACTCGTCTAGCTGTAAACACTATCAATAATTTCCCCCACTCTTTATCTGTGCCTAAACCTAAACGTAGATTCCATGAACAAAGCTTCTTTCTTAGAACTGCATGCCTGTGGAATTGTCTTCCGTTTTCCTGCTTTCCGACTGACTACAATATGGTTGTGTTCAAGTCTAAAGTAAATAAGTTCTTGATGAGCCGTTCCATATAAGTTATTAAATTTACCAAATTTTCATTACTAATGATTACTATATTGACCAATTTCTACTGTACACTCTTTAACCCTTATCCTTGAGTGGCCTCTGGACCTTGATAATGTGGTGATGCCTTTGTAAAAAAAAAAACAAAAAAAAAAACGATAATATCAAAAAATGACGAAAAACGATAAGGTATAAAGTTAATTATTAATCGAAATAGTTTTCAAAGTAATTGCAAGTTTACTTAAATAATAAACCGAGGAGTTCGCAGGCAGTGTTGCCAACTGAGATTTCCAAACCCCGCTAGATTGGGGACATAAAATCTCCAGAAAATCGCTAGATTTTTTACTTTTGGTAACAGAGATTTTGAAAACCCACTAGATTAACAAAAAAATCTCAAAAAGAAAAAAGAAACACTAGATTTAGTCGCTATGCAGAGTACGGAGCATGCTTTTTAAACATGAATTTAAAGTTAAATTCAATTTTTACTGTATCTTTTGTTTATTAAATTGTTAGGTAAAAGTTCAGAATAGTTAACAAAAAAAGCCCATTCCCCCACGTTAAGAATAGGTTTCTAAATAATAAATAATAACGTTATTATTTCAGTGAAATTAGTATTCTGCATAAAAACCATATATTTTTTTTTTTTACATATCAAGACATGGTAAGTTCTTTCTAGCAGCCCCTGTCCAGATGTGGCAACAGTACTCTATCCTTGGACGAACTTAGCTCTTATATAGATAGAGAATTGCATCAACAATGATCGATCTACTGGACTGATAAAAGGATCCCACCATTTTTCCAGTGGCTTTGGCAACAGATTTGATGTACGTGTTCCATTTCAGATCAGGAGTAAAGGTCAAGCCCAGAAGCTTGTCAAAATATGAGGCCTCCCCAAGACGAGAGCCATTCATTTCAATTGATGCCAGATGGGGATCAGAGCGTTGATGATGTAAAGATAGAAGCTTGGTTTTAGATGCATTAAAAGTAATCAGCCACTCCTTTCCCCATTGTACCATGTGCTCAAGATCAGAGGCGAGAGAATCGAAGAGAACTTGTTCATTTATGGTCTTACATGTGATAACGTAGATGGTAGTGTCATCAGCATAAATGTCTACAAATGATGTAAGGATGTGATTTGAAAGATCATTAATGTAAATCAGGAAGATAGTAGGGCCCAGGCTGCAACCCTGAGGGACTCTAGCATCAATACTGTGAGCTTCTGATTTCTGCCCATCAACTACTACTCTTATGAACCTATCAGAGAGAAATGATTTGATAATTGAGAAGACATTTCCAGCTATACCATAGCTGGTGATCTTGTGAAGTAAACCTTTATGCCATATCCTATCAAAGGCTTTTGATATCTCAAGAGCAATTGCCCTAGAAAGGTTGCCTCCGTTGAGAGATTCGCTAATCCTATGAGATAAAACTGTAAGCACATCTGCTGTAGATCTAGCAGAACCATATTGTGTGTCACTAAGAAGGTTATTTTTGCTGAGATGGTTGATTACTTCTCTATTTAACACAGATTCCAGCAACTTACTCATGTTGCACAGGAGACTTGTTGGCCTGTACTGAGAGGGAGATGAGCGATCACCTGAATTCTTAAATACAGGGCATACTGATGAGATTTTCCAGGGTGATGGGAAGCAATTCTCTTTAAGACAACGTTTAAACAGTTTCGTATGTATGGGCACTAGTTCTGGTTGAAGTTTTTGAGTACTATAATTGGGCTGGTTGCTTTACTGGAATCAAGGTTTTTGATTAGCTTGGCAACATCACATATTGATATTTGTATATCATATAGCGTGTTTTCTGAAACAGAAAAAAATATTGGGGATTAGTGGCCATTGTCGCAAAAGGTAGAATTAGCTGCAAAGTTCTTGGCAAAGGGTTTGGCTTTGCCTGATGCTAATGAGATTACCTCAGGTCCATTGATGATAGTTGGGATAGAGCACACGTTTCTGTTCAGGATTCTGTTTGCTATTTGCCAAAACTGGTGGGAACCAAGCTGTTGCTTAGCTACTTTGGAATTGATGGACTGAGCATATAACTCTCTTGCGTACTTTATTACGATGGTTGCTGGCAGTTCTGAAAGCAGCTTTAGTTTCAGTACATCTATTATGTTTGAAGTAGTGGAAAAAGTGATTTCTGTGCGCAATGGCGGCAGCAGCACATTCTGGAGAGAACCACGACTGGCTGTTAGGTTTTTTGCTGGAACTTTTTCGAAGGTCTGAAACGGTCAATACCATTCTGTCAGGTCTGATACTATAGAGGACACATCCTTTTAAACATGGAACGCAGAGGTAGATCTGATATAAATGTACGGAAGCTATCCCAATCTGCCATAGAGTATCGATATACTGTATGATGGAGAGGTACGTCTGAAAACTTTTTACATTTCATTTTTATCTTAATTGATACAACAGAGTGGTCGGATGATCCAAGTGGAGACAGAACGGAAACTCCCTCTGTCTGTCTGTCTGTCTCTCTCTCTCACACACACACATTCAATAAATTATAAGTTTAAAAATATATTCCTTGTTGAATAATAAATTGTAAATTCTAATTTACAGAATTTAGATAAAAAATTTCAATTTTTTAATTAGCTCTCAAAATGATTGTCAAATTGTATCAGTTACTTTTTTCACAGCAGTAACAGGATAAAATATTAATTATGGAAATATGTGCACTGTGCAGATATGAATTTGTCTGTTTTATTTTTCATTTTGCGAATATTAATGTGTCTGACTTTTGCAAATAAATATTAGTTTTTCACATATATTAATGTGTTGCTATTTGGAGTTAGGGTTAGTGGGAGGTTTTGTTTAAGAAACAAATCATGAAATCACAATTTTTATAAAAAATTAAATTACAAATTTAAGATCACAATATCACTGAAGAAATTGTCGGCAAAATACAATTCAAATAAATATTTGCATAATAAAAATAACAACAAAAAAATCAACAATGCGTGTGCATTATACTTGAATATCTAAAACTCAAAAAATACATTTTAAGTAAAAGCATTATTACCTAATTACATGTCATGTCGAAATTAGTAAAAATTCCAAAAATGACAAAAAAGAAAAGAAATGCTTAAATAGAAGATCTAAAAGTCTTAGATCTTCTATTTGAGCATTTTTTTTTTACTAAAATAAACAAAAAAATCGTTATTATCGATGCACAATTTTCTACTTTTAAAAGCGAAAGTCAAGTGAAAACAAGGGAAATAATTCAGTTGGTATTGACTGCAATAAAAGAAACATAAAACTGCATTTTTTCGACAGATGTTTTTTTTCTTGTAATTGTAGTGTTCTACTCGATCATTTTTCAGAATTATTGAAGTTATTTTTATTAATTTCAACAGGAAATTAGACAATAGTGTTTTTTTTTTTTTTTTTTTTTTTTTTACTTAAAATGCATTTTTGTATTCAATTATAATGCAGAACGATTACATCCACAAAACCCCAGAAAACAAATTTATAGCAGTTAACAAACTATTTACTATAAGCGGATTAATGCCCGGTGCCAAAGTGATTCAGCCACACTGACCAATCATTGACAGGGCGCATTGATTTGAACTGTCCCCTTAAGGACTATTTTTAGCCCTTTGGTTGCCAGGTTGGCTTTTTTTTAAAGGCTAAATTTCACGAATTGGGCCTTTTTAAAAGCAGTTTGGGCTTCAAAATTTCTATTTGGCCTTTTTTCAAACTTGGCCTTTTTCTGATCATTTTATATAAATATTTTTTAATTGTAATTATTAAAGAAAAAGTCGTAATTAAGTAATTTAAAAAGTAGTTTGGATGTCAAAACTTGTAGGTTTTTGAAATGTTGGCTTTGTTTTTCGATTCATGGAATTGGATGAGAAAAACAGCCCTGGAATCATCAGCTAACATTTGTCATATCAGAAAAAATATCTTTTTCTAAAGACTTAGTCCCTCCCCCACACACTGAAGGAATCTCACATCTATTGTTTTAATTTGTTTTCACACTTACTTACTAAACGTTTATATGGAACCTCTCAGAGAGTTCAGTTGAGTATGAAACCGTTTTGAAGACTTTTTTTAGTGCTTGGCTCTGTCTGGTCAGGTCACTCAGTCACTGAGTATATCTACTCTGAAATTATTAATGTTTGTGTTTTCTGTTTGAAATTCTTTAAACCTAGTACTTTGAAATTAATTAAAACAATTTATGGAAATTTGAAAACTTATAACTATTAAACTATCTCTCAAATAGCTATTTAAAGTTGTATTTAAAAAGAAATGTTTAAAAATAATTATATACTTTTTCCTGAGTAAGTCCGAAAGTTTCATTAAAAATCAATAATTATAGATTTTCTAACTATCTTGGATTAATAGATACATTTATATCTTAATAATGATGCATAGATTTTCTTGGAAACAAAATCTACTTTTAGAGTTATGACTAAAATTAAATTTATCAATATTTTAGAGATATTTTAAGTTGATACCCCCCCCTCCATGAGTAAATTTGGTATTGTGGCGACTGAAATAATTCTTCTCTAAGAATATGGTAAACAAAAAGAGTAGACAAATAGGAACTTATGTACAAACTGTATCAATAAAAATGGCATGGAAAAATTGGCACTAGCAAAAATTGTAAAATTGATTAAATGTGGAAAAAATAGCAGGAGTGAAAGATATAGATAAAACTCTCATCAGTTTATGAAAATCTTGGATGCAATGTATAAAGGGAAAACATAACTTGGTAAATTAAAAATAAATCATATGTTTAAAAGTAGTTGTGGAGTCTCAGCTAATAACCAATTACCTTTCAATACTGATGCCATCTTAGAAATCTGTCGATTATACTAGCATATTTATTCATTTTAAGTGTTTTTTCAGATTTCATATATAATACTAAATAGATGTTACTTCCAAAGCATTAATTATGTCATAATCTTAAAAAAAATTATAATCAATGCTTGCATTAAAGTGTAGTACTTGTTCTGATATTATACTTTATTTAGTCTGTCCTTGGTCAGTGAAAGAAAAATTCTTCTAAACTGGAGCATATTTTTGCTATGGGAGATAAATTCTGTGCTTTTTACTTTTTAAGGCGCTTTCATTTGGTTTTACGATTTTGCCAGTCAGACTAAAGATAGAAAAAAGTTACCTACCCTAAAAAGTTATGATGGTCCGAAAATGGAGGATCATTTTATGTTTAATTTATATGCAAAACTAATTATAAAATATTTTTTTTCGGGATGTTCACACGTAATCATTTGAAAAACTTAGAATCGCATCTTTAGGAGGGATAGCTGAGGTCCTCATCTACTTTAGAATATATATACAATTTAATTTTAATTTGATAAACTTTTTAATGTTATCCTGGTGCCTATCCATAAAAATACACAGGTGAAAATATGAAAGTACTGTAGGTTTGCAACAGCAGATGACACATACAAATTTATTGTCTTGACTATTAGCCACTATCTTATGTAACTTTAGAACCACATTTTCGACACATTTAGTCATTATCATAAAATCCTACATTTCCTCCTAGAAACAACACCATCACAATCGCAGCATCTTTAGAGGAAGTAGTTCCTATTTCCCCCCTAAATAATAAGTCCTTCTACCACCCTCAGTCAAAACTGGGAGGAAAAATTCAGCTTCTACAGATATTGTGCTTGCACCTCTCATAACTGGATCATAAATTCATAGACATAGCATAATCTTTTCATTTCCCGATTCAAAAATAATAAATTCTCCCTTCTCAAATTCCACCCATTCTCATTGGTTGAGAGCTGACAATTCGATTATTCTGGAATCTACCTCTTAATACATAGACAAATGCTCCAGAACTTTTCAAATATGGTGATACAAGAGGCAATCGTTTTAAAAAATAAACCAAATACAAACATAACCTCTCATAAACAGAAAATGAAATACTAATAACCTTAAACTTACCTATGCACACATTAACAACACGCTACTATCGCTCCCTCCCCCAATAAAAAGAAACCTTGAAAAAATATGTACGGGTATCATTTTTTATTTTTCGATTTTGGAGGTTTTTTTTTTTACACTGTCATCCCCCAATTTTTTTGTTGCTTTATAGTATTTGTGGGTGGGTATCTTGATAACGATTATCAAGGTTACATTTGAGGCAAATACTTTGACACTCCCCCCCCCCCTCACAAAATGGACATTAGCTGTCATGTTTGATTTTAGACAAATTATACTTCCTGTGTAGTATTTTGTTTACTTCTCTTTTCCGGACTCTTTATCGACACTGTTTATGTTTTTTTTTATAGGTAAAATTTTACCTTAGCTCCACCTCCACACTTTTTTTTTTTAAATGCCGACCTTTTTAGGTTTTCGACTATGCTGATTAAGAAAATCTCATTTATATTTGGTAGATATAAGTAGTTATCGAGATATAAAGACCTTTATTACGCACTTAAAATCAGTGGTCGCCAAATTTGTACGAATGCTTGAGGAACAAATCTAATTCTATCCGACCAACACTGCCCCCCCCCCCCCCAATTTTTTGTTAGTTTATAGTATTTGGGGTGGATATTCTAACAACGATTATCAAGGTTAAATTGGTTAAATTAACATATTTTTCAGTTTCAATTTCATAGGTAACGTTTTTGCCAAGAAAACACGACAAAACTAATACAGAAAAAACTGTTTAAACACTTCAATATAGTCAATTTTTCTTTAATTTTCAATTTGGCTTCTTTTTTTTTGGGGGGGGGCTTCTTTTTATCAAGAAATGTGGCTTCGCTTTTGAATTTGGTCTTTTTTCCTGAAAAATTTGGCTTCAAACATTTATTTTAGTCTGGCAACCCTGGAATGCCAGCAAGCGACCTATACAGACTTCTTCTCTCACTCACTCCTCCCACTGCTACTTGTTGCCAACTGCAGTCTGATGGCAGCCGACACCTTCAAACAGACATTTACACTTTCTTTGTTTCTCTCCAGTTTGGGATACAGCCTTTTTGAAATAAACCCTTTATTATCGTTTTGTTAAAAGCAATGTCGTTTGGCTTTGTCTTTATTTAAGTAATTATTAGGAGAGAAATGCACATTTCCCTCCTATAATGAAAAATAAACATTTTTAAGAAATTGCAAAAATCAGACAACAAAATAATAAGGCAATTAATTTGCTATATCATAACTGAAAAAAAGAGACAAAATTAGTTGGTAATATTGGGGAGTAAACCGCTTCAATATACCTTACCCTTAATTAATGTTATTTAAATTATTTGTCATATTAATGTTGTTTATATTTAAGAATTCAAATGCTAAAAAACAATGTAATTCATTAACGATTTATTTTAATCATTTGTTTTCTTTTTTTTTTTTCTAAATGATTAGCACAAGTTAGTTACAGTATTAATAAATTACTTTTTACCATTAAAATTTAAGATATTCTGATAAGTCGTCAGGATTATTTTCAGTTTCAACAGGACTAAAACTTGTCCATATAAGTAGAAGAGTAACTTATCTTACCTTTAACGTTTATTTGTTATGTTTGTTTTTTAACAATTTTTTTCGAAGCTATGTGTATAGTAAAACAAACCCAATTTAACTTTTAAAATCCTATTTAAAAAAATAATTTGGCTAAAAATAAAGAATTAAAAAAATGCTAGCTAAAAAATGATATAAACCTGAATTAACATTTTTTTTTTTTCTTGGCAATAAAAAAATGAAACAAACAGGGCCACAAGACTACAAGTTAGGGATCCTATTTTCAGATTTTTATCATTGACTCTCCCAAATTTGTATTTTCTCTTATTGGTATGTCCTGAACCCTTTATCTATTTGGAAGTGTTAACTTCACACATACTTGGCAAAATTTATTGTTGAATATTAAAACACTGAACTTTTTTTAGCCTTGTCTTGACCTGTTAGCTGTGTATAAACTAATTAATGTTTGTTTGCACCCCCCCCCCCCCGGTTTGAATTTCTTCAAAACGAAATCTCCAGATTTTAGAGAAAAAAAAAACGCTGACTGCTAGATCCGAAATTTACTCGCTAGATTCCAAACGAACTCTCTAGATCTAGTGGGAAACCCGCTAAATTGGCAAACCTGTTCGCAGGTAACAGGGGAGATAAATCCGATATGTCTTATTCCAATTCCCGAAACCTCTTAGAAAACTCGTTTTATTAATAATTAATTCTCTAACTCATAATTTTTGGTAATTTTTGAATATGTTACTAAGTTCGACATGATAATTAAATAAATGCCATTGATCTTAATTTAAATTCAATATTTCGATTGTATTTCTTATGAGAGGGAAATGCGAATGATGAGTTAGCTCCCTTTTGTTTACGTTTCATGTCAAAAACAAATATGGCTGATCCTTATATCGTGAAACCATAAAAATGTTTTTTTATATAATAATGCAGTAATATTTGACAGTTAAATAGATCACATTGCTTTTAGTTGAAATTGACATAAAAAGTAAGTAGATACCATTGGTTTTTAATGAAAATTGATTTTTCGACTGGACAAAAAAAGCTGTTCAGTTTTAAGGGAACTATGCCCTGATTATCAGGGCCCCTGATATACCTGATAAGCTCTTAGAGATCCAGAGACCCTTCCATTATCTTACAAGGCAAATTTTACATAAAAATACACTTTTAGATTTCATGTATATTCTTTAATTTTTCTTTTTCTAGGGAACACCTAAACATATAGAGTTTTAAAAGTACCCCGATCTCTTTAATCTTTCTCTTAACAACCAACTGACACCACAAGACAAAATGTAATTATTTTTCCAACAAGATGGCGCTACATGCCACACGTCTCACAGATCACTGACACGAGTTCATAACATGTTTACGAAAGAGAGAACAATAAGCAAAGGGTTATGGCCACCATATTCCCCCCCCCCCCCGAACTTGTCATCATGTGATTTTTTTTATCTTTGAGGGACTTTAAAAAGTTTATGCAAATAATCCTCAAAATCTAGACCAACTAAAGGAGAACATTACCAATGCTATCAGGAGGATCACCAGAGAAGATCTACAGACAGTATTTGCAAACGTTGTTAAACGTGCCCAGAAATGCATAGATGTCAACGGGGAGCACTTTCAGCATCTTTTATAACACTACAGGTAATTTAAACAATAAAAGAATGTTCCTCCTCTCTACTACATTTTCTGGGCTACTTTTAAGTGGGCCACCCTGTAGATATATAAGGCTAAGCTGTTTTTTGGCAATGCAGCAGTTAGTCTCCTAAACTATTATTCAGTGCTAAAACTTGAAAATTAACATCTGTTTTCTACTATTTGAATACCTCTTTCAATGGATATTTGAGGCTATCGCTGACCTCCTCCCAACTTGAATGATAATGTTTCTGAAGCGAAGGAGAGAACACACAACAACATAATCCTAATATATATTATTTAATTGGAATTTATTATCGAGATGAGTATTATTTATCAATTTATTTATTGCAGACTATCTTCCTCATCTTTTTAGCTGTTGTTTTACGACATTTCTGCCAACATTTCATCTGGCCTTCGTTAGGTAATAACCATGACAGGATAGAAACTCAGAATCTCCTAACCGCATCCTCAGCAATTACTGCCTTCCTACGGTTCCAGATGAGCATTGTCTGAAGATAGTGGTTTCAATCCTACCCAAAGCCGGCAAAAAATATTTTCGCTGTCTTTGAAAATTATTTTCATTAATAATTTATTTTCTACCTCATCGTTTTTTGTAAGTTTTATATATATTCATTACTGCGACATGATAAATCAGTAGATACCATTGGTTTCACTTGAAATTCAACCTTTATTGATGTACTAGCGGGGGTACCCGGCAATGCCCTGGTGTTTGAAGGTGTGTGTGGTGTTAAATAAAAAAGAACCCGGGGGCGGGGGTCGAACCCGAAGCCCTGAGGCGAAGTTTGAAAATAAATGAGTTAGTGAAAGATGTTTGCATTTATTTAAGAACCAAATTGATAGGTGCGCGGCCGGAAGTCGTCGAGCGTTACGATGACGACGTAGGTTTGTTTGTTATAAGCAAAGTAAAAAAAGAAAACGTTAACACTAAGCGGGGAAAAAAAAACACAAAAAAAATCTAACGTAAGGTAAACGAACGATGAAAACAGAAAAACGAACACGTGAAAAATGGCTTAAATAAGCCTGTTTCGATATTAAAATTTTAAAAATCGCAAAAAAAAAAAAAAAAATCTCACACCACGATTCGAACCCAAAACATTTAGATAATGAACCAAGGGCTTAACCAACTGAGCTAAGGCGACGTTCACGAAATTTGTTTGGTTTTTCAACTATTTAAAGTAAATCAGGTCATGACGTCATCTGACGCATGCGTAGAATCGGTCATTGTCACGAGAGGACCGTTTTTGTTGACACCCCCCTCCCTATCGAAAATTGTCGATTTCGGGGTGAAAAAGTTAACGGTTTTTGGCCAATTTTTCGATATTTTTCGAGCAAAGGATGGAGCTTCGATGTGATACCGAGTTTGTGAATTTTCGTCACGTCTGTCGAAAGTTTTTAGCAGACATCCAAACATACACTCAAACATACATACACACATACATACATACATACATACATACATACATTTTCGCTTATATATATATATAAACCGGAAGTTTTCATTTAGATTATCTCCCTTGAAAATGATGAAACTGAATGTCTGAGAAAATATTTTTAACATTATTCTGTTTTTTATTTAAGTCGCTTTAATTTGTATCAATAATGATCATATTACTATTAACAAAACTATTGGTTATGTATAACAGAATATAACAATCCAAATTGTAAATAGAATATTAATTTATTAGAGACTATAAAAATATGTTGCATCAAGATTTTATAAGTGTAACTTTGTTTTGATAATATAGAATAGGTGGAAATTTATTCATTTAAATACATTTTTAATACAAAATGAAGGCCTATTGAAATTTAATTAATAACACCTATAATTTTACACACTTCTTTTTTCAATAATGTTTTTTTTTTGTTTTTGTCAAATGTGAAGGAATTCATTTTTAGCTGAGAAAAACGTTTTTTAATTTAATTATCTATGGACATGTGTTTTGCCAGTTACAACTCGTTAGTGTGGCTGAATCTAGTGAGATTCTAAACCAGAACTCCTGAGTCTAGAACCCAACACACTACTACTGAGCTAATTCCTGTTAAAGTTGGAATGTACTTTTTTTATTTATTTTTTTTTTTTTCAAATACATATCATTTACTTGTTTATTGTTTCTGATACTTTTGAACAAATTCAATTATTTATACAAAAGAACGTTTTTACTTTAATGTTTTTCCCATCACAAATGTGATGCCCCAAATGAGGAGTGACATATGGACACTAATATGTGCCCTTTGCATTCAGACTCGTCAAGTAAAAAGCCCTATATTCTATCATTGGCATTTTCCAAACAGTGTTTTTGTGACCGACAGAAAGCTTCACAATGGTTGCTATTGAGGGAGAGGGGCATCCAAAAAGTTGGTAAGGTCTTTAATAATATTCTGTCTTTCTCTCCTATTTAACATAAGTATAACAGGGGGTTTACCGGAAGATTAACCCTTTACCGAATGAGAGGATCGGCTTGACAGATATCCCCCTCCCCCAATTTAAAGTAGATAGATTTTTCTTTTTCTTGGCGCAATGTGTTTTCATCTGGAAAACTCCTAGTGAGTAGGTGATGAATAGTGTAGTTAATACGAGGAGGAGTATTGTTGTTGATGTGGTTTTCATAGTGTAGGAGAGGGTGTTATAATGGAATGTTGATTTGTCATCTTAAATGCTATTGAAGTCTGACTTTGAAAACCTGACAAAATAACTTTATATGTTACATATGATTCAGTTTGTATTAAGAATAATTTCTTTAAAATTCCAGGTGCAAACCATGTACGGATATAGGACCAAAGGTTGAAGAATTTAGCCGGAGATTTACTAATGTTGTATTTCTGAAAGTTGATGTTGATACTCTGCCTGTAAGTATTTGATCCTGAGTTTTTTTATTTATTTTAAAATGTTATTTTAAATGATGCAAAATCTAAACCTATATGAACCAAATGGTGGCTGTATCTTATAAAATAAAGATTTTCCGGTTTTATTGCCCACAAAAGCCAACCTAAACATCAGGCAAAATCCTATTACGTCTTGAAAAAAATCTAAAATGAGATGAAGTTTAACTTTGACTGATCATATAAGATTCATTTCAAGAGCTAACACATTGGGTCTTTGTAATATGATTCAAAGCACAGTAGAGGTAAAGATTAACTTTCTTTTAATAGTAAATCAATAAAGAAAAAACTGATTTTAATCGTATAAAAACAAGCAGAACTAATTTAATAACTCAAAACTTTCATTTACTCCATATTTTCAACTTTAAATTTTATTTTTTTGTGAAAGACAACTAAAAATATTATATTAATCCCAGCTTATTGACAAGTAACCTTTTCTTTAATATGGGACTATTTTTATGTGCATGTACATACACAATAATCAGTGAGTCGAAAAACATCAACATCTATAATGTAAATTTCATCCGTCTGTTTAAATGTATGTATGTCTGCCTAAAACTTTCGACAGATGCAACGGATTTTCAAAAAATATGGAAAAATTGGCTAAAAACATTTATTTCTTCACCCTCAACTGGGCACTTTTCTACAGGGAGGAGTCACTTTTTTCAGATATTTTCGAAAATTATCCCCTCTTTTTGATTGACTAGCCTTAATTTAAACCTTCAAAAATGCCGGTTTAGCAATGGGTGCAACAGCAAAGACGTCACTTTTTTTTCTTTTTTTCACATTCTTTTTCTCCTTCGCGGTACGGATTTGAGCCTGCCTGCCTACTACCTCTTTTTTTTATTTTTTGCTCAACACACACCTGCAAACACCCAAGGAACAACCCTGGACATCGTTTTTTTTTTTTTTTTTTTTTTTCACAAAGTAAATCCCCGCAAGACTCTTCCTACTCAATGAGAGTCCTATTTTCTTTAAAGAGAATATCTTTTGGGTGGTCTAACTCTGGCCAAGGATAGTTTTAGTTCTCTGTGTTCCGGCCCCTCTTCCCTTGGCCAAGCATCCAACAACTGTGCGTTTGCCATTCATATGCACCAGATAAAATGTGTGTATATCCTCACTCAATTGTGCACCCTAAATTGGTTGATTTGTTACATTTATTTTAAGTAATGTACCAGCCATTTTCTTCTTGTTATCATTTTTTTTTTTTTTTTTTGTAAGACTACCTCTGTATATGTACTGAAGTTAATTTTTAAAATTGTTTTTTTGTTTATATAGAATCTCAGTGGAGCTCAGCGAGTTAACCAACTACCCACTTTCCAGTTTTTCCGCAACAAGGTTAAAATTGATGAGATGCATGGTGCAAACCAGCAAGCCTTATTGGATCTGATAAACAAACATGCAGCTGGAGATGACAGTATAGAGGATGAGCCAAGGGTTAAAGGCTTTGTAAGTATGCCAGTAAATGCTCAAATCTGCTTGATGCTTTCATTCTAAAGAGATCTAAATGTTTTTGCAATATTATGTATCGAGTATTATTTTTAATTTTTTTTTTTTTTTTTGTCTGAATATTTGGAACAGGGAGTTATTTATTTTTCTTTTCTTTCTATTATCCACGTCAATGTTGATTTTTTTTTTTTTTTTTTTTTTTTTTTTTTTTTTTTTTTTTTTTTCATGGAAATCAATCCAAACAAGGCATGATGCCACTTGATGTAAGTTACTAAAAAAAAAAAAAAATGCTACTTGAACTTCAAGCAGTAAGCATTAAAATGAATAGATTCCAACCTGGAAAACAGCAATTCTTCTTCCTTTTTTCAAAACCATCATTAATGGAATGTGAAAACTAAAAGACAAAATAAGGAAAGTGAGAATCCTCACATTCCAATGTCAGGAGTTGGCAATTTTTGCAATAGTTATGGTTGGGTTTCATTTAAAACCCAGTAATGTTTGAGATATTGCTTTGCACTGAATCTGAGTAGTGAGGGAGAGGATCGATGTATTACATAGAGCAGGGTCAATATTGGGTGCTTTTTTTTTTTTCTTCTTTTTTCCATTCTTAAAGACATGTTGCAGGAATCGCCCCCCCCCCCCCAGTTGACTCTACATCTGATTTCTATGTTTTAGTCGCTGTAATCTCCAAATTTCTTGACCTATGATTCATTTATGTACAGTAATGTTTTTCCATATTTAATGTTTTTTTTCCCATATTTAATGTTTTTTTTCTGATCTTTTTTGTAAAACTTAATTTTGTTCTGCAGAACCAAAAACAAAAACAATAACCCCTCTCTCTCTCCCTCCTCTTTTTATTTTACCCCCCCCCCCATTCCCAGACCCTGTCGGTGGAGTATCAGAATACACCGACTGCCCCCCCCCTGCAGAGAGTAAAAGTCCCTCAATGGGGCCACCTGTTGGCCGTAGGTGGCGACAAGTAATGCTCAAGGCATATATCCATATAATTGAGCGTCAACTCCAACTATGCATCGATAAATTGAAAAAATGGACAACCAAAAACGGATTTAAGTTTTCCACTAATAAAACTAAATGCGTGCATTTTTGTCAGCTTAGAAAACTGCACCCAGATCCTCTCTTAAAACTAGATGATACCCAGATTCTTGTTATCGACGAACATAAATTCTTAGGGTTAATATTAGACAAAAGACTCGCATTCATCCCTCATATTAAACACTTAAAGAATAAATGCAACAAAACTCTCCAGCTAATGCGAGTCATTGCCCACACAGACTGGGGAGCGGACAGACAAACCCTACTGAAACTATATAGATCACTACTACACTCAAAACTAGATTATGGCAGCTTGATTTATGGTATCACCAGAAAATAATATATAAAGATACTAGACACTGTTCAACATCAGGGCCTCAGGCTTGTACTGGGAGCCTTCCGAACTTCTCCCACTGATAGTCTATATACAGAAGCCAACAAACCGCCATTATCAATTCGGCGCAACAAATTAGCTTTACAGTACTTAACCAAAATTCTCTCTTGCCCAGACAATCCTGCCTACGATTGTATTGCAAACGCACTAGATTACAATTTCTGCGATAGGAAAAAATCACAACCATCAAATCCAGCCTTCAATCCCAACTACCAAAACCTATTTGACCAAAAGGTAAAAGCTATAAAACCTTTTGGTCTTCGTATGAAACCATTAGTGGAAGATGCAGGTATCACAATCAGGAACATCCATGAGGTCAACCAACTAAACCTCCCACTCTGGCTACTAAAACAACCTCCCACACTGGCTACTAAAACAACCTGAAATTATCTTTGAACTAAACAAGCTCCCAAAAAATCAAACTCACCCACTGAACTATCAAGAAAAGCTATTTAACATTCAGAAAAAAATACCCAAATCATCAGCATATCTATACAGATAGTTCTAAGGACGGCAACAGAAATGGATGCGGAATAATATCCAATAGCACTACCTTGCAGAAGCGACTACCAGACTATGCTTCAATTTTTAGTGCTGAAGCCACAGCTATAGACCCGGCACTAGACCTCATTACTGACCTCACCTACAACAAATTTATAATTTTTTTCAGACTCCCTATCAGTACTCGAATCTCTAAAGAACCAAAATTTAAATAACCCGCTACTCATTAATCTATTACAAAAAATACACACTCTTTCACAAAATAAAAATATCAAATTCTGCTGGATACCCAGTCATTTTGGAATCCAAGGCAATGAAAAAGCTGACAGAGATGCAAAAAAATGCACTAAATCTTGATGTAAGCGATTTAAAAATTCCACACTCGGACTACAAACAACTAATACATAGATTCATTATGAAGAAATGGCAAGAAAAATGGAATAATTGTCAAAACAACAAACTTTTCAAAATCAAATCCACAATAGAGAAATGTTTACCAAATTTCAGAAAATCGCGTAGAGAGGAAGTAGTTTTGTCCCGCATTCGCATAGGACATGCACACATAACCCACTCCTTTCTGCTAAAAAAAGAAAACCCTCCAGAATGTGTGTCGTGCTAAGAACCCTTTACTGTAAAACACTTTCTTTCGGATTGTGGCGACCTCGAACATATCCGGCAGAACTATTACAATGTTAACAATTTGAAAAAACTATTTAAAAAAAAAGTCAATCCTAACAAAATACTAACATTCCTAAAAAAAGCCAATTTATACAAAAGAATATAATTTTACCTGATCCAACTTCACCCCCACCAAAAAAAAACAAAAAAAAAAAAAACACCACCTAATGACCCAAAAAGGCTAACTGAATAAGTTAAAATATCTAACAAAAAAAAAAAAAAATATGACAGACCGCGGCATTAAATAACCAAAAAAAATAAGGTTGATATGCCGTAAAACCCAACATAACCTAATCTAACCCATATTTAATGGTGTTTTTTCCCATATTTAATGGTGTTTTTTTTTCATATTTAATGGCTTTTTTCATATTTAATGTTTTTTTCAATATTTAAGGGTTTTTTTTTTCCTTATTTAATGTTTTTTTCCTTATTTAAATACGATTGCTGTTGCTTCTTTGTTGACATTGGTGTTTCTTATGTATCCCAAACTTGCACAAAAATCAACATGCATCATATTTTAATATCATCATATATAAACATCTCCGTACATAAATAAACCATACACACGAAGATAGCCAGAAACCACCTCTGTTGGAACTTAATAATATCAATATTAATGAGTACAATAATAAAAAAAATGATGCGAATAATTACAAAATTAATTCAATATTTTTAATGACTTTTGTTGTAATCTCTTTTTCTTTTTATGCTTTTGTTCAGATTTATTTTGTCAGGTTTTATAAAAATCAATTTTATTTCTATAAAGTCATTTTTTAATCAATTTTACTTTATAAAAATAAATGGATTTATCATAGTCAAGAGCAACCCAAAGGCTTCCAATGATCCCTCATTTCCAGGCTGTTTAAAATTTAAGCCTTAAAATTTTTAAAATTGGCCAATCATTATAAGAGTTAAGCTTTTCTTTTTTTTTTTTTTTTTTTTTTTCAAATTGCTCTGAATCTATAATTTATGCAAATTATTTGAAAAAAAACTTGTAGTGTATATATTTCAAGACTGTCTTTTTATTAGATTTTAGTTTTTTTGTGGATAAATACATTACAATTCAACTTCTAGTACTGTTTTTAAAAAAAAATTTTTTAATGGATAGATGGTATTTTTAAGGTATTGCAGCAAATTTATGTGCATTTACGATTAATTTCTGGAGATTTCCAGGGGCATTTTTGGAATCCTTGCAAAAAAACTACTTACATGGCGAATTTAAGATTTAATTGCGTGTTTTAACAAAGATGTAACATTTTAACTGAAAAAGTAGTGTAAAAAAATGACAAAACACACATAGTCTTAAAAGAGGGGAAATATCCAACCAGTGGCATACAAAAATAATCATAAGTTCTTTATTTTTAGTCAGATTTACAAATGATCTCTCTTAAACCATCAAGCTTTTTCAATGCAGCATGCCATTATTAAGAGATTTTAAACAATTTAAATTGTTTTTAAATGTATTGCTAGTTTAAAATTTAAAAAAGAAAAATCTTTCTGCAACATTCAAATTGAGAGGCAGCAGAAAAGTGGGGGATCAAATATCAGCACAGATACTATACTTTGATTCTGACCATTAGTAAGATGTAACCTAAGGTCAGAAGGTGGGAGAAGGTCAAGCCAGCACCTCTGAGGAGCCTCTCTAGGAGTACCTCAGGCAGTAATCAATAAATTTATTCCACCAAAAAGATGGGAGGCAACGGGTGAACCTCCTAAGATTAACCAGAACCATTTCTCAGCCCACAAATGTGAGGTCATTCTCTACTCAAAAATGGTCAAGGCTCTGTTAGACTGATTGTCAAAGATTTATCCTTGACTTGTATGAATATGACCTACTCACACTGGGTTAGAATACTATTAAACTGTATTTGCCCAATAATGATATTTAGTATCATGTCTACAATTTGTCGAATTCTGCTTAGTGTTTAGTACTTCAGTCAATACAGGGAAATAGTATTGGTATCTATTACACGTTTGTACTTTTAAAACAATGGTTGTGTAATTTGTGTCTAGACCTTATTTAAATAAGACTGTTGACTAGTATGCTTTTCTTAAACGTAAAAAAAGAAAGAAAAGACCCACTTGAATGATCCTAAGGTGTAATTAAATCCACATTGTCTTTAAACATCTCTTTACAGGGTAATTCCTCTAAGTTCTTTGTACCTGTTATTCTTTGATTTTCTAGCAATTCTCCTAATTTCCATTGTTAATGACAGTAGTTAGCCACAGGTACTCTACAAAATAATACTGATAATCTAATATATATATATATATATATATATATATATATATATATATATATATATATATATACTAGCAGGTCTCTTTGCGTATCCTGATTGTAAAATATGCATAAATATAATATTTAATTCATGCAGATTTCATATTTATTATCATCTACTACCCAATATAGTAAAAAAAACAAAAAAAACAAAAAAAAAACGGAAAGAAACTGTGACATGTGCATGCAAGTATTATTTTTTCTAAATAGTTCACTTTTAAGTAAAAAAAAAAAAAAAAACTTAATCTGAGACTGAAACCAAAACTTTAAGACAGTGAGTAAAGTACAATAACCATTAGGCCAGTTTGCCACGATCTTTGAAGTGTTTTTAAACTTACTTATTCTTAACATAAGGAAACTGTCATGTGAACGATTCACATGTGCAGTCATGAAACAGTTGACAAATAAAAATGATCTCCCTCAAGTACCACTTTTTAAATTTTTACTCCTTAGCAGCCGTTTTTTCCAGATGAAAACCGATTAAAGTTTTCCACGTGTCTGAATACCCTATATACCAAATTTCAAGTTCGTAGATCAAAAATTCATTGAGTATATAGGTTAAGAGTTTTCCTCTCTCACACACACACACACACACACACACACATTCTCACTTTCAAAGATATATAGATATACAATGAAATACGTATGTTATACGTTTATAAGCCAAATTACAGTGCAAAGATTGTGTAAAATAAACATTTGTTTGTCTCAAATCAATATTTCTTCCTCATTTTTTTCCTTTCCATGTTATGGTAAAACAAAAAGAATTTAGTCATAAAAATGTTAATACTAGCTGTCCCGACCTGGCATTGCCTAACAATATTTGAATTATTTAACTAATTTATGAATGGAGTCTATGAAACAATTGATATTTGCTGTCATTTAAGTAATTAGTGAAAGCCAGAGGATGGCAGTGGTAGTGATAAGCAATTAAATGTGGGGGTGGGACACAACGCCACTCCATAAGATCAGGTGGTAGTGATGAATAGAGAAAGGATGAGTCTGATGCTGGGCAGCACTTGGTTGACTTGCTGGATTCAGGCCTCAATATAATGGGTCACATTTTATAATGGAGAGACTTCCTTCCAATTGTCTTTGAAATTCACGCATGTTGAGATAGATTCAAGAATAAGTCTATGAATTGTTGAATAAAAAAAAAAAATGAAAGAAAAAATTTGTTTCATGTCCAGGAAGTTAGACACAAGGTCAGGCGTGGGATTTGATGAAACTCTTTCTCTGGAACAAACTGGATTTGAACTTGACATACCCAGGTTTTCAGTTCATGTAATTAACCACTTAACCATCGTCTTGCTATTCAAATATTTATATTTACGTTAACCAATCATTCATGATGTAAATGTACATACATTTAATTGGATGCTGGTTGTGGAATTAGCTAACTTTCTTAATACATTTTCACAGACATTCCCTTTTGGAAACCATTAAGAGCGATATGATCTACAATGTAAAAAGGAATGCACACATGATTCTCTTTGTCTTTTGATTTTTTTTGCCCCCACTGATAAAGGATAGATTGTTAGTTTCCGATTCGTCCATTCGCATTTTTCTCAATAACCACTCTTTGGATTTTTTAAAATTTTGCACAAACATTAGTTATGGTGAAAGTAAATTTTCGCTCGTGGAGGGGGACCTTGCATGCTTGGCTTTTTTAAAAAATTTTTATTTAACTCTTGTTTAGGGTGTTAGACACAAGGTCATGTATAAGGTTGATGAAAGTGTTTGTGTGGAACAAACTGGATTTGAACTTGAAACCACCAGGTTTTGAGTTTGTGTTGTTGACCACTTAGCCATCATCACCCTCTGCAAAGCACACTACTGTATAACAACTCGTCTGCTGTTTTGACTAGAGTTAATAAAAACCATCTGATTAACTTTGAGTGCCTGTCCAAAAACGGAAGAATTGAATTCACAATACAAACTTCATGTTATTCATGTACAGTTCTGTTTTCGATAATACATTTCCTTTCATACTAAAACAGTTGTGGGGTTGTTTTGATTTCGTCCTTGTATGAGATGTGCTTCATTCTCTAGATTAATGTCAACTCTGTGACTGCATTGAACTCTGGGCTTCTGATCACAACATGACAGGAGTTTGAGATTGAACAGCAAAGATGGTTCAACACCAGTGTTCTTCATCAGCAGAGAAACTACATTCTACTTAACGTTACAACAGCTAAGTTTAGTGACATCACATGAATGCTGCCATCCAGGGACAA
This sequence comes from Euprymna scolopes, assembly GCF_053919585.1. Classification (NCBI taxonomy): domain Eukaryota; kingdom Metazoa; phylum Mollusca; class Cephalopoda; order Sepiida; family Sepiolidae; genus Euprymna; species Euprymna scolopes. The sequence continues at coordinate 161,848,406 of NC_136483.1, forward strand.
CATTTTACATTAATATATAGATAATCTAATAAAATTTATTCAAGCTAAGTCTGTCAGATTGTTGTGGCCGTGATGAATTAATCTATATTTCTTTTAGGTATGAGGGTATGTATAATACCTCAGGAAGATGGATGCCCCTACCTTGCACAGTTCCGGGTTGCAAGGTGTTGCACCTGTTAGCCTCCCTCTAATATTTTACAGAGTTAGCATAAAGGGGTAGGAGTGCCTCAGCCATGGTGAAGGTAATACATCTAGGAAAGGAAAGCTCTGTTGAAAAACCAAAAACCAGATAGAAGGAATCTGTTGGCTCTCTAAGGCAACCTTCTAGTGATGGCATCACAAACAAAACACCGGCTTCTAATTTATCATGAGCCAGCATAGAAATAGTAAAGCATAGAAAACTGTCATGAGAATGCTCATGTCGGTACGTAATCTGGTCTAACCGCAAAAAAAAAAAAAAAAAATTGTCTTTTCGGGGGTTTTAAACACAAATAGCATTAAGTTGATAAATCAGATTTTGCTTTTGATTAGCCAATTTTCATTTGTTATTGTTGTATCATGTTGTTGGAAATAGAATGTACGTAGCTACAATTCATTTAAAAAATTACTCTGGCTCAGATGACTGTTAATATGAAACAGCTTTAATCACCTAAAAATAAAAATTATCAGCATGAGGATAACTTATTTTAAATTGAAGAATATAAAGGAGTTGCCTCCCCTTAAGTCTACAGGCGTGAAAACAAAAATTAAAAACTAAAGTTACTTCATAGCATCCTGGACAACAACGGGTAGATAAAGCTAATATTAAATATTGCATTTTGGTTTTAAAATGGATGGATGTGTTTTTTATGTCTGTAAATTCACTGATTTTTTAATGAATAAATTTTTTATATTTAATAATGACATTGACTTTGATATTTTGTGTTGGTCATTTTTATCATTGTAAATTTATTTTTAGTCGGAGTGGCCAGTTTTCATTGACTCCAACTTCTAAAGAAAAAAGATTTGCTTTGACTCCACATTTCTGGTGAAAAGTGGGTTTTTAAAAAAACTCTAACTAGCATTGGGGTGAACGGATGTCAAGGCGGTTCAGCATAGTTATTGTCTCTTTTCTTTTTTGTTATTGTTGCTATACTTTGTCTTTTTTTTTTTTTTTTTTTTTTTTCTTTAGGTGGATTTAACACCTTTTATCAGCAAAAATGGTTCTGAATGTTTAAATGGGTCCGATTCTTTCCCATTTACAAATTGCTTGGAGAAAGACAACAATTACCTCGAATCTGACTGTGATGAGCAGGTATATAATATTTAAATTTTTATTTCATAATATTTAAATTTTTATTTCATAATATGCTTCCAAATTTGGTGCTTATTTAGAATTACACTTATTTAAAAAAAAAAATACAAAAAAAATCCTTTGATGTATGTACTTATGGAACAAAGATGTCATATTCCAAAAATTACGTAAATTGATCAAGTTTTTTTATGAGAAACAAGGAGGGGAATGGGAGAAGACATTGTTTTAAATTTTGCCAAAATTCAAGGGCGACAATTTAATTTGACTAAAGATTTTGCTTATATTCAAAATAATTAAGACTTTTTTATTGTAAAATTTAATTTTTTTTTTAAAAAAACAAAACAACTACTTGATCAATTGATGATATTTGGAATATGACATCTTCGTTCTGTGACGAGTATGTACACCATAAAGATTTTTCTGTATTTTTTAATTAAGTGTAATAGTAAATAAGCACTCAAAATTTGAATGAAAAATAAAAACATTAATCAAATTTCTTAACAAATGCAATTGAAAATATTGAAAAAAAAAATCTTTTAGCATTGTATTTGGTTTAAAAATGATTTATGTTTTCAATTCTATGGTGCTTTTCAGTGTAGAAATATTGGATGTGTTATCTATACACGTCACCAGCATGCTCTTTACACAAAATGTAAACATTATTAACTGTCTCGATTTGACACTAAAGAAGGTCGGCTATCACCGACATTGGTTGTTATAGCTCGACAATAAAGAAAAAAAAAAATAACAATGTCTGTAATTGAGGAAGGTTGGAGTCAGACGAAATATCAGTTTATATTTGCATTTATTGAAAAAAAAAATTCTTTAGTATCAAATTTGGTTTTAAAAATGATTTCTTATATTTACAATTTTATGGTTCTTTTCAATGTAGAAATATTGAATCTATGAATGCAATTATTTTATGGGGTGGAGTTAATAAGATTTTAAAACTTTGTTTAATAATTTTTCTATAACATTCACAAATGTTCAGTTTTTGTCTATTCATAAAAATAAATTTTTGAGCAAGTATTTTTTAAAAATTTTATAAAATTATTTATGAGGAAGAATTAATAAGATTTTTTTCTAATTAATAATTTCTCTCTGGTGTTATAATATTCACAAAAAACTGTATGTTCAAAGGTGTTTGAAGGCGTGTCAATGCAGGAATTATTCAGTTGTTGTAAACAGATAAATAAATAAGAATAATAATAATTCGATAGTTTTCAATAAATATTTATTTACCTGATTATAGATGGTATATTCTTGACTGTAGGTGGTATATTCTTCAAATATTTTTCAGAGCAAGCGGCAGCATAAAGAGTAGATATTCATTTTATACCTTTTCAAAATGGAAGTTGCTTAACATGCATTTCGACATTTTTATTGTATTAGGTAGACTTCTATTCATAAACACAAAACAATACCTATCTCGGTTTAAAAGGATTTCTAGTCATTGTAAGATAATAGAACAAATGGTTTTAGTGTTGATTATTATATTTCTTTGCAAACATTTTTTATTTTTTGCTTTCACATAATGGGTGGGGCTTGCACAGTTTTTATGGCCATTATGCACAGTTTTTAGCAAAACTTTACATCTTCAGCCTTTTTAACAACTATTTTTTACATATTGTATTCTACCAACCCAGATGTGAGAGTTTCCATTCCAGGTCATTACTGATTACTTCAGAAAAACAAAAAGAAATCACCTTATTCTATAAGGATTTATCATTCAATGTAAAAACACCAGAACCTGTGGTTTCAGGATTGATTAAAATATGTCTTCAGAAACAGTCTTTATAATCAATATTAAAAGCATTTGTTCTGTTGTCTTACAATGACTAGAAATCCTTCTAGACTGAGATAGGTATTGCTTTGTGTTTATGAAATGAAGTCTACCTAATATGAAGAAATGTCGAAAAGCATGTTAAGCAATCCCAAAATCCTTGGTTCTGGTGTCATTCAATAATGGAAGCTACATTTAGACTGAGTTATTTGTTTTATTTTGAATACATTGTTCATAAGTTAAGAAATAAAGCTCTGTCAATAGAAATAAATGTTTAAAAATGTGTTACTTGTATAACCATTGGTTCTGATGTGTTGCAATGAAAGAGAAATCTTTCTAGACTGAGGATTTCTTTTGTTTTGTTTTGCTTTTATGAAGTGGTTTGTAAGTGGAAGTTGGAATACCCCCGCCCCATCCTATTATACAAATAAATGCCAAAAACTGCCTTAAGTCATTGTAAAACCATTGAGTCTGGTATCGGTCAGTGAAGAAAAAATCCTCCTAGACTGAGGTACCTTTATTTTGTTTGTTATGAAGTGGTATAAAAATGAAGAAATGCAGGCCTGAGAAGAATAAGAGCAAGAAGAAATGAAATGGAAGAGAAAGAAGAGAAGAAATAATAAGGGAGAAGAGTCACCATATCCTGCTGCTGCATGGAATATTGTTATTATATCTGGGCTTGTCTACCTGTCACTAGTTTCTTCTTTTTAAAAAAAGAGTTACTAATCTGATAGGTCCCATACTGTCTACTCAGCTCCAGCTTCTGTTCCATCGCTGCAGTGTAGCATCCCTGTGATTGTTTACTTCAAGGAAGATGCTTTGATGAAAGGGAGACAATCATGTAGTTGTACAATGTACATTCAATTAAAAAAAAGGCAGAGTTGACTTAAAAGGGATTTTTTTTTTTTTTAATGAAAATCGCTCAAGACAAGGTATGAAGCCACTTGATGAAGGAACTAATAAGAAACCTATTTAATAGTGAAACACTAGCCAATGATAAGTGAAATAGATTCCGACCCAGAAAACAACAATTTTTCCGGTGCAAGTCTATAAATGGGCCACAACAAATCTTTTCTATAATAAAAATCCGAAAAAAATCTTTATAATATACGTACTTGTTACTGCATGAAAATGTCATATTCCAAAAATCATGTAAATCGATCAAGTAGTTTTTTTTTATTTAAGAAAATCAAATATTATCGGACGATTCATCGAAGAAAAAGCCACATGCCATCTTGTTTGAGAGATAACGCAACTAACGACCCCTGGCGGAAATATGGGTTAACAAACACTATCAATAATTCCCCCACTCTTTTTCTGTGCCTAAACCTAAACGTAGATTCCATGAACAAAGCTTCTTTCTTAGAACTGCACGCCTGTGGAATTGTCTCCCGTGTTCCTGCTTTCCGGCTGACTACAATATGGTTGTGTTCAAGTCTAAAGTAAATAAGTTCTTGATGAGCCGTTCCATATAAGTTATCAAATTTACCAAATTTTCATTACTAATGATTACTATATTGTCCAATTTCTACTGTACACTCTTTAACCCTTATCCTTGAGTGGCCTCTGGGCCTTGATAATGTGGTGATGCCTATGTAAAAAAAAAAAGAAAAAAAAAGGCCAGTACATGCAGACCATCGAATATTTTATCAATCAAATACTTTTTTTTTTTTTTTTTTTTTTTTTAAGAAAATCAAATTTTATGATTTTTAGGGATAATAAATAAATAAATTGACTTCTTTTAATAAAGAGAATGTGGAAAACACTAGTTTTTTTTTTTTTGTTCGTCTGAAAACAGACTTTAATAAGCTAAGTACTTTTTTTTTTTTTTAAGAAAAAAACAAATTTTACGATTTTTAGGGATAATAAATAAATAAATTGACTTCTTTTAATAAAGAGAATGTGTCTTTTAATAAAGATAATGCGGAGGGCAGACCATCGACTATTTTTAGTTTTTTTTTTTTTTTTTTTTTTTTTTAATGTCGAAAACCCTTTTTGGGTTTGTATTACTGTACACATAGATTCGAAAAAGTTGTCACAAAACAAATATATAACAAATAAATGTTATCAAAGGCAAGATAAGTTGTTACATAAGGGAGGAACCCCCCCCCCCAAAAAAAAAAGAAAAGAAAGGGAGGCATATTATGTAGCGTTTGGCTAGGGTCAACCGATACATAAAGGTTAAAATAAAATCCCTTTTTAATAAATTGATAGGTGGACTTCGAATGTTGATAGTCCACTAGTATGAATTAAAGAAAAAGAATTTGCAGTGTAAATAGAAAAAGTCGGACGATCGTAATTGTTGACAAAACGAAAAAGCAGGTTACCGGAATTTGCATATTTTGCACGGCATTCTACGGAAAAGCAATGAATGGAATTTTCTGATGACAGGTGAATTTTCGGCACGTGCAGAAGTAATCGTCCGACTTTTTAAATTAAACAAAAACGTGCTAAGGACTCACATGGAAGCCGAGACCTAAATATTCTGTTGGTTATATGTAAATTAGCTCTAGGACATGTGACGTCGGAAAGTTGAGCTGAATGCCATATAAGGAACAGACGCGCGACAGATAATAGAGCTAGCAGAGAGAGAGAGAGGTGAGTAAACGTGGAGGTAGACACGTTTACCAGAACCGAAGGTCAGCTGACCAGATTACGTATGAGTGACGTGGTCAGATTGGCTAGATCTGTGAGATTTGATTTGGGCTTTGCAGAAGACAGACAGCTTCCCGTTGTCTCCTCCTCTCAATGGGGGGGAGACGAACGCTGACGTGTGTAGAAGAGGATTTGACTTGGACACTTTACTTGAGGGATACTGGTACCCTGGTGATGACGTGTCCATTTTACTAATGAAGAGAAGAAGTTTACGACGATGAGAGAGAGAGATATTACGAGTGTTAAGAGACGAGAGAACGGGACCCAAGATCCCTTAAACCGTTTGTCTAGTAGTTAGGACGTTTGTTGTGTATTTATGTGTTTGAATTAAAGAAGATTCATACCTGGTCCGCTGCTCTGGGAGAGTCTTCATCTGGGTGGAGCTCTCTTGCTGTTTTCGCCGGAATACACAAGATGAAGACAGATGTTGGGTTTTCAACCTTTTATTCTCCCAGGCATGATCTGCAGATGCCGCCATCGATGGTCTCCACTGTGGGTACCTACCACGTCCCACATCTGGGGCGTGCATCTCCCCCCTTACTTAGGAGAGAACCATTTAAGACTTCTGCTCGGCTCGGCTTTTTCTGAGAAACTCAACGTTTCACCAACCTTGCCACGTAGCATCACATGACATCCGGTTAGATGAAACGTCACTTCCTGCAACGTGGATTAACTACAAAAATATCTCTCTGACCTCCTCCCACCCTCTCCCTCTCGATCTACTATCTAATAGAGACACAGAGAGAGAAAATAGAGAGAGAGTATGAAAGAGCCAGAGAGAGGAGAGATGCTCTTTAACATTACTCCACCCCTTTTTTATCAAAATGTATGGCAAAGCCATACATTTTTAATAACTAACTAACTAAACTAAGGAGGGAATACATACGCTACCCGCTGGCAAGAAGACTGTCCTACGATAAATCAATAAACTCAAAATTAAATAGATACAACAATAAAACTGCCATGTAGCGCTACCCTGCGCTTTTCAAGGTCAAACTCCTTTATGACCCCATGGCTTCTTCGTACCCATCTCGGGACTTCCGGAGCATCCTTTGCTCCCGGTCGACACTACTCGTGGTCGATAATTTCACGGCTCCTAGCCAAACAACAATAAAACACAAAATCGAGGTCCATCTGCCTCCTACTTACATCTCAGGATTTACGGATAATCTTCTTTATTCCTAGGTAGCACAAAAACAAAAACAAAAAAAATCCCATCCCAAACCTTCACCATTTCACATCAAATGTTCTTAATTAATTTACCTCCTCTATGACTATACTTAATTGGTCCAAGAGTAATCAAGTCGGTTTTATTTATTCTACCCCATTTACCCCCCCCCCCCCCCCCGTGAGGTCAACACACAATGGACACGTCCTCCGACTGTCCATATTAGTTACAGAGATCGCCCATTTCTCTATAACTATCTTGTGCTTCCCTGAGCACCTACCAAAATATGGATGTTTTTTTTTTTTATTTATTACGAGGACGTTCTGTACCGCCCTCCACCGAATTACGCATCCGGAACAAAAAAAAATCTGTCGAAACTACAAGAACAAAACAACAAACAAAAAATATGTATACATGACCACCTCGAAACTAGAATAAATACCGACTGACTTCCTGACCTCATTACTCATAATCCAGCAAACCGTCTGCCTGTCCAACTACTGTATTTCGATTTTAAAAAAATCCTTATTCCTTATTCTTTTGTCTTCCGACATCATCCCATTTTAAAAATTCTCATTTATGTTTTCCTTGCATAATCCCATTATCTCAAAAATTATTATTGATAATTGATATACCTCTATCCTGTCATCATCTTATTTTTAAAAAATTAAATTACATTGACACCACGTGGCAAGACCATCGATGCCCCCATCTGCTATACAAATACAAGATAACAAAAATACAGAAAAAGAAATACAGAAAAATACACATGGCAACTCAACAATACTTAACAATATTCAATAATACTTAATTAATATATACTTAATTAATTCACTTATAACTAACAACTTTCAGCAAAGTTCAACAAAATTATCACTGATCAAATTGTCCACGTAAGCAAAGTTCAAGGGTTTTCTGAAACTAAAAAAAAATCATTATTCTTTTACAATTAACCACAGAATTAAATTAAAAAGTTCCGCTTCTATTCTATTCATATAATTATAATTTACTTAAAATTAATCCGGAGGGATGCCACATCACCAATCTGATTTTTATTTATCACCTAATACTTTCGACAATAGTGTAATTTCTTCTTTTTTTTTTTTTTTTTTTTTTCAAATCTAAAATGACATCTTGCTATTCCGAATGCATTTAAAAGTTCACTGTCCCTTATTTTTGTAACACTTTGCTAAATTCAACAATGTCAAATGACTGACAGGTTTATAAACTGTGGACAACCTCGATGTCATTTTGCCTCAACAAATGTTCATTTGTGTTGTCTTGTCTATTTAAATATATATATATATATATATATATATATATATATATATATATACGTTTTTTTTTCTTTCTCTGTGTTTTCAATTCTTTCTCTGTGTTTTTCAATTTCCACAGTTTTTATTTTTAATATGGTAAATTAATTTTCTTTACTCTTCTGTTTTTCAATCGTTTTCAAAGTTCACAGCGTATTTTTAATTTTGGAGTTTAATTTTCTTCTAAATGCGTATGGTATTCTTCATGCCTTTGCTATCTTTTTCAACACATAACTGAATCATTTTTTCTTCTTCTTCCTTCCCCTCTCTCTATCTTTCTCTCTCTCTACCCTTTTTCACTGTTTTTCCTTTATTCTCTTTTTCTCTTCATTTTCACTGTTCTTTCTTTATTCTCTTTTTCTCTTCATTTTCACTATTCTTTCTTTTTATTCCACTGTCTCTTCTCCGTTTTTTTTTCTCCCTCTTTTTTCCTCAATTTCTCTTCTTGTCTTTATTTTTCCTCGTTATCTCTTTTTCTCGTTATGTCCGTGGCAATCCAGGTTTCGATATATGCCCCATGCAGGGGCAAGAAGGTCAACGGCACCAAATAACAGATATGTTACATAAGGGAGGGAGAAGAAGAGGATTTGACTTGGACACTTTACTTGAGGGATACTGGTACCCTGGTGATGACGTGTCCATTTTACTAATGAAGAGAAGAAGTTTACGACGATGAGAGAGAGAGATATTACGAGTGTTAAGAGACGAGAGAACGGGACCCAAGATCCCTTAAACCGTTTGTCTAGTAGTTAGGACGTTTGTTGTGTATTTATGTGTTTGAATTAAAGAAGATTCATACCTGGTCCGCTGCTCTGGGAGAGTCTTCATCTGGGTGGAGCTCTCTTGCTGTTTTCGCCGGAATACACAAGATGAAGACAGATGTTGGGTTTTCAACCTTTTATTCTCCCAGGCATGATCTGCAGATGCCGCCATCGATGGTCTCCACTGTGGGTACCTACCACGTCCCACGTCTGGGGCGCGCATCTCCCCCCTTACTTAGGAGAGAACCATTTTAGACTTCTGCTCGACTCGGCTTTTTCTGAGAGACTCAACGTTTCACCAACCTTGCCACGTAGCATCACATGACATCCGGTTAGATGAAACGTCACTTCCTGCAACGTGGATTAACTACAAAAATATCTCTCTGACCTCCTCCCACCCTCTCCCTCTCTCTCTCGATCTACTATCTAATAGAGACACAGAGAGAGAAAATAGAGAGAGTATGAAAGAGCCAGAGAGAGAGAGAGAGAGGAGAGATGCTCTTTAACAAAGTTACTTTTCTAACTAACTGGATAATTTTCTAGCGTTTTTATTTAATGTAACATGTTTATTCAGCTCGAAAAACATACAGGGTTAACCGATGTATTGGAAAATTTAAAATGGCGCCCGACTCTCTTTCATACGGTAAGTTTGGGAAAAGGGGTTATAAATAAAAAAAACTAGACAAAATACTGTTAGAAAGTCGCTCAATATGTTACCGTGACATATATTTGGTGGGTTTTTAACAGTATTTTGTATATTTTTTATTTTTAACTCATTTTCCCAAACATACAGTGTTCAACAGAGAAGCCGGCGCCATTTTAAATTTTCCAATACATTGGTAAATACTGTATGTATTTCGAACTGAATAAATATGTTACATTGAATAAAAACACTAAAAAATTATTCAGTTAAGTAGAAAAGTAACTTATCTTGCCTTTGATAATATTTATTTGTTTTTTTTGACAACTTTTTCAAATCTGTGTGTACAGTAATACAAACCCAAAGACACATTCTCTTTATTAAAAGAAGTCAATTTATTTATTTATTATCCCTAGAAATCGTAAAAATTGATTTTCTTAAAAAAAAAATAAATAAATAAAAGTACTTGATTGATAAGATATTCGATGGTCTGCATGTACAGGGGTCGTTAGTTGCATTATCTCTCAAACAAGATGGCGCGTGGCTTTTTCTTCGATGAATCGTCCGATAATATTTGATTTTCTTAAATAAAAAAAAAAACTACTTGATCGATTTACGTGATTTTTGGAATATGACATTTTCATGCAGTGACAAGTACGTACATTACAAAGATTTTTTCCAGATTTTTATTGTATAAAAGATTTGTTGTGGCCCATTTATAGACTTGCACTATTTTTCCCCTTTTGTCAGAAACATTGCTTATGGAATGTGAGAACAAAATAATGGAAGCGGAAGTTATGAGGCCGCTGAAAGTAATCTAAGGGTCCGCTTTCTACTCTCTTTTAAATTAAAAATTAATTTGCATATGCCATTTTATTGGGATTGTTAAAAACTAACCAATTTTCTATATATATTTTAAGTTACAAGTATTATTTTTATACAAATTAAATAGAAATTGTTTTGAATTTTCAATAATAAAAAAAAATAATCAGATCATTTCAAGTTTGAAAAGATATGTTATTTGAGTGATGGATAAGGCAAAGCTAAATAACAGAAAAACTTTCTGTATATTCTAGAACACTTTTCTACACGGATTGAGAACTGAATGCCTGCTTGAGTGGCTGATTGATTGTTCTGTTGTGTCATTTATGTTTACATGTATGGATTAGCAAGTTATACTGAAGTACTTGTTAAAGATGTCTTCAGGTATAGACTTATAACAGAAAGGTGTCCCCATCCTCTCACATACAGTATTCACAAATAGTTATTCATTTGGTACTGACCAGGCTCTACGTCACTTACGTAACTTTTGTGACCTAATAAGATCTAGTATGTTAATATGCTTATGCTGTATATATCAAGTCAATACAGTATTTTGTTAAATCTACTTAGCTGCTAATATAACTAGGGTGCTTAAAATATATTTGGTCCATAATTTTCTCTAGTATTAATGATATAAAGAAAATGTATGTAATTTCAATAAAATATTACTTTTCATCGATTTTGCTGTTATTCACGCAAAAAGAAATTTTACTGAAAATATTCAATAAAAAATTTTTTATTTGAAAATTATTAATAATTTTTTTTTTTTTTTCAGCTAATTATCTTCATAACTTTTTCTCAAGCAGTTAAGCTACACTCTTTGAAAATTCATGCACCAAAAGGTTAGTAATTATTATCTATTAGTAGTTTATCTATCTGTAAACATGTGCTGAGATGCATGTTTTTATGGTACATTTGCGAATGGCAAATGTTGTGACTAATAAATGTCCAGCTCATTTTTTTGGTTGGTATTAATCCCACGGAAGGATGAATAGAATACTATATAGTTATTTTTCTTTATTTTTTTTTAATATACAAACTGAGACCTTTTATTATATAAGAATATCTTCCTCAAAGCAAGACTTTATTGGTCCCCCAATTTATCGGAGAGGGACCTATGTTTTCAGTGGCGTCTGTTATTCCGGACAATTGCCAGATAACCGTCCATTAGTTTTTCCTGAAATTTTGCCGCAAATTTTATTTCATTAAATAAATATGTATAGTAAATGTTTTTTTGCGAAAATTCCTGTTGCACCCCCAGGGGCTAAAAGAGGTCAAACTAACTCAAAATGGCCCAAAATGACACGTTTTGCCCCATAACTTTTGATTCATCCATTAGATTTTTCTAAAACTTGGCCAAAATGTGGAGCCCATTGTTCTTAATATAAATTCAGTATGGATGACCCTGGCAAAATTCTGGTTCGCATCCCTCTTGAACTTTTAGGGTTATAAAAAACATGCCTTTTTGGAGCTCTTTTTTCATATTACTCAAAAACTTGATATGTATGTCTACATAGTGGTTTTCCATGGTGCTGAATTCAACTATACATGTCTTAATGCATGAAACTACACTGTTTATTCATTTTCAGTGGGATCTGGTGTTCCCAGGAATTCAGAAGGGGTCACAAATGCCCCAAAATTGTAAAAATTACACTTTTTACCCCATAACTTTTGCCCCATCGATTAGATTTTTCTGAAACTTGGCAAAAATGTGAAGGCAACGTTGGCTCCTCACACTTCTCACATTCATCATTTCTTCACTATTTTTTGTGGCGTCATCTCACATGCAGCACTAGAGGGGGGACCACGCATGTGCGACTTAATTAAAAAAAAATTTTTTTTTATTTTTAAATGATTCCATTCATTTTAAAATTGCATACTTTTTTGATTTCAATTTCTATTATAGATATTCATGCATACATGATGTTTTATAAGCTGTGAACATTTCTTTATTTAAATATATGCCACAAAGCACAACACATAGCCCCAACTTATACCTTGCCAGACATCTTCTATTCCCCCTCTCCAACAAGATGAGAGGGGTGTGATCTTGCTCCAAAAAAGATGTCTTTAGATATTGAAAGTCTCAGCTTATAACAGATGATTCTATTCATTTTAAAATTGCATATATATATATATATATATATATATATATATATACATATAATCTTTTTGAAATTTAATATGGTGATGCAAGACATTTTCTCACGTGTTTTGAACTCAATTTTTTTTGTTTGTTTTTGCAGACTTTAGAGATAAACATTTTGTTTGGTTTAAATTAAATGCTTTTATGTATTTATTTATTTATTTTTTTTTAAATCCTTTCTCGTTCCATATAAAAAAAACTTTTTGACAGTTTTTTGAGGAAGATACAGTTGTCTATGAGGAGTTGTTTAGTGGTCGTCACTATCTAACAAAACACAAAAAAAAAAAATAATAATAAATGAAGACTTCAGGATCAAAGTGTAGTATCTGTTTTGATGCTGCACTTCACTTTTTTGGTCTCGGTTAGTGGAGAATTCTTAATGACTGATACATTTTTATTTTTATTACTAACCAGAGTGCCCTTTCTTGGGGAGCTGGTTTCCTTTCCCATCCCCACATTAAAAATCGACATTGTGTCTAACTCTGTCCTTGTGGGGAGGCAAGTAAACAAACAAATAAAAAAAAATATATGAACTAACTACATCTTTTGGCTTTGGAATGATAACTGATATATATTATTGCAAAAGTTATAACCATTTTTTCCCCCCATTTAGTAGATTTAATTGTGTATTCCCTAAAACTGATTGGATTTAATGATTATCATTGGATTTTTCATAATAATATAACCTGGAAAAATCTGGTTTTATCTTGTTACAGAACTTTGTAATAAAATTAAGTGAATCATTATCTTATGCTCTTTCCACAATATTATTTTAAAATTCTATAACAAGATTAATACTGTCATTGGATTCTTCATAAAATTTTATTCATAGACATGTTTGAATCTTGCTATAGGGCTTTATTTTTGACTAGCATTTCAGCCCGGCGTTGCCCATATGTTTGTAGGTGTATGTTGAGCAAAAAAAAAAAAGTGGTCAATTTTTTAAAATTTGTTCCCCTATTATGACCCCTTAACATTTATTGTTTAGAGCTCAAATCAAGTTAAGTTAGATCCATGTCCAAGGAACCTATATCTAAAATTTCAAGTGTTTAAATACAAAATTGTCGGAGGAGTTTGGTAGAGTTCTCAAAGGTCAAATCGTTGAACTTTGACCCCTTAGCCAAATTTCTGTCCAAAAACCGATTACTAAGATTTTCTCAAATCTCAGTACCCTGTATATCAAATTTCGAGTCTGTAGACTTAAAATTGACAGTTATTGCGTAGGGAAATGTACAGACACGCAGAATCACACACATACATGTTCACTTTTATAGATATATAGATTACATCCTTGGCAAACGGAACACCATAAACATAGTATACATTGTTCATAATAATAATATTTTCTGGCTCTTATACACTAAAAGGCACAGATGAAAATGGTATTATGCAGGTGAAAATTGCAGTTCCAAACAACAGGAAAACTATTTGATGAACTTAGCAAACAAAAATTGATATCCACACATCAAAAATTAGAAAAAATTGAGTAAAATTTTAATTAAAAATCAGTTTTATTGTATTTTGCAGATCTGACTTTAATAAAAGCGGAAATACCTGTTACGTAGGGGGAGATAAGTCAGTCTGCCATTTAACAAAATAATGAATGAATGACATTGGCAAAAGTACAAAAACTGATTTTTTCTTTTTTTTCTTTTTTAATTTTACTCTATTTTTCCTAATTTTTGGTGAGGATGCTTATTTTTTGCTTCACACACAAGTGTATCAAAGAATTTTTACTAGGAATGCAATTTTCACAAGTAAAAACTCTTCAGTATACTTGCATATCGTACAAAAATAAGTATCCTCATCAAAAATTAGGAAAAGTTATTGAGTAGAATTTTAGGTACTTGTACAGTTTAATGAAGACATTAAAAAACGAAAAATATCGAAAAAAGGTTATATTGTACGTATCCGTTTTGGACTGAAGATCTCAAAAAAAATTTAATTTAATTTGATCAGGTAGTTTTCTTCTTTTTTTTTTTTTTTACAGCGGACAAACACGTTTTTATGAGAGTGCGTTGATCAGCCATTATGAAAATTTTTAACACACCACAGGGAGATAACTCCATGTAAAGCACCGACACTCCCTCCCCATCTTTATTACTAGCTTTTCTTGCTAAAAATCAAAGCTTTTGCTCGGTATCATAACAAATTGTTTTTTCGCTGTGAGCGTGTGCGAAAAAAGCCTTTGTGAGACATACACGAAATGGTCACACACATTTTGCCTTTTATATATATAGACTAGCGGGGGGGGGTACCCGGCATTGCCCAGGTGTTTCAAGGTGTGTGTGCTCTTAAATAAAAAAGAAACCGGAGGGGGGGGGGGGGTAAAAAGCTTTGCTAAGTTGGTAGGATCGAACCCGAAGCCCTGAGGTGAAGTTTGAAAATAAAATGTGAAAAAAACATGAACCGTTCGGCCAGCCAAAATGAGTTACTGAAAGATGTTTGAATTTATTTAAGTAAGAACAAAATTGACAGGTGCCCGCACGGAAGTTGTAGAGTTAAGATTTTGTGTGAACGTTACGACGACGACGTAAGCAATAGCTATTCAGCAGTTGTTTTTAATGAGGATCATGAACAGGTTTGTTTGTTATAAGCGAAGTAAAAAAATAAAACATAAAAACGAACAAACTTAAGCGGGGGTGGGTGGTAATCAAAACATCAAAAAAAAAACAACAAAAAAACTAACGTAAGGCAAACAAACAATGTTAAATGTAAAAATCTGAAAAACAAAAACGAAAACAGAAAAACGAACATTAAAAAAAAAAGTGAAAAATGGCTTAAATAAGCCTGTTTCGATATTAAAATTTAAAAAATCGGTGGGTACCCGGGTGTTTTTGGCTGTGTGTGGTCGGTGGGGGTGGGGTGTTAATGAAAACCTAAGAATAAGCGAAGTAAAAAAAAAAAAACAGAAAAACGAACGTTACGTGAAAAATGGCTTAAATAACACTGCTTCAATATTAAAATTTAAAAAATCGAAAAAAAAAATAAAAATCTCACACCACGATTCGAACCCAAAATGTTTAGATAATGACCCAACGCTCTAACCAACTGAGCTAACATGACGTACATGAAATTTAGTCAGTTCTTCAACTATTTAAACTAAATCAGGTCATGACGTCATCTGATGCATGCGTAGAACCGATCTTGTTATGAGAGGACAGTTTTTGTTGACCCCCCCCCCTGTAGAAAATTGTTGATTTCAGGGTGAAAAAATTAATGTTTTTGGCCAATTTTTCGATATTTTTCGGGCGAAGGATGGAGCTTCAATATGATACCAAGTTTGTCAATTTTTGTTCTGTCTGTCGAAAGTTTTTAGCGGACATACAAACACACATACATACATACACACATTTTCGCTTTTATATATATAGATTAAAATTCTATGCAATAATTTTTCCTAATTTTTTATATAGATACTTATTTTTGCCTGCTACTTACGTATATGAAAGAATTTTCCTGTTAATTTATTTGGAATTGCAATTTTCACTTGTGCCGCTTAGCTATATAAGAACTAAAAAAAACTATTTTTTTCTGTTTAAAAAGGAAAAACTCGGATTTTTAAAAACATTTTTATCTAATATAAAAATATTTCAAAATGAAATAGAAAGAAATGCTTTTTTAACAGTAAAATTCAAACTGGTACATGAGAAATGATATTTTTTTTTGCTTTAAATTTGATTCTTTTAAGTTTAATTCTAAATTTTTTTTTTGTTGTTTTTCTTTTCATAATTAAAAAAAAAGTTTTTAATAGCATTTTTGTTTTACATTTGTAAGAGGATAAGATCAATTATTCGAAGTTACAACCCAACCAATACTTTTTTTTTCTTTTTTTATAATACAAATGATTTTATCCAATAGAAAATGGTCCTAAGAATATCAAGATTTTCACGAATCAACCAATAACACTTGATTTTGATAAAGCTGAAACCATGGAACCTGTTCAATCATTTTGGTGAGTTATAGATTTATTTTCTCTTTATCACCCTAAAAATAACTTAAAATTATATATTACTTTTTTCTTTTTTTCAAGTGTCCATAAAATTCCTTTGGGAGTCTCAAAATTGTCCTGACTCTAAAAAAATAAAAAAGCATAAAATGAATAAAAACTACCATGTGTCCAACTCTGCCCTTGTGGAGGAGGCAAATAGACTCTAAACACAAAAGTAGTACATGGTAAAAAATACCCCATTATTTCTTTTTTTTTTTTTTTTCTACATTTATCTAACCCTTATCCTCGAGTGGTCTCTGGGCCTTGATAAGTGGTTATGCCTATGTAAAAAAAAAAAATAAATAAATAAAAAATCTAGTGTAATGGGGTCTATACTGAATTTCTTCCTTCACCATAAGCTGTCAAAAGCTTGGTCAAGATAAAGTTCAGCCATCTTGTGATATTGATCTAATGTATCTTTTATTTCTTGTGACATTCACTCTTGACAACTAAAGCTGGCTCCTTCTTTTGTCTGCACAGCATTTTTGACTGACATGGCAAGATAATTCCTATTTCATCAATGCGAGTAGGAGATTTTGTCACGCTTCTTGATAGTAGTTGCTTAAGTTTTCAGCTGCCTGCTAACGTATTTGCAACAATTGGTCAGTGGAGGGAGGTGGAGAATATCTCTGACCAATTTTCTTGCTTGATGGTGCTGCAACAACTTGGAAAATGGTCAGATTCAGTCAGTGACACAAACTAGTTACTAACATTTGATTGATGTGACGACAGTGCAGGTTGTTACAAAGAAATTTGTTGTTAATTGCTTCAAGCTTCCATTGATCAGCAACCATTGTTGACCAGGTTTCGGAATGATAGATGAGGATTCTCTGGGCAGTTGCCTGCTAGATATGCCTTTTGGTTTGGCAGCCAATGACGTTTCAGCACCGCTATACGAAAGCAGAAGACTTGCAACACTAGTGCAGAGTCCAACCTCAGTTATGCTATGACGAGATAGTACCATTATCAAGCTAAACAAAGGGCTGCACATCCTCCAATTCACCTCCCGTGATTGATCATCTATCCACCAGTGCAACAAATGATAATATAACCTTGGATTTGACTGAATTTATGTAAAATTACAGTAATCGACCCTCTTGAGTGTAGATTAAACTTCATCAGTTGTTGATTCCAGAATAACAAGATCATCTGCGTAAACCAGATCTGTTATCTCCACGCCTCTTCCCACAGGAACATCTTGGTAGCCCTGTAGAGAACATAGTCAACTATCTTTAGTCTTGACTGTTCTTCAGCTTCTCAGAATCTCCCGTTTTTGGAATAATGTTGCCGTTTGTGTGCATTATGTTTGTACCAGTTCATGATTTTTTCCTCATTTTCCTGCGTCGCAATACTTTTGGCATAATTGTACTTGGTATGATCACAAAGATTTGGATGATTCTATTTATAGACAGGGACAATAAGAACAAATGAATTGGGTACCAGAATTGCTGTATGAAATATACTGAACCTGTTTGAATTTTTCAATCATAATTTTTCTTCCTGACATGAGAGCAACTGCTGATATATTTGTTCATCATCTACACACTAAAAAATAAATAAATAAAAAAACAAAGTAGGTGGGTACTTCAGCTAATATTTTATTAAATCTATATCTGGCTGGAGAGGGTGTCCTTTAGTTTTTATTAAATCTGCTTGATTAAATATCACTTTATTAAAAAGAATTTTTTTTATCAGAACTAAATTTGCCTTTTGTTCTTTTCCAGTCTAGAACCGAGTGATTTAGAAGAAGGAAATGTTATCGAGTTACGCTATGTGAAATATCAGAATGTGCAAAATGTCACGGTAAGTATAACATTTTTATATCTCGATAGCTGTGCCTATCGGATGTTCACCAGGATGCCAAGAAGCCATTTTAGTTCTAATTTTGTTTGCACATTTTTAAACGTAAGGTAGACAACTCTTATTATACTCTTCAATTTAAAATAGATAAATGCAGATTTTTATATGTCAGTGATTATTTGATTTTTATACAGTATGGGGCATATATGAAAATTACATGGTTAAAAATCGCAGTTCCAAATAAATTGACATTTTTTTTTTTTTATGTGACATTTTGCAGACTTTTGTCTTTACAAGTTCTTTTCTTACATCATTACAACAATGATTATATATGAGTATTATTTATTATGATATTTGAAAATGAGACTATGCTAAAGGGAGGTCACTCTCATATTCTTATCCCTGGTTGCCAAATTGGCCTTTTTAAAGCCAAACTTCACGAATTTGGCCGGGGGGGGGGGCAGTTAGACCTTTTTCAAAGCATAACGTATGAACTAGGGAAGGAATGAACAGAATATTATATAGACTAGTGCAACCCTGTAAAAATTTCCTGCTGCTTTCTACATTCGTCTGTATAATTTACTGTTAATAATATTTTTTTTTATAATAAAAGTATGTCAGGATCAACAACTCCTTTCTTTTTCCATAAAAATAATGGGTATTATCAGCTAAATATTCTTCAAATAAATAAAACAAATGTCTTGTCTTTCCTTATTTATTTTAAATTGTATCAATTTAATTCTTTTAAAAATAATAAATATTTTATTGCTGCCAAAATAATTGTCAGCTAAATATTCTTCAAACCAATAAAATAAATGTTACTTTTCGAAATATATTTATTTAAAATTGTACTGTTTTAGTTGACAGGATGACATAATTTGATTTAGAAACAATACATTTTAATATTTTTACCTTAGTGACATCAGATAAATCAATATCTTTGATCTGACAATCTCAGTTTTGTAAATGTGTGTATAATGTAAATAAGAACATGAAATTCCTAAGCATAATATATGATGATCGCTCAATCTAATTTTTTAAATCTGTGTAAAAGATAATAGTGTATGTATTGCCACCTACAGTTTCTTTAGTTGAAATGAAAGTTCAGATTTTAGATTGTGTTGTTGGAAAAGTTTGTAGGTTAGGAGTTCGAGTGGGGGGGGGGGGGGAGCGCACAAAATAGAAATAAGGAAAACTATACAAATTACAGACAAGGCCCTATTCCACTGCCCTTAGCCGGCAAGATTTGAATGAGAAATGACATGTTTTTGTGTGCCATCCTCAAAACTGGGGCAATCAGATTTATTTCATCTCTCATATGTCTTTCACTTTCGTCTCTCTTGACTTTTTCATCACTAGAGCTGTGACAAGAAAATATTCTTATTGTTTTGACTCTCTAGTATATATCCGACAGTCAGATGCAGTTAATCAACAAAGAACCACATCACTCTATATAAAAACATACGAGATATTAACTGATATATAGTCAAAAGTCAAAATAATGAAAAGAATATTCTCTTGTAATAGCCCTATTCATCACTCTTGCATCTCTCATCTTTTTCATCTCTCTCTACCTCTCGTCTCTCATTCTCTCTCTCATCCCTGCCATCTCTCATTCTCTCTCTCATCCCTGCCATCTCTCATTCTCTCTCTCATCCCTGCCATCTCTCATTCTCTCTCTCACCCCTGCCATCTCTCATTCTCTCTCTCACCCCTGCCATCTCTCATTCTCTCTCTCACCCCTGCCATCTCTCATTCTCTCTCTCACCCCTGCCATCTCTCATTCTCTCTCTCACCCCTGCCATCTCTCATTCTCTCTCTCACCCCTGCCATCTCTCATTCTCTCTCTCACCCCTGCCATCTCTCATTCTCTCTCTCACCCCTGCCATCTCTCATTCTCTCTCTCACCCCTGCCATCTCTCATTCTCTCTCTCACCCCTGCCATCTCTCATTCTCTCTCTCACCCCTGCCATCTCTCATTCTCTCTCTCACCCCTGCCATCTCTCATTCTCTCTCTCACCCCTGCCATCTCTCATTCTCTTTATCTCTCTCTTTATATAATTAATATCTCTCCCACACAGCATGCAAAGTTTGTTTTATTCTTTGAATAGTCCTTGTTTGAAACGAACAAGTGTTGCTACAGTTTTCATCAATAAATGCACAACAACCAATGATGGTGGCAGCAATGATGAAACGATCAACCCATGTGCGTAACGAATTGTATACATCTATTGGTAAAGGTGCACATAACACCAACTATACCTGCTCAGCAATGTTTTTGTTTTCCTTTTTTTTTTTTCTTTGTAGCTCTTCATTAAAGACAACCAGGGAGGAACAGAAACAACACAAATGGATTATCTGTGTTTTATAGGCACCCCCGTTTCTTCAACGGATATGTCTGAATTCAAAAGGGTCAGTGATGAACTATATTTTCTATTATTTTGAATCATTTATGTTGTTTTCTCTTCTATTGTTATCCGTGGTTTTGTTGGAAGTTCGTGTTGGAAGCTTGATAGATGGAATGTTGACAAGAAAATGAGAGCTGACTTACTTTTCTAAATAACCATTTGATGTACATGTCTTTATATTCATCCTTTTATTTGTTTTATCAGCTATCCTGCTCATATATATATATATATATATATATATATATATATATATATACACACACACATGATATAAAATAAAAATTACAATTCAGTTTACCAAAATGATCGGAGATGGTAAAACTAAAGTATATTATAAATATTAAAGAATTAATATTTATAAAGTAATCTCAACGAGATGTAAAAGCTCGATAAAACCAAATAGGAGATAGAGCTTATAATAAGAGCAAATAGTTAATAAAACACTTTGAAAAGGAGTTACATATTTAATCTGAAAAGGAAACACTTAATCAGTCGATAGTCCTTAATCCGTGAAGTTTCAAAGAAATACTTTCCTTCTCATCAGAGGGTAGGAATGAGCAAAATGCGGGATCGGATTTTGCATACGAAAGTATTTGATGAAACTGCAAGTAAGTCAAAGATCTTACTTGATAACAAAAAGTGAAGCAGAGGGAATATGGTGAAGAAAAAGGTGATTTCACGTGAATGGATAGTCTGGTGATGTCATTTCGCATTTTGTATGCATTTGCACACACGTGGCCACACTCTGTCACAATAGAAGACAATACAATGAAATGATGTTAAAGGTCGACACTGAAGTAAATCAAGAAATATAATGGAGGAATGCACTATGCAGATTGACCTTTTATTAATTCATTATATATATATATATATATATGTATTTATTTTTTTATATCTTTTATCTATTATATAAAAGGAACTTTGTCTTCGTTAGTGTGAGTTCGTTGCCTATGGACTCTGAAATGGCTGGGCCGATTTTCTTTGAAATTTCACATGAAGGTACTTGATGTGTCTGGGAGTGTTCTTACATAGATTTTGTATCAGAATATGTCTGATAAGTATTGATATTTGAAAAATCCGATTAAAGAAGAAGTCCGGTTTTGACTAAAGTTAACACTTTCATACAACCTAACACCACAAATGTATTTTGGAAGTTTTATCATCGCACAAGCAAAAACGCCCAGCCTATAAAATCAACTATAGATCCTTTTAAAAAAAACAAGGGTACATTTACAATGAATGTTTCTTTTTAGAGCACAGTTGAACCATGGCACTTGACTTTTGCATTTTAAACATTATGTGAAGTGATTATTTACAGATAATTTTATAAAATCAACAGTAGATTCTCTAGAGTGTAATGTAGACTACAATGTATTGTGGGCTAAGTCACTGTAAGGAGTTGTGTAGCTTCCTCTCGATACATTGGGGGCGGGGGAATCAATCGATTCAATTAAATGGCGATTTCACTGATTTCAACTGCAATAAAAGTATGGGATGGTAGAACTTTTGTTGATCCGCTTTCAATCCTGGATAATATCAGGTTTTCCTGCTAGTATATTTATAAGGGGTGTTTTTTTTTTTTTTTTTTACAGGCATAATCTAGAGGTCCAATTTTCACAAACTCTATGCATTAAATTGGATTGTATTTCAGTATTAACATGTCTAATGTTGTCTTCGTAGTGTCTATTGTAAAAAGACAATAAAAATGAACAGGTGCAACAAAGGAGCATGTTCAGGAGTATGTTTGAAACAGCATTCGAGATGACAGGCACCAGTAAAGATGATATAACATTAGAAACGTGGGCGATGTCACAACTATAACGAGAAGTCACACATAGCGGGAGAATGAAGAAATGTAAATGTTGTTACAAAAAAAAAAAAAGTAGTTATTATTTGTCCTGTCTGGTTTATCAGCGTAGAAACTTTACATGTCCCCAAAGAAAATAATCTCATGGGGTTAAACCACACAAATGAGGTGACCAATTGCCAGATCCATTTTGTGGAATTATTTGTTCATCAGATGCTTCTCTCAGTAAATGGATTGTCTTGCATATGTAGCTCTGTCCTGCTGAAACCACATGATGAATTGCCAAACTAAGCTGAACTCAAAATAAATGATAGTTGCCAAACTTGTAATTAAAGAAAATAGAGTCGCTAATTAAAATTTTGCTGCCTTTAAATAGAACACCCTACCATTGTTATGTGATCTGATCGAAGTTCTGTATAGTATATTTCGAGGGCATTTCTTTTGTCAGTGTCTATTCAGTAAACCTCTGCAACATAAAGATATATCTGTATGATACATGCATGGAAAGAAACTATTGTATATCAAAAATCGCATAAATTGATCAAGTAGTTTTATTTTTAAATAAAATCATTTTTAAGGGAATTCAAGCTTTTTCAGTGTTCCATGTTAAGAATGGCTTTCTAAAATCTCATAAGTTTGATTTATTCAAAGTTATTTCCCTTGTTCCCTCAACTTCTTTTCAAGATGGCATCACAAGATTGTTGCTGTTTTAGTCACAAAATTTGATTTTCTTATTTAAAAATAAAACTACTTAATAAATTTGTGTACAATATTTTCTTTTCATCACAGTTATGTACTAGGTGCCTTCAATAAGTTTCCAGACATTTTTTGTACAGGCATTTAAAATTGTTGTATAGTTTTGAAAATTCAGTATGTTATTGTAAAATATTTTATGAGATGACTGACCAATTTTTATGATTTAAGGTTCAAATGAACAGCTGCAGCAAGAATTGAAATACACCCTACTAAAGCCTGATTTTGAAAACTTGTGAGTTTCAGAAATGCAATCTGGACATAAGAACACTTTAGGAGAATGATATGCAGTAAAATTCTGTTTTAAACTTGAGAAAAATGCCACAGTGTGGAATGCTTCAGACTGCTTTTGGGCCATCTTGCATGAATTGAGCATCAATTTTGAGTTGATTGGCCAAATAAAGAATTTCATTGATAAGGAGCATCGTGTGTCTATAGAGACAATAAGTGCACAGTTTGATGTCAGTGTGGGAACTGTACGCACAATTATTTGCGAGAAACTGAAGATGCAGAATATTTGTGCAAAGTTTGTCCCAAAGGTGCAGTCCACAACTCCATCCTTGTCACAGACTATTTCACCAAGATTTTGGCATCAAGACAGTTTCTTACCCTCTTTATATTTCAGACCTTGCTCCTTGTGACTTTTGGTTATTCCCTAAGCTTAAGGAAAACTTTAGAAGCTGTCTTTATGAGATAATTGAGGAGATGAAAGAGAATGTGACAAGGGTCATTGACACTTTCACACAAAATGTCTTCCATGGGGTTTTCCAGAAGTTGTTGGAATGATACAATAAGTGCATTGAAGCTGAAGGGGTTATTTCAAATGGAACTCGAGTTTCATGTGTGTACTTTCAATAAAAGTGCCCTTACGAAAATAGTCTGGAAACTTATCGAAGGTACCTTCAATTTTCCTTTATTTTATTTTTGTTTTTATATGAGAAGAAATCTGGACATGCACTATTTTTTTTTTCTCCTCCTGTCATTCTTCATGTGGTTCTCCCCCCCCCCTCCCGTTACTATTTTTATTAATCTGACCATTTTAAACCTGTCGGTCAGTTTGTCCTTGAACAATTCATCAGTACAGTTCAAAACACACGCCAGCCATAAAACACATTAAATCGAATATTCAGCAGAAATTTAATCTTTCCACATAATTTAACACATCCCCCCCCACCATATTACTTCATTTATTAAAATGTTGTTTTTTTTAACATAGATATTTTTCAAAGTTAAATTTCTGATTTTTACTTTTTTATTTGAAAAATTTTTTTATTTATGTTTCTAAATTTTTGAGATGAAGATTGATAATTTGGACTATTGTTCTCGAGATGAGCGTTATTCGTATGGCGTTTCAGCCGATGTGTAACAATGAGCGGATGCGTGTATGGCAGCTGTATGCAAATGCTGAGTCGTGTGTGAAGTGACGTCACTTTAAAGAAAAAGACTATAAAAAAAGAATGTGTCCACAGACCAACATTCGAGAGGATCAGTCATGATCATGTTAAGGACGTGGGTGAAGTCACATGTGGCCGGAAAATGAGGTAACTACCGAAATCAAAACGTAGATTCCACGAACAAAGCTTCTTTCTTAGAACTGCACACCTGTGGAACTCTCTTCCGTTTGCCGGTTTCCCAGCTGACTACAACTTGATTGTCTTCAAGTCCAACATAAACAAATTCTTGATGAACCGCCCCCTTAAGTAATCCGATTTCCCAAATGTCCATTACTAACGATTACTACGATATTATCCCATTGATTACTGTACACTCGATAACCCTTATCCACGAGTTGCCTCCAGGCCTTAATAAGTGGTGACTCCTATGTGTAAAAAAAAAAAAAAAAAAATTTCTTAAAACCTGAAACAGCGAGTTGAATTTTTTTCCTTGTCTTCTTTGTGACAGTCCACAATGTGCTGGGTCTACGTGTTAACACATTTGTGTAAACGTGTACAATATTATAGATGTAACCTCTGACATTCTTCAGGTGTATATTGAACTCTGGAATCTTTTTTGTCAACTTCAGGAATGAAGGATCCTATTTGATGTGTATATATATATATATACAACGCACATTCTCAAATTCGGCAAGATGCACTTGAAGAAGGTTGGAGGTTACATTTGTCGAAACGTGCGAATGACACTCAAGATAAAATCAGTAGTATGAATGATCTAAATTCTAAAATTTATTTTACTTTTTATTGATTTATTTTTTTTTTTTTTTCAAAAATATTTTGATTTAGTTTTTAGTTATATTTTGATCATTTATTTATTTATTTTTATTTTATTTATTTTACAGGTTGCTGGCAAAAAAGGAGAAAGTCACTGAGATTGATGTCTTATTTTATTATTATTATTTTTTTTGTGGGGTTTACTATTCAACCTCTCTGGCAGCAGTAGCAGCTTATGTTCAAATCAATATTTGAATGAAGGAAAAAATAACTCAGATTGTTTCATTTTTTTTTTTTTTATATAATATGCTCACTTCGTTTTCTGGAAGTTCTTTTCAAAATACATTTAAAAAGAAAAAAAAAGGGCAAAAAAAAGATTGAAATCCAACATAAAAGCGTCTTTAAAATGTGCATTCCTTCAAACATTTACTGCTTGCTGTTTTTACAATAAATTTTTTTTTCTATTGGAATTAACTGAGGGTGGTAAATTATTTCCAATGAAAAATAAAGGATTTTTTTTTTATGTACTCTGTCAACCATGTAGAAATATTTTTTTTTTTTAATTATTTTTGGGATATAAATATTATTTGAAGATTTTTATCTTTTATTTTTATTCATTTGAATGAAAGCATTTCGAACAGGATATTTAGAAAAATACAGGGTGATCCCAAAAAAATAAACAGAACCCATATAAATTTTATTGAATTTTATCAACGTTTATAAAATTTCGAGAAATTTTTTCAACTTAATCGTTAGTCTTTGTATGATTACTCTTTAAAGTTTCAGTTATCCTGATTGTTTTGCATGAAAGAAATTTTCTGTCTAAAATATGCTCCAAATGGGCATTGTTGCATTGAAGACGAACTTGTACATGTCATGCCAAATTGTCAATCACTCAAACACATTCCTCTTTTCGGATTTCTCTGATTTTTGCTGTAATTGTTGCAATTAATTCACTAATTGTTTGAGCATTGTTTGGTACACATTATTCTTGAGGTATTCTGGTAGATAAAATATGGGGGATTCAAGGCTGGTGAGTGTGGTGTCAACTCAACGTCACATTTTATGCTAATTAGTTTTTCCTGAAATGGCTTTGTTGGTTAAATTGGCCTTCATGCAAATATGTTTTTCTTGATTGACCATAACGTGTCGGAGAAGAATATTTTTCCAATATGTTAAGCACAAGGTTGACTATTATATTCTGAAAAAGGAAAAAATAAAAATTAACTGTTATATAAAAAAAAAAAAAAAAAAAAAACTATGGGCTCTGTTTTAATTTTTGTGTTACCCTGTAGAATCTATTCAGTTTAGCATCCCTCTCGCATTTGGAATATTGGAAGCAACTGAGTCAATTATGAGCACAGATACTACACCTTAAGCTTAGCTATTTCTTAACTCTGCATTATACTAGCTGTACTTATCTGGTGTTGTCAAGGAGTTCTTTCTTTTTTTTTTTTTAAATAGGATTTTGAAAGTTAAATTTAATGATGGTATTGTTCTGATTGATTTAATTTCATAATTAAAATTAAAAAACGATTTTGAAAATAAAAAAAATTTCAGTTTATTATATTTTATTTCACTGAATATTCTATTAATAATGATTAAAATATGTTATGTTGAAATAGAAAATATATGTACATGCATGCATGTGAAATTTTCTAGTAATTTTATTTAATATAAAGATATTATATTTAAGATAGCTTGTTCTCGTTAGGTTGAAATATTTTTAGATGAATATATTATTAGCAATACACACGAAAAAATTTAAATTGTTTAAAATATTTTAATAATGACATACATACAGCTTGAAGAAAGAATCTTTTAATTTTTTAAATCTGACTAAAAATAAGGAAGTTATGGTTTTTTTGTGCCTTGCCGTTTAGATATTTTTCCTCTTTAAGACCATATGCGTTTCGTCACATTTTTTACAATACTTTTTCAGTAAAAATGTTATATCTTTGTTAAAACATAGGATTAAGCAATGAAATTGCCACATAAGTGTTTTTTTTTTGTGCAAGGAATTGGAATATGGCACTGAAAATTTCCAGAAATTAATGGTTTCCAATTAATCTGCAGTAAATGCACATATATACGAGGGGCATGCAATAAGTAATGCCCCTGACCCACTTCCCATAGCAGTAGAGCAACGAAACTTGGCACAGTTATTAGTCTTTCTCTACATAGGAACCACCCAGAGTTATGCATTTCTCCCATCGTTTGATGCAGCTCTGGAGACCGTTTTTGTAGAACATCCCAGGTTGGTCCTCCAACCACGACGTGACTTGAAAAATCAAGGCTGCATCATCTGGGAAACGCTTTCCTTTCAAAAACAACTTTATGGCTGGGAAGAGGTGAAAGTCAGAGGGGGCAAGGTCAGGAGAGTAGGGAGGATGGGGTAGGATTTCATAACCACACGCCCGTGCTTCTAATCTGGCGACATGCGAGTTGTGGACCGGAGCGTTGTCCTGCAAGAGGAGGGTACCTTTGCTGATCTTGCCCCACCTCTTGATTTTGATAGCTTCCCTTAATTTCCTCAGAAGTGAAGCATAATAGGCTCCTGTAATTGTGGTACTCTTTGCCAGTAAATTTGTCATCACTACTCCGTCCTGGTCCCAGAAGACTGTGAGCATGAACTTGCCAGCAGAGGGCTGCACCCTTGCCTTCTTTGGAGGTGGTGAGTCCAAGTGCTTCCACTGCATTGACTGGACTTTGGTCTCTGGATCATAGTAATGGACCCAGATTTCATCCTGTGTAATCAGTCTTTTGAAAAACTTTGACTCATCTTCTTGGCACATCTCCAAATTCATCCTCAAGCACTCAACACGTTCTTGCTTCTGGAATGGTGTTAGCAACCTGGGAATCCATCTGGCAGACACCTTATGCATATGCAAATGGTCATGAATGATAGTTTCCACAGACCCTGTACTAATCCTGACATCTTGGGCTATTTAGTGAATAGTAATGCACCGATCTTCCAAAATGGCAGCCTTAACTTGATAGATATATGCCTCATCAATGGCAGAAGGGGGGGGGGGCAGGTCTGGGAGCTGTTTCCACAGACTTCCGGTCATGTTTGAATTCACGATGCCAGCATTTTACAGGGTCATATGATGGGGCATTATCACCATAAGTTTCTTCCATTTCATCAAAAGTCTCCTGTGGAGTGCGGTCTTTTCAAATACAAAAACCAGATCACTGCTCGACATTCTACAGGCTCCATTTCACAACTGACTCAGTTCAAACACCAAGTTTAATGGTAATGCATTTTATGAACAAGAAACTGAAATCTAATACTAAGACTGATAGAAATGAATATATTAAAAGATTTCTTTGGTATTATTGTAGATTAACACCTATTAAATTGCCCCACCTGCTTCCCCAAAATATGTGGTTTTCTCATTTTAGTCAATTACATATGAACACACTGAAAAACTTGGCAGAAATATTATATATATATATATATAATTTAATATAAAAATGTAATGCAAGATAATTTTAGATTTTAGGGATATGATAACATTATAGGGCAGTTAATCCTTTTTTATGGGAAATAATCCTGTAAGTTTATTTATTTTATTTATTTTTTTTGTTTTAGACAATTATGTGTGGTTTTAAGAGGGTCTATGTAGAAGGAGGAGGCTTTCCACACAGACGTCGGGTTAGTGGTAGGACTAGGGGCAATTACATGTGAGCACCCTAAAAACATAGAAAGACAAAAACAATTATTTTAGAGTGAGGGAATAGTTTCACATATAAATTTGATGTAAAATAATCCACCATTTTTAGGGCAGTTAATTTATTTTTCTATGAGAGATAAATATTGTGTTTTATGTGTGTTTTTAATGGTTTGTATGATGGGGAGGGCTTGCCACTTGGACTTGGGGTTAGTGGTAGGGTTAAAGGAGATTTTAGGTGGGGACATTATTCAGATTTAAGGTTAATAGTACAATGGGTCCGAGAGAAGCACTTTTAAGAGGAGCATTTGTTACTCAGACCTAGATTTAGTGATAGTGTAATATATATATATATCTATCTATATATCTATAAAAGTGAACGTGTCTGTGTATAGATAGAGGCAACGGATTTTACCAAGATCAGTATCATTTTAAAGTTCGACCTTTCATACGACAAATATCGAAAAATTGGCTTAAAACACTAATATCTTCCCCTTCAACTAGGCACTTTTCTACAGGGGGGGGGTCACTTTTTTCACCGATATTTTTGAAAGTTATCCTCTTTAGATTGTCTAGCCTTAATTTTTAAAAATGTCGCTTCCGGTTTGGCAGTGGTTGTAATAGCATAAACGTTAGGTTTTACCCAGTTCTTTTCCTCCTTTGCGGTACGGGTTCAAGCCTGCCTTCCTACCACTTTTTTTTTTTTTTTTTGCTCAACATACACATCCAAACACCCGGGCAACGGCGGGCGCCCATGCTAGTATATATATATATATAAAAGTGAACGTGTCTGTGTACATTTCCCTACTCTGTCAATTTTTAGTCTACAGACTCGAAATTTGATATACAGGGTACTGAGATTTGAGAAAACTGATGTGATCGGTTTTCGGACAGAAAGTTTGGCTATTAAGGGGTCAAAGTTCAACAATTTGACTTTTGAGAACTCTACCAAACTCCTCTGACAATTTTGGGTCTAAACACTTGAAATTTTATATCTAGGTTCCTTGGACATGGATCTAACTTAAATACTTGATTTGAGGCCAAAACAATAAATCATAAGGGGTCATAATAGGGGTCAAATTTAAAAAAATTGACCCTTTTTTTGTTGTTGTTGTTTTTTTTTTGTTTTTTTTGTTTTTGTTTTTTTTGCTCAGCATACACCTCCAATCACCCGGGCAACGCCGGACTCCCATGCTAGTATGTAATATATATATATATATATAGTAAAAGATGGTCACACACCTTTTGAAGACACTTATTTTTTAAGTAAAAT
Organism: Euprymna scolopes; assembly: GCF_053919585.1. Classification (NCBI taxonomy): domain Eukaryota; kingdom Metazoa; phylum Mollusca; class Cephalopoda; order Sepiida; family Sepiolidae; genus Euprymna; species Euprymna scolopes. The sequence goes on from NC_136483.1 coordinate 161,878,862, forward strand.
TTAAATGGGAAATTTGAAAACTTCCATTTCCCATTTAAATTTTACTTTAAAAATAAGTGTCTTTAAAAAGTGTGTGACCATCTTTTACTTTAAATCTCGCTCAAAACTGGAACATTATACACTTGAAATCACCAGAACAGCATGTACATTCTCTTCTCTTCGCCATAACACCAAAATGAAGAAAAAGAAAAAAACATTCATGGACCGGACTTTCTACCCTGATGAGGTTATCTATAAGTGAAAGATCGGATTTACAAAAAAAAATAAGTAAATAAAAATGATTTTATCATTATATCCGACACTTCAGTTTTCAAATTTCCCATTTTTATATATATATATATATATACACACACAGTGCCGGCAAAAAGAAAGTCTGCGCTTGTAATTTCTTCAAAAACTGCAAATTTAAGCTAAGTTTAATGCAACAGTTTAAACAACCTATACCTCCTTTGATTCGCCTTTTAAACCTCAATAATTTTACGTGTTCATATTTGACTTTTAATTGAAATATTCTAGTATTCACATCAAGTTAAAAAAATAACTTCAAATTGAGGAGGCAAAAAGAAAGTTCGCAGCAACAAATTCGCTTAAATTATCGCCCTTGAATCTGTTTAAAATATCCACCAACAGGCAACAAAGCATCTCTAATCGTAATTTTTGTTGTTCCAGGTTATACAACATAACATTTAGTCCATATGCCACGACTTTCTCTTAATGATCTTCAGGAGCTCATTAACCTCCAGCTTTCTGGTTTATCCAATCGAGAAATCGGCTGCAGATTGAAATGTGATGAGAAAACGAGACGAAAGACTACAAAAGCACCAAAAACATCGGCAATGTTCATGATGCCCCTAAACTTGGTCGTACTAGACTTATTTCTAACAGGGAAGACAATGCTATCAAGATCCGCAGCCTAAGAAAAAGATTTGAAACAGCTCCTCAAATCCAACAACGGTGCAATCTTGTTAAAAAGTGCTCTCTTTCTACTGTCAAGAACAGCTTAAAAGAATTTAATTTGCGAGGATATGTTGCAAGACACAAGCCAATGATTTTTGTAAACAGAAAGCGTCGTCTGGACTTTGTCAGATCCAATGAAGATCATGACTCTTCATATTTGTCGAAAATGCTTTTTAGCGACAAAAGCAAGTTCAATAGGCTAGGCAGTACGTCCGTCAGAGGAAAGACGAATTTAATCCTAGATGGTCAGTTTCAACGCTGGAAGGTGGTGGAGGTTCAGTTTTGGTGTGGGGCATTATTAGTACCAATGGTCCAGGGCCTATAGTTCGCTTGCAAGGTCAAATTAATTCGACCAAGTACATTAATATGTTGACTGAGCATTTTCTATCTTACTTTGGTCGGAATTTGGATGATAATCCCATCTTCATGCAAGATAATGCTCCCATTCACACAGCTGGCAATGTCAAGAGGTTCTTGGAAAGAAGAGCATGATATTCTGTGTTTGGAGTTGCCTGCACAATCTCCAGACCTCAATCCTATCATAAACGTATGACATTACATCAAGCAACAGTTACGCAATGATAAAATTTCAAATTTGGCAGAACTTTGGACAAAAATTAAAGAAAAGTGGGATGCCATTTCCCCGGAGTATTGCTGCAGTCTAATTCAAGGAATTCCCAAAAAATTGCAGGCTGTCAAATTGCAGAAGGGCTATGCTACTAAATATTAACTAGTTCATTGTATTCCTGTTGTATTTGTGTCGCATTAATGTCTTAAAGTTACATTTAAATAACAATTTTCCATTGTGCAGACTTTATTTTTGCCTCCTCAATTTGAAGTTATTTTTTTAAATTGATGTGAACGCTAGAATATTTCAATTAAAAGTCAATAATGAACAGGTAAAATTATAGAAAAATAAAAGGCCAATCAAATGAGGTATAGTTTGTTTAAACAATTACATTAAATTTAGTTTAAATTGTCAGTTTTTGAAAAATTACAAGTGCAGACGTTCTTTTTGCCGCCAGTGTGTATATGTATGTATATATATCTCACACTAACTTTGCAAATTAAAAAAAATATCAAAAGAATTTGGAGTATTAACTACTCTAAAAGGCAAGAAAGGCTGGGAAAGGGGGTGACCATTATAAATTAAATTTATTTGCGAAAATGATTCCCTGTCTTCTCTAAATTCTAAATTATTTTTGTTATTTTTTTCCACTAAGTTTTTTAGGGTATTCATGTATAACTACTTAAAAGAGTAGAAGTATAATTTATTATTATTTTATTTTTTTTTTACTGACAGCTGTAAAGTTATTTATTACTATCATTAAATCACAAAAGTTAACTATACTTAAAAAGCACTATTTCTCTATAAAAGAATCATCAATGGAATTAATTTTTAAACAAGTTTTGATTTTCAAAATAAACGTAATTCACAAAACTTGTTACTTTAAACTAAACAACTGCTGCTTCAGCTTGCTACTAGTTACATTGTTTACTTTTGTTGAAAAGGGGTTAATATTTTAGGGGTAGCATCATTAAAAACCACCAGTACCAAGAGAGAAATCAACATAGAATTATCATTTTGACACATTAAAATAATGAAAATATTGTTTTATTTATTAGTTGGAATACACAAAATATTTAGAAAAAAAAGTTTGAGACCTGTCATGTTGAAGTTTTGTTTTTAAGACAAAAAAAAAAAAAAACGAATGGACTTGTTTATTTTGTACCCTGACAATAAGTGAGATCTATGTTTTTTCTGATTGTTTTCCAAATTTCATGACTAAATTCCTTATAAAGAAATGGTATCAAGGTTTTAAACACCGCTTGGTAAAAAAAAAAAAGAAGATTTTGAGGTAAAATGGCCATTTCATAGAGTTAATATTTTTATCATTACTTTCCTGAAAAACTCTTCAGATATATTGTGTATATTATTTATTAAAGCATGTGAAAGGATATTCATTTTTGAACAAAATGGTGGTATTTTGAGGACTGAAGAGTTTTGGTTCTTAAAATGAATCATTTTAGTAGAACTACCCTGAAATCTTGAAATATTTGAGCATTACTAAATATATTACATCACGCTAAAATCAGTTGGTCCCACTTTGAAACCTTATTACATAATTCTTTCAAATATGACCTGACATTGAAATATTGGTACTGGAAGGCCTTCTACTCTAATACCTTCTGTTACATCACCAATAAGCGTATCGTGGCAAGAAAGAACAATGGACGTTTATCTGATTGTGATTCAATTATTTATCTATATGCCTATGAAGTTGAGTTATTTTTTTTTCTTGCTTTGACATTGATATTAAAAGCTTACTTTTTTTATTTAAAATTTATCACAAAATTATTAATATACTCAGTCATTGATATGTGAGCAACTACACGAAGGTTAACTAATTTGCATATACCTTTGAAAAACAAGCGTTAATTCATTTTTTTATGGTTTCTTATAGGATGATTAGTTTAATTTCACTATTATACTGAATTCTATTCATACATAGTTTTTGAATAAGTGCATACAATTTAAGATCATAATGTTCTAGCACACCGAAATATTTTTATATATATATATATAGTAGGAATGGTAATTAATAAAAACCTGAAGAAAGTGCTCAATACTGTTGTAGAGCAAATATGCGTTTTATTTTTTTATTACCATTTATTAATGTTTAGTTACATTATTGTTTCAGCTACTTGGCAATCTTGTAGCCTCCTCAGACTTTACAGAAACAAAAATTTCTGTAAAGTCTGAGGAGGCTACAAGACGGCCAAAAACGGTTGAGTAGCTGAAACAATAATGTAATTAAACAGAAAAAAACGGTAATAAAAAATAAAACGTGTGTGTATATATATATATATATATATATATATATATATATATATATATTCAGGCAAACATTATTAAAAATAACAGATACCTTGCTTAATGATTCTTTTTTTCATTTTTTCGATCTTTCGTAAGATTTTTTTAACTTCAAGATGGAAGGTATTTACAAATTTTCCATGGTTCACACGAGCGCTTTCGATTCTTTCTTGAATCATCATCAGGTGGAGATAAAATATTAAAAATAGAAGTGAAATATATAGTTACGAATGATAAAAAGAGTCAATGAAAAGTCGATTAAAATATACATTTACGAGTGATAAAAAACTCGATTAAAAATTAGGATGATGAAAGGCAATGTTAGTAAAACCAGTCATATACTGGTTATGCTAAACATTTCAGCACATTATTGCTACTTTCAAAATTAATGCTATTTATAGATGGGTGCTGGGTTTTTATATATAGTGCTTCAAGTATTTTTAATTTTTTACAATTACTTTCTCGTTGCAAAATCCTTGTGTTGTCCACGAGGACCTTTCTAAGATTAGAGGGGGGAAAGCTATGTTGATTTGTTAAATGCTGGTATATTGAGCTAGTACTGTTCAAATGCATCGTTATACACACATACATACAGAAAAGTAATCTCCTCTCTGAATATTTAGTCTACAGAGTTGAAACAAGGTATTTGGACCTGTAGCACACTTTCGATTTGGTTTTCAGCCAGCAAAAATTATTGCTAAAGGCTCAAAATTGTAAGCAAAATAGTGGACCTTGCCAGGGTAAGTCGAATAAAACATTACTCCTGCTGTTACTTTTGCACATACGCAAAATTAAACTTTCATAGCTCAACGTTGTTTAATTTTTAACCTTTTGTATCCATCGGTCAATAAAGCAGATGGTAACCACGCTCGAGAGATAATGACTAAAGCTGGAGCATTAAACATTCTGGTTTCGATTCTAGCAGATAGTATCCAAGTCATTTTTTTTTTTTTTTTTATAACTTGAAATCATTACTATATATTGGATAATAATCAACAGAGGTTTTGTTGTATAATAAGAAATCTGCATAAATTAAGATTGATGGTTATATATGAAAGTTAAGAATCAAATAAAACATACCTTGTTTTAAATAAAACTCAAACTGCAGAAGGCAACCAACGTCAACAAAAATAAATTAACACGTAAACATGTTTTTCATTCAACACATAGACACTAAGAGACACGTCTGTTTTATTTACATTCTGATGCAAAGAGAGGGAAAATACACATAATCACAACTTTATATAGTTACTAGTGGGGGTACCTGGCGTTGCCCGGGTTTTTGGAGGTGTGTGTAAGGGGGGGGTTTAAAATAAAGAATAAGCGAAGTAATAACCCTGTTTAAATCTATATATCTATAAAAGTGAACATGTCTGTCTGTATATTTTCCTTCGCAATAACTCTGTCAATTTTAAGTCTACAGACTCAACATTTGATGTACAGGGTACTGAGATTTGGGAAAATCGATGTGATCGGGTTTCGGCCAGAAATTTGGCTGTTAAGGGGTCAAAGTTCAACGAATTGACCTTTGAGAACTCTACCAAACTTCTCCGATAATTTTGGGTCTAAACACTTAACATTTTAGATATTGTTTCCTTGGACATGGATCTAACTTAATAACTTGATTTGAGCCCAAAACAATAAATTTTAAGGGCTAATAATAGGGGTCAAAGTTAAAAAAAAATTACGTTTTTTTTTTTGCTTAACATACATCTCCAAACACCCCGAGCAACACGGGGCTGAAATGCTAGTATTAAAAAAAACAAAAAAAAAAACGATGGTAATCTTCTTAAAAAAAATTGGAAAAACCAAAAAACACGTAAAACTTTTTTACAAAAGAAATCGGAAAAGGCAAAAATAAGGGAAAAAATATGATGAACGTGTTTGGAAAAACAAAAAACACAGCAAAAAGTGAAAAAAAAATGGCATAAATAACCCTTCGATTCGGTTAAGTCTATGGTGCGTTTCACCCAGTAGAAAGCATAGAACGAAAAGGAACGTTAAAATTCCATTCCAGTTTTTTTAACCAACTACGAAGTAAAGAAAACCTAAACCGGTGTTCCTTCATAACTGTCCCTTGTGAACAATCCCGGAAACGGTGTAAGCGGTGGGGGGGGGGTGCGGGGAAGGAGGAATTAGTTAGAGAGAAAAGATTTTACTACTTCCATTGATTTTAACTGATTGTGGCAGTTAACTCTCGGCAGAAAAAATATAGGAATCTACGATTATCGAGGAAGTGGAGAGGTAATATGTTTATAACACATCTCAGATATTGTGCTGCAGTTTGTGCATATTACATTCGCATGAAATGTCTTGATTTTTAATCCTATTAAGGTCAAAATCATAGGGGAAAAATGAGTTCATTTTTTATATATGTATATATATATATATATATAGAGAGAGAGAGAGATGAGAAAACAAAGGGAAGTAACTTAAAATCCTTGTGTCACTGAAAAATAAGGATGAATCTTTAGCTGTGAAAAGGAAGACAACTCTTACAATTTTCACAATATTAAAACATGATTTCAGCTAAAATCTATATTTACATTAACGATTTCAACACTGCCCCTCAATGTGAAAAAAGTTTTATGTCAGTTTTCTAATACCTAACAGCTCTCTCAACTTCACAGCTTGCAATTTAAAAACATTATCTTTCATTAGACCGCTTCAAAATTGACCTTTTTCTTCAAACATATGGAAACTGCTATTATTCCCATTCTCCAAGGTCTAAATTAGCTAAATATACCAGTTATTGTGATCTTGGACCTTGGCTATGCCTGCCTCAAGAGCCATGTAATTTTATTGTTGACGTTTTTCAAAAACGCTGCAGAATATGGGATATTATATCCTTATTTTCATTGTAGCTTTCTAGAGGTTGATGCTATAGCATTGAAAGTGGTACCAAATGAAAGCTAATAAAATTTTCTTGCATATGGTAGTAAGCACAATAAAACACATGAACACCTGTGTAAATTTTAACTAATTTTAATGCACAAACAGCTGGGACACTACAAAAAATCAGTTTGGTAGTATGATAGCACTGCACTGACACATATATTGCATAAGAAACTGTCAGATAGGATGTTACTAATACATGTATTATCACTTGTTCAATGTGGCTTTTTTTGAAACTGTCAAATTTTTTCCTGTGGTACTCCACAACTTGTAGTAAGCAGCTTCTTTGCTTTGGGTCACTTGTGATCTGAGTTGCAAAGTCACTCATTAGTTTCACACCTCTCTCAGCCACATCATTGGTCACTTTCACTGACCTCACAAACTTCTGTGCATTCCTGTAGCTGTCATTGTCTTCCCAGCTGTCAGCAGGAGTAGTGAGCCAGTCACATTTCACTCGAAGAGCATCAAACAGAAAGTGAGACTCTGGCCCTACCAGGTCTGTGAGAACTGTAGCTGCATTGATGACAGGAAACACTGGCTTGCCTTTCCTGTAACTCTCAGGTTTCTCTGTTTCTGACAGCTGGACTGCGAGCTTCTCTTTTGCAGACTTGGTCATGCTGGCATGTGAACTGAACAAGGTGAATGGCACTAGTTCCTGGGTCAGATACCAGCGGTGGTTGTTCATTTTCTTGAGAACAGAGGTTGCCAGTTCATAGTCGTACTGCTTGTATTGCAGCATGTTCTTCATAAGCTGGAGGTCATGGATAGGTGCATCAGCTGCAGATGTGGTGGTCACCCAGTGGCTGGTGTAGAATAAGGCCAGGAACTTGTTCATCCTCTCCAGCTTGAAGATAGTGTCTGTGTTGTATTTTAGTTCCTTGGAAAACATGAGCATTTTCATACAGTAAATGTTCCTGGCCATCCAGCGGGCTTGGTGAATGGCACCTGGCTTGGCCCAGTGGATACCTCGAGGAGGTTCCTCACCAAGCAGGATCAGGCACAGCTCTGCCACCTCTCTGTAATCTGCCCTCGGACTTGCTTCCTCAAGGAAATTGCTTAAGACTGCAATTGTGGTTGTCTTCTTCTGTTTCAAGTCTTGTTCAACTAGGCCTAGAACTCTTGGGCAGTCCTTAACCAACTTGTCCCACTTCTCTTTCACATTGCTGAACATTGGGTTGTCAGGACTCTTGACCTTGCTGAACACAGCCTCCCATACACTTCCAATTATTACCTCTGATATGTGATGGCGACAAGCGAAGTAGAATACCTTTTTGCCTAGTTTTTCTTCAATAAGCTTTGCTGCACCCTTGTTGATGCCACTGTTGCTTGCTGTGGTATCAAATACCAAGCCTACAATGTTGTCTGTGAGACCCCATGCTTCTATCAGTTCCAATGTAGCATTACACTGTTGGATTCCTGTGGAACTTTCTATGAAGGGCACACCAAGCAGCTTCCCTTCTTCATACTGTGGAGTACCAGAGACGAGCACTGCAAGACTCCACTGGGTATCTTTCACCAAGAACATCCCGTAGAAGTTTTCCATCCCAGTGTAGTGTGCAGTAATCTGGCGGACTTTCCTTGAAGTTATTCATGTAACTTTGGCACAAGTTATGACGAGTGTTTATCCTATTTCGTCTTGTAGTAGAGGCTGATATAACAAAGTCATCAAGATCTGCGCCTCCTGCCTTCAATACTGCAGACACCATGGCTGTAGTCTGGTTGTCAGAGAGTGACAACCGATCTGCATTGCTACAAATCTCTTCACTGGTCATAACTGAGTGTGGAAAGTGTAAGGTTATCATACTTGGCTTTGATGAACAGCTTGGTGTTGTCTCAGTGTATTCTGAACCCTCACTAGTACCAGAGCCTTGACTGTTCTCTGGGTCTTCATCACTTGAAATTTTCCCAACTTCTGCTGCTGCAGCAGTCACTGATGATAACATTCTCTCTTCTCTTTCTTCTCGGAAGCTTTTCTCTCTAGACTTCTTCTCAAACACCTTATCATGACCTGACATGTGTGCCAGGCGAGTGGTCTGTTGGTCCAAGTAGAAATTGACGTCCTCTTCCTTGGTCTCCTTTGTGAGCAGCCTGTTGCTTCTTATCTCCTCTACAACATCCATTGCTCCAATATCAAATAACTTGTCTAAGTCCTTCAGAAAGTTAGCTCGTTTCTCTTCCTTTGGTTAGTTATTTCTTCCCGTGTTTTTAACAATTTTCCTGTACTTTTCATGGAGGATCATGAAACGGTTGACTGCATTTGGTCTAGTTAGTGTTTTAATCCTTGCCATATTCCAGAATGGCAAAACGACATCCACTTTATCATGGGCTAAAGACCTATTGTCACTGTTGGAATTATCATTCCTCAAATGCAGGAAATACTGGAACACCTGGCGATTAGTAGGAAGTTGAGAGCCCCTGATGCTGGAGCTGGGTTGCCCAATGAGATACACATCACTGAATGACCTTGTGGCAGGAGTTGCCACCTTTCTTCTCTTTTCAGTTGGTTCATCCCGTTCACTTGTATCGCTGATCACTTTCCCCACAGCGTAGTTGTCTTCCAGATGCCATGTTGTCAGCAGTTCACAAATCTTAACAAATCAGCTTTAACTTACAATCTGAAATGAAGAGATAAAACATACTTAGTGATAATAAATTATATACATGCATTAAGAGTAACATTTTTGAGATAAAGTTATGCATTATATGATGGCATCTTTTCCAAGCATTAAAAATATATATGTTTGTGCATTAAAATTAATTAAAATTAACACAGCTGTTCATGTGTTTACTACCATATGCAAGAAAATTTTATTAGCTTTCATTTGGTACCACTTTCAATGCTATAGCATCAACCTCTGAAAAGCTACAATGAAAATAAGGATATAATATCCCAAATTTTGCAGCGTTTTTCAAAAACGTCAACAATAAAATTATATGGCTCTTGAGGCAGGCATAGCCAAGGTCCAAGATCACAATAACTGGTATATTTAGCTAATTTAGACCTTGGAGAATGGGAATAATAGCAGTTTCCATATGTTTGAAGAAAAAGGTCAATTTTGAAGAGGTCTAATCTTCCATCTAGCAATTAATGATATAGATATAAAATTTTCAATGATTTTTTTTTTTAAAGTGCAACAGAATGTACATTACATAAAATAAATCCAGGGTAATTTTTTGATTCAATTTAAATTAAATTTTTATACCTTACTTTGAAAAATTTATAAAAGTGCAATTTGAAGATAAATAAATTTCAAATTTATTTTTAAAGCCTATAGTAAAAACATTTTGTTTAACAATTTTCATGCCTCGGATGAAATGCTTTTCTAACTTGTTTATACATAGTTTCTGCAAAATTGCATACAATTTAAGATCAGAATGTTCCAGCACACAAATGTATATATAAAAAAAAATTTATCTTGTTGTGTGTGTGAAAAGTCCCTACTAAACTCCTCTCTGAGTATTTCGTCTACAGAGTTGAAATTGTATATACAGGGTATTTGGACCTGTAGCACACTCAATTTGGTCTGTAACTAGCAAAAGTTGCTGCCAAGGGGTTAAAATTGAAAACAAAACAGTTGACCTTGGCAAGGTAAGTTGAATAAAATATTACTCCTGCTGTTACTTTTGCACATACGCAAAATTAAACATTCATAGCTCAACATTGTTTAATTTTTAACCTTTTGTATCCACCAGTCAGTAAAGTAGATGGTAATCATGCTGGAGAGATGAATAATTTGCATTACTATGGTACTTGTGAGGCAATAACTATCACGTTTGTCAGATCACTGACTAATAACACATCTTGAATCTCAAGAGTAGAATTTACTATACCAACCAAACGTAGTCCTTCTGTGGCAAGGTTAGGAGCTATTTTTCTTCTTGACTTCACAACTTTTTACTCTAGAAAGGCAACTGCAGAGAAATTTGTTTTTCTGCTAAATCACTGAGCTTGCAAAACTGTTCCATTGCTTCTGAAGCACTGAGATATATCTGGGATAAACACCAAAAATGTGTTACACTGGATTTAATTCAGATTCTCATCTTTAAGAGAAGGAAAATGTAACATGCTGGTTTGCATCCACAGCCTATCAAATGCAATCATAATTTCCACATCAATTTTTAAAACTACTGCAAACTCCTTTTGTCAGAACATTGGCTATCAACGTACTTAGCTTCAACGTCATCTCTGGCACCAGTGGGTTATCAGTTTTCACAATGAGATGGTCACGGGTACATTCAACTTCACAAGTGTCGTTGGCAAGGTTAGAGGAAAGAATATGATTGTGTACTGTTGCACTAATGCCTCGACCTGGGCACAACATTTTGTTGCCCTTCTGTCTTCAAATTTAGTTTGCTTTAGTTCTGTATTCTCTTGGGGTCCGAGGGCATCTCCCCTTTGTTATCTCTTTTGCCCCAGTCAAAGCGACCACTGCCAATCCGACCAGCTGATCAATGATTTAGTTCTTAATATTTGCCTGATATACCTTTCTCAAAATTTTGTGAAAGTTTTTTTTTTTTTTCACATCCCATTCCCTTCATTTATCTGAGGAAGATTTCTGCCAATCAATTTGTTGTTTATCGACATATTTTCTTTCGGCCTTCCATTCCATATACTGGCAACGTTCTTGACATCATTTTGGACTGAGGTGATAAACCAGTAAAAACCTGTTTCTCCCGTACAGTTTTCGTTTTGGTTTTCACATTTAGAAAATCACTTTCACAAACATTGTTATGCACAATTTCAAGACCTTGAGTGTTTCGGCTTTCACCAGATTTTTTGTTTTCCATCCAAACATGGTTCACAAAAGTTGATACCATCTTTTGTGTTACTATGTGAGCAGGTAGTTGCTGCATGGGCTGCTTCCTTTATTTCATTGCAGTTTAAATAGTACATGTTCCCAACTTTTGAACCTGTAGCTACAATTTTCTTTTTGTCCAAAATTTACAACCTGTCTCCGTAAATATGCAGGTCTTTCCAGATTTAATAACTATAGTTACACTCAATAAATTGTAAAATAATTTGGGAGCGTATCGAGTCTCGTACAACCTGCATCTTTGGTATTTCCCTTTTGGTACACTTACATTTAATTCTATTGTTCCTACTCCTGTTTCAATTGCAAATCTGTCACTGAGGGTTATTTTTTTTCTGGCACATCCAATTTTCGGAAATTAATAAATTTCTTCATATTATAACACATGTGACACACATCACCAATCCAGTCTGTAATTTTTTCACAACGGATTATGTGACGAAAGTTAAATAATGTTTGAATTATCCTGCATTTTTTTAGTGAAGAACACTTTCTTTTTTGTATAATTCCGCTTGTAATTCTCTTTAGTATCTTCACCAAGCAGTCGACAATCATGTTTAATGTGTCCGTTTTTTCCATAATGTTAACACTTGGGTCCCCTTCTGCTGACGTGGTGTTTTGATGTCATGGCTTTCAATTTGGCATTATTATCTTCCCTTTCTTTAATTTTGAATTTTTCACGCAGAAGTCGCTGAGTCACTAACATCCACTTGGGAACATCTTGATTAACTTCAAGTACTGTCACCGACATGTTGTAGGAATCTGGATGTGGAGCTAGGAGATGCACAACTCTCTCCTCTTCATTTATTAAATCACCAATAACTGCCAACTCATCAAATATCTCAACCATCATTTTGATGTGTTCATTAGTGGAATATCTCTCTTTTAATTTAAGGGAATATAATTTTCTCCTTAAAGCTAATTTGTTAGCCCACATTTTCTTTTCAAATTGATCAGTCAATTTCTTCCAAAAAAATCATGGGGTCAATTGGATCCGCAATTAAATATATTTAATTGCGGATCCAATTGACCCCATGATTTTGACTGAAAAAACAATTGTTGTTAATGTATAGTGTTTCCTTAGGTATACATTCTGTGTGCTTGTACATCTAGGCTCTTCTGGGGAGTAGATTCCGTTCCATCCACAATTTCCCACACATCATCTTGCATTTTGCCATTTTGTACAAAATTTTTCACGTTGCATAATTTGTCCAATCAAATTGCGGCACGAGGATGCTAAGTTTTGCTTTCATAATTATCATTCGTTATAAATGACACAATTTTTTTTTTTTTTTTATCAAAACTGAAATTTCCAGTCGGTTAAAAACAATGCTCAAACATGTTTAGTTTTAGTTTTTTTTTTTTTTTTTTTTTTTTTTGTTATCGTTGATATGTTGATGCTGGGTGCATAACCTTTGATGGTTAATTATGAACATTAAGAATCAAATAAAACATGCCTTGCTTGTTTTAAATAGAATCCAAACTGTAGAAGTCAAGAGAGAAATTAATACATAAGCATGTTTTTTGTTCAACACACAAACATGAAGAGACACGTTTGTTTTATTTACATTCTGAGGCGAAGAGAGGAAAAAGACATGTAATCACAACTTGATATTACTTGGAGTTACTTCCCTTTTATTTTCTAATGAAAATAAAAGGGAAGTAACTCCAAGTTACTTAAAATCCTTGTGTAACTGAAAAATAAGCATGAATCTTAAGCTGTCTAAAGGGAGACAACTGCTCAAAATAACAAAGTACCACATGGGATGCCATTAGTGATCACATCAGAGACGCTCCATGGGGAAATATCTTTTATCTTCCTGCTGAATAGTGCGCAAATGAGATCATCGAATGCTTCAAAGCGGCAATTGAAGCACATGTTCCCACATGTAAGTTCTATAGCAAATCCCACTCTCTCCAATGGTTTACTCTTACTTGCGCAGCTGCCATTGCTCCAAGGCAGCATACATACCACAGATTTATCCGACATAAATCCAGTATAAATAGACAAAATTTTACAGAAGGTAGAAGTAATTGTAAGGAGGAAATGGCCACAGCCAAGACAGAATATATCAAAACCGCCAGAAAACGTATTAAATCACAGAAATTAGGAACTCGTGACTTCTGGCAAATCTATAACAGTGGAAGCAATAATGAGCAATCAACAATTCCAACACTATTCAAAATCTGCTGGCTCGTCGGTTTGCCTCAAACTCTACTTTGGACCCAGCAAACCACTCCATCCCAGATTTTCCTCTGTGCACAGAAACCACACTAAATGATCTGAAAATCACCACTTCTCAAGTACATGATATCATAAAAAAGCTAGACATCTCAAAAGTATGTGGCCATGATCTTATCCCAGCTGCGCTATTAAAAAAAATGTTCCACTGAGATTGCTTCAGTTCTCTCCAAACTTTTCAACAAATGCCTTAATGAATCTTGCTTTCCTGACTGCTGGAAAACCACTTCTGTGGTACCAGTTTACATGAATTCTGGCAAAAGAACTAACCATTAAATTATCACCCCCATTAACCTCCTTCTTTTTGTCAAAATATTTGAGTCCATAATTAATCAAGCTTTAGTCAACCACTTCACAGTTGCTAAACTTTTATCCGACCAACAGTATGGGTTTAGACAAGCCCGTTCTACTCTTAACTGTAATCTCTGAACATACGTACCATGAACTGGATAAAGCAGAAGAGTCTAGAGCAGTAGCACTAGATATATCTAAGGCCTTTGACAGGATATGGTATGATGGTCTTCTCATGAAAATCAAATCCTATGGTATTACTAGAAGAATACTTAACATAATTACTTCCTTCTTAAGAGAAGAATCCAGGTTGTCCTCGATGGTCGTATGTCAAAACAATATGATATGAATGCAGGTGTATCTCATTCCTATAACATGAACACTTTTTTATAAAGCAAGCAAAAATCTCCAACATGACTAAGGAGCTAGGAGACACCCAAATTCCAATTTTGACGTAACCAGTCAAGTCAATTGAGCCCAGCAGTCAGTAATAGTAATTCAAACACCCCTTTTTCAGGACAACTCACAAACTCCCTACTCTTCACTCTCTGCTATTGCCTGCCTTCTGAGACTCCCTTTTACAGCCAGCAACTATTGCAGCTTCCAGGGTGTCCAGCTCACTCCTGCAGCCTCCAGCTTATTCCTGCACCTTCCCTGCAGCTCCAGCTGTTTCAGCTACTGGTTTCCAGTGCCCACTGGCATCAAGCCACCAGTTTCCAGCATTAGATCTCATCTATATGATTTGAATCAACCTGAGGCACCTTATCCTACCTCAGGGATGCCAGAATTTTAACTCTGCTAGATGCTCGTTCTCTTCGGATGATCCTGATTCATGATCTCCATTGGCATACAATTTATCGTTTTTATTTGGTAAATAAAACGTCTTTAACCAATCATCTGTGTTTGTTATTTCTCTTTGCTAGTGCCATTAACTTTGTTGCCTTTAGTCTACTTTCTTAGCTGTACAGTCGATTAACACCTTCACCTTTCGACCCTCTGCAACTGCTCATTGAAATTTGGACAAATATTTCTGGTGAAAGTTATTAATTCATTTATCCATGAAGATAATACTTTGTAATTTCAACGGCCAGGACTAATTGAAGTTGTTCAGTTGTGTCTATGTCATTTTTTGACTGACAATGATTTGTTTGGTGAGTGCTGATCCTTCTCTGAACCTCTGTTGGATGATCTTGAGTTCTTGCTTATATGGAAAAATTTGACAGGTGCTTGGTTTCCATGACAACTGTTTTCTGATTGGTTGAAGTTGGATCTTGATAACCAATCAAACTTTGAGCATTTTATTAATTGAAATTGAGTATTTTACATAAATCGTTTTTTCTGCTCCTATTGATTTTATTTTTGTCACTACTGCTAACTTGTTATTTTTGTTAACTTGAAAAAAAAAAGGTTCTATCAATTAGGCGTTATTTATCAGTTCAGAAGAAAACTTAATAAATTGAAATGTGATCTTGACAATTATTCTGTAACGCTTCTTTTCTTGGACTATCAGACTTTGGAATTCCCTCCTGCTTACCTAACTGTACTGACATGCAGAAGTTTAAACATAATGTAAACTGACATCTTGCTCATTTTCTCTAAACATAGTCCTTATGTCCAAATGGCAATATGCCTTGTTTAAGGGGAACATGACTAAAAAATAATGACATTTTGTTATAATTTTTCTTCACAAAACAATAGTTTTGGTTATTTATTTATTTATTTGTTGTTCTTTTAGCCGACCCTTAGCCAGTGCCGGCACTTCATATATATTTATGTATAGGGTGAAACAATAAAATTGTCACCCTACAAAAGACTACATGATTCCATTTCCGTTTGATGAAAACCAATTTTCTTTTTTTTGCTGCGCCGTTGTACAACTGATGCTCTCTACCAATCCAACTTATGACAAAAGGACCATTGTCAGCACCCTCAAAATGCATTGCTGGATTGCCAGGAATAACAGGGACGTGCCCAGAGTGATGAAAACAAAGTTTCCGACTACGGTTATGGTCTTTGGTGTGGTTTCAAGTGAGGGCCACATCATGCCACCTCACATCTTCGAAGTCAGCTTAAAAGTCAACACCAAAATACACCT